>NC_136634.1:19320347-19470347 GCF_949748355.1 Melanostigma gelatinosum
TTACAGGTATTATCAGGAGAAGAAGAAAACGACGAATTGCAACAGAGTCTCACTCCAAACTACATTAGAAGTTATCAGCCGGAGCATGAACAGTGTTTGAGAACTGAGAGAAGAAATAAAGTGAACCCACGTGCTCTTTGTATCCGGACTTCCGGGTTGAGAACAGCGTCCAGAAGCTCCCGTTGTCGTTTATTCTCCTCTTTTGAACGAGAGAGTTCCTCCTCATACTCTGCTATCGTTCTTTCAAACAGACCAAATATCTCTTCACCAGCCGCAGTTAGTCGCTGGTTGACTAAAGATCTCAGAATTTCTAGTTTAGACATTTTGAGATGAGTCCTCTTCTTCTTCCTCTCCTCTCCTCGTTCTTCTTCTTCTTCTTCTTCTTCTTTCTCTCCTCTTCTCTTCTCTTGCTTCTTCTTCTTCTTCTTTCACTTAAATGGCGGACTACAAACCCACGTTTAAGGCGCCACCTACTGGACCGGAGTGTGTAACATCATCATTTTATGACAGTTATCATTACACAATAATAGTGTTATTTATAAATAAAGTAAAAGAAGAAAAAGAAACTTAACATTTAAAATAAAATTAATTGAAATAATTGAAATAACAAAATAAAAAATATAGACGTTATATTCTGGATATTGAACCCGTTCCATTCAAAATATTAAATAAAGCCCTTTTAAGCTGAACTAGTTTGTCCCCTGTCTCTAACAGTCCTTTGATGCTCCACTCCCTTCCTGTATCTACCACTCTGTTCTTCAGTCTTTCTCTTTCCACCCTGAACTTCCTCCACTCTATCATGTTCAACAACATGTTCAACAGTTTCTTTACAGTTGCATATCTCACATTTATCCCACTCTGTCTTTTTCATGATGTGTATAACGTGTCATTGAGTCCTGTATGTCCGAACCTTAATCTGAAAGTAACATCTTCTTTTCTACTTTTACTTCCATCACTTCTCACTCTGACTGACGTCTGTATTTTGTTGTAATTTATACCCTGATTGTCATTATTCCAAATTTCCTGCCAAGATGTAATAATTCCGTGCTGTATTACTGATTTTGCTTCTGACCTCCCAAAACAAATTTCTAAAATATCATTTTTGTTTGACGCTCTTTTCTCAAGTTTATCTGCAACCTCATTTCCCTCTATTCCAACATGAGCCGGTGCCCAACAGAGATGTACATCTATTCCTAAATCTTGTGAGTTCAGTAATGATGTATAAACTTTAGTTAAAAGATCCTCTCGTACTGTTTGACCGGATTGTATACTTTGTATTGCAGCTGCAGAATGTGAACACAAAAGTACTTTCATTGGTTTGACCTCCTCCACCCACTGAAGACTGATGATTACTGCTGTCAGTTCGGCTGTGTACACTGATAACCAGTTATCTGAGCGTTTAGATCCATCTGTAAAGATATTTCCAGAATTAGAATATCTTTTATTCAGTAAATCTTGAACCAAGTATCCGATGTTTACATTCCTCTCAGTCCATTCTCTTCCCTTCTCTAATATCTCCAGATTTACCTTGGGTTGTGGAAATATCCATGGAGCAATGTTGCTACTAATATGCTGGACTATGTTGTATGGTATCAAATTTGAACTGTTTCACTTTCCTGTTAACTTCCCATCCAAAGCTTTTACCAGAGAATGTCGAGTACTCCCAACCATTGTACAGGACAGTCGCTGCTGTGTTTCCGTTAAGTCCACCCTGAATTCTAATCCAGTGTGATAGTGCTAACTCAGTTCTCCTCACATGTAATGGCAGTTCCCTGGATTTCACCAGCAATGCATTAATGGGTGTGGTTTTGACTCGGGAGATGAGTCAGAGGAAAAACATCCAACAAAAAAGGTCAACAGATAAAAGTCCATCGAGACAGGTTCTACGAGGAACATCCGGTTTCGCTGCAACTTGGTGGGTAACCAAATAAAAGCCCTTAAACTTATAAAATAGGATATCATTACTCCTATCTTCAGTTACCTTCCATCTGGTCCATATGTAACAGTTGTGGGTCGTGGAACGAGACGACTCAAGTGATTGTTTTCCAACATTTATGTATTGAAGACAAAATATCACCAATGAATTGCCTTCTGATCGTTTTCTGCCCCTCTGCTCCCTCAGCAACGTGTGATTTAATTCCTTTTATTCAAATACACACTGACCAATCAGAGCTCGGTACGTGGACCATTAATGAATGTTACATAATCACACAGTTTAAACTGACAAATGCAAAAAAAGACAGCTGGCAATAAATCTCAGACTGCATGTGTGAAATCGTAAATTAACAGATTTATGACATCACTGCTTCATTTAGAGCAGGATAGATCTGACTATAAGTACATGTGTGTATTATGGTAAATGAATGTGTTGCAGATGTGTTTTCATGGCGTGTATGAGAATATTTTAGCCTTGTTCTTTCAGCTGTAGCCTTAGTGGTGCGAAACAGACTTTGGAGTAAATAGAAAAGAAATGTGTAAATATTCTCTCATCACACATTCACTGACGCGTGCCGGCTTCTTGAGTCGTGTCTTACAGTCTCCGGCAACTTTAATGTTTGGTGTGGGTGATTTTAAATCATGGAAGGAAACTTCCTCACTGCTTAGAATTATATTCATATATATTTTTATTTATTTGCCCAAAAGTCCGTTTCACATCGCTGGGTCTCAGCTGAAAGAATAAGAATACATCAAAGTAAAACATGAACGTGAATACACATGTTATTATAGTCAGATCTATCGCGTTATAGATGAAGCAGTGATATTATAAATGGGTTAATTTACAGAATGACACAGTTAGTGATTTCTTGCCAGCTGTCCTTCCTGCATTTGTCAGTTTAAACTGCGTTACTTTCAGCCTGAATTATGTTCATGTTCTTGATGTTGGTCTCAGAGTGCACCAGACTGATACATTTAACTTTAAAATGTACAACATTTTCTTCCAGGTGAGCGTGTCCCCGGCCCCCTCTAGAAAACCAACACTAACTAGAAAATAAAAACTCAATTCGTCTACCGGATCAAGCTAAAGACAGTACCAAATCTGAGCGTGGACTCAATGAGCGATGCTCTCAAATTGAAAGAACACGGTCTTGGATAAAGATAGGATGAAAGCTCCATCGTTCCTCCCCTGTGTGATGTTTCATGTGGTGTGTCAAATGTATTTTATACATTTTGTATAAAACCGTTATCACAAACAGAACCACTATGTCTCTTATATGATTAACAGTGCCATTGATGAATACATAATTCCTTCATCTGATGAGTGTACTTCCAATAATAAATGAATCCAGGTATACATGTGACCTGCCACCTCCCGGCTAGGATCCGTGCGGAGCGCGAGGACGTGCCTCCGTATTTGACGTTTGACAGTTTTCCTGTCTGCTTCGTCTGCCGCTGTGTAGGATTAGCCACTTTCCGGCTTGGAACCGTGCGGAGGCGTGGAGACGCCTCCAATTGCCTTTGGCCATTACCTGTCTTTTCCCTTGACTGAGAGAAATAAACTACCTTGGTTTTGAAATAGAACTCTGCTGTCTGAGTCTGCATTTGGGTCCGCGAAACACCCCACATCATAACAATACAGCTGTTTTCACAATAACTGTATAACCTGGAACCAAGACTGTGATGGCGTCTGTGCAAATTTACAACATGTGATTTCACATTTGATAAAGAGTCTCTTCAGCGTCATAAAACAGTTCACATTATTTTCAAAAGACCTTCTGAGCATGTGCACCCCTACGTTAGGGTATCCCAGTTCTTCCACAGACACTAATCCACGTAGTGCACCTGCGCCTGGAGCTCCTTGGAGATTTACCCGAGAAGGGTCGCCGTCAGCTGCTGCTTCAGGGTGGCGTTGCCCATCACTAGAGCAGTTAGCTGAGCCAAATCTGTCCACTGAATGTCTCCCAGCACGGCCAGAAGACTACCATGAAGCTGCTGCTGCTGCTGAGGACTGAGCTCCATTATGATCTGAGGCAGCGGTTTGAACTGTCCACTGGTCAGCCAGCAGCCCAGAAGGCCTCCGACAGCACCGCCTACATGTTAAGAGGGTTTCAAACATGTGGAATTATGATTGCACACACACGAGTGGGAGAAACTGTTGCATGCATTTATTCCCACTCACCGACTGCGATACCAAGAGGTCCCCCGACTAACCCTCCAGCGAAGGCCAGACCGCCCGCTGCTGCTGCTCCCTTCCCTGAGCCTTTCACTGTGGTCTGGATTTGCTGATTTGCAGATAACTCACAACACAGCTTCATGACATCATCAAGTCGATGGCACATACTGTGGATCAGATTTATACATTTCAGGAGTCTTCGGTGATTGTGTGAGGTAGCCCCTTTCTTGCTATTCTGTGACCAGATATGAAGCCCGTAGTGCGTGTTTTGTAGATGTGATACATTATAAAAGGGAAGCAAGTGTTGTTTACTGGTGGTACATTGCAACTATTATTTAATCTTGATCATTTTAAATGAACCAAACTAAATCCTGAAGAAAACACAAACTGACCCCTTCACCCCTTAATATACTTCATTTATCAGAAGATTATAATAACTTAACATATCTCGACATATTCACCCCAATAACAATTGACCAATGTGTTCAGGCTAAACTAATTACAAGTACCCTAAATTACTTTAATAATCTCTGAATATCACTTTAACATTTTAAAGGTGCACTTGACAGCAACTCATATTTGTGGGATGATAATTTTCAAAAATTTTTAAATACAGGAATCAAACATGTATTGTAATATTTCCATGGATTCAGTGATTCAACTCTGATCTGACCTGGAAAGCATCTTTGGGATGCTGTAAAATACATGTGATGTGCTTTATATTCATGTTTGTGGTGATGTAAACTAATATCTGGGGAAATTAATATTTTTATCTTTAGAAGAATGTGACCCACACAGGATGTAGTCACATTGTTGTTCATGTATTTATTTTATTTTGACATAAAATTAACTTTATGTTATGAATGTTAAGAGGATCAGTGTTGGATCCTGTCCAGGCCAGAAGGGGGCAGTAGCGGAGCGGCTGACGTCACCCACTCTAACCTCCAGCTGTTCTGCTTTAGGCAAACATTTCACACTTAAGTCCTTATAAGCCTCACAAATGTGCCTTCTGATACAAAAGTGATACTTTAAAACATAGATATTTTGTCCTTTTACACGTTTAGGAAATACAACTTCGTAGTTTTTAATTGTCTGGCTCCAAACACTAAGAGCCCTAAAGCTCTCTCATCCACTGTAATGTTATTTAGTTATTTCACATCTGAAAGTCTGTGACACATTCCCCTGCACCTCAGACAACAGTACATCTTCTCCTAAAGACATCTAACCAACATGTTTCAGCACAACAGCTTACTGGCACTATAGGCCATTAGTTGGAGATAATAAGTCACACGTAAGATATTCCATTAAAAGTGTGACATTGTGTCACTTAACTTACTGAAGTCCAGGGGTGGAAGAATAATCCAGATCTAATACACCGCTACTATATTTACTATCTGTAATAATATATTCTAACCTACCTTATGTTGTTATCAACAATCTAACTTTGCAAAGTAACTATAACTAAAGCTTTGAAATATAGTTAATTAATTAGTTAGATTCCACCACTGCAAAAGTAAACATCCGCTCTTATTCATTCAAGGGGTTTGTCAGCAGTTGATACATGATCTAGAATATATATCGCTGTATGTTGTTAGATATTCAGTGAAGCAGATCATGATGGGAAAGCTATACTGTCAGCAAAAAATGTGGCTTTATCATAGTTATTTGGATAATAGTTGAGACTGAGAAGTATTTATTACGACTGGACGTTACAGTAAAGCACATCAACTGTTTTGTGATTATTATTTTTCTTTTGGTTGTGATTATGTTAATATAAGTGATAACTACGCCTAATAGTTTGGGCATTCAAGATACGACCAAAGGGAGAAGTGAGCCATTTAATAAGAAAAGAGCCATATATGCCTGGCTTAAGGATGTGATGTTTTTTTTAAGTCTTGAAAAAATTAAACATGCACTTAGAGCAGGGGTGTCAAGCTCATCTTCACTCCGGGCCACATCAGCATCACGGTCGGCCTCAAAGGGCCGGTTGTAAATGTAAGACGGTGTAAATGTAACTACTCCCAACAGATTGGTAAATAACTGTCTCTGCATTTGATTGTTTATTCAAATGTTAAAATATTGTACATGCAGTTATATAAATGTAAAACTATATTTCAGCACATTTCTGTTATTATAACTTAAATCCTTTTAATTTAGGGTTAAGAAACCCAGATTACTCTATCAAAGATCAAACTATTAAAGAAAATAGCAAACACAAGTAATTATAATAACTTTGTTCAAAGCTTAAAATCCTTTCAAGGGTGCGTTTGCACAATCCCACGTGAAGTGTTTCATGTGTTGTAAAGCCACGTTTAAAGTAGTCATCAATATACTCACAATAATATTTGCAAGTGTACAGTAAGCAGCCAAAGAGCTGCTTCTGTGACTGTGTGTTTAAGTAGCTCATCATTATGCCTTTCTATCTCATAACTTCGACTTTCGATCTCATCATTTCGACGATGGGGATATTTTTATTATCAAATCTAACTTTTTATTTTATTTTTTTTAAATCAAAAGAAAATAAATTCTGGCGGATTCGTGGGCCACATAAAATGACGTGGCGGCACCCCTGACTTAAACTGTCTGAGAAGTTCGAGGGAGGTCAGAGACTTTCTAGTGGGTTGGTGGTTTTGCCCGTCCTGGCTCTCTGTCCTTCTCTCCAGCCCCTGCTCACTCCCCAGACCTGCCAGTCCTGGTCACATGACAGCCCCTCCCACCTACACACCTGTTCCCACTTTCCTCATCAGACCTGTAGTTTCTAGAAAACGCACCGAAAACATTTTACTCTACTATATATTTGAAGATTTTTTACGATAAGTAATTGTTTGTATGTGAGAAACATTTCACCAACAAAGACCACGCTTCTTATGATTGCAAATTAGTTTGAAATAAAATAACATACATCACAAAAAACAAAACAAATAGAACTGAAGCCACCGGGAGATCATTGACACACTTATACAGGGAGACACAGCTTGTTAAATCAGGAGAAACTTAATTTACAGTGAACAAATACATTTATTAAATTGTGCAAAGTAAAGTTAAAATTTTGGAGAGTCGACACTGGTAGAGTTGTTGAAGACAGTAGGGGCAGGTTGAAGATAGATGATGGCATGTGGAGTGGGACTGCCCTCAGTGGAAGAAACCTTGAACACCAGATGTAATGATGAATGGGGAGGAGGGTCACATCGGTTCGTACTGAAATGACAGCTGACTGCACAGAAGAGAACAGGTCTTTAAAGTTTGACAGGAAATATATGATTGGCTGAGGGAGGCCGTGGCGAAATCGCCCACTGTCAGCTGATAGAGTAGGAGCCAGAGAGCGAGAGTCAGAGAGATGAGGGAGTGAATAAGAGCATACAAAGACTGTCCTAATGTAGGAAGTCAGAGTAAATCCTCAAACTTTACATACCGGTAGTTATAGTATTTATAGTCATACAGTTGTAAATTAATTATTTCAAAATATCACTCCTCTGAGCAAAGCTCTATACGTTTTACTGTACTTGACCCTCAGTAAATAATCAATGCTAACAATTTGATATTCAAGGAGGGATTTGGTAATCCTTAAATTATTATAGTGGCACCAAACATACTAAGCCAAATTACGAAAAGTGCTGACGGACAAAGTCTATTCTGAATCCAATGCTACAGGTCAGATATGCTGCTGGTTCACACGACAGGAGTTTGGTGAGAGTATATTACCCCATCATTGTACATCGGACACCGGAAGTACCCAAACGCATGTTGGCACATGATTTGAAGACTGGCCATCCCCTTGTTTGATACTACTGAAACAGCAGCCCAACACAGCGACATGTCACCGTTCAGGACTCTCACTCAGGAGATACGTGACTGCCTCTCCCCGACAGTACACGCTCACTGTCACGATCAGGGCAACCAGGGAAGTTACTCTTGCATGTGTCACAACTACGTTAGAGGCAAGACCAGTGTCCAGATATAACAATGATCCATAGAAACTTGTGAGGAGAGAAAGCACAGAGAGTGAGTGAATGACAGCATGAAAACACTGTCCTAATGTAGGAGGTTAGAGTAAATGCCAACATTTTACACAGTTAGTTCATTATTTTACAACTGTATGATTATAAATACTATATTTCAAAATATCCCTCCTCTAAGCAAAGCTCTCTAAGTTTTACTGTACTTTACTCTCAGTAAATAATCAATGCTAACAATTTGATATTCAAGGAGGGATTTGGTAATCCTTCAATTATAATAGTGGCACCAAACATCGTGAGCCAAATTATGAAAAGTGGTAGCAGTCAAAGTCTATTCTGAATCCAAAGTTACAGGTCAGATATGCTCCTGGTTTACACGACAGGAGTTTGGTGAGGGTATCTGACCCCAGCAGCCGACATCGGACACACCGGAAGCCTGAAGTGAGGTTGAAAAGCTTGCAAGTTCATCTGCCAATTTGCCAGATGACAGACCTTCACCTCAACAGGGAGTCTGACCAGTCATATAAAATAAAATAAAATACTTTACAAGAAATTTTGAGGAGTGGTTTTGCCTGTGGCTTCCCTCAGAGCTGTCCAGCTGTCCTCTGTGGAGCACTGGGCTTCATCCACAAGATGACACCTCAACATTCTAATCCCAGAACTCAGCTGTGTTCCAGTTCCATCCAGCATTCTATTCTATTCCGTTCTATTCTATGAATTCACTATTTGCTAGTCCAGTGTTCAGCATGTTTTCCATGGCAGTTTTCACAAAACTCCACACATTATGACCCATTAGCAGTAATGATACAACACTGTATATTAAAAAAAATTTATTTTGTCTGTTGCTTTGCAGATATTTAAAATCATACATGCAACAAGTCACAACAAAAGTTTAAGCTGTTGCAAGTAACTCCACAAATGATCCTTTTAACATTGCTGAATCGGTGGCAGCCCTCCCATTAGTCTCCCATTACCCCATCTGGGGGTAATGGGAGACAATGACACCCGAAGTCTGTTCTTGATGTCCACTCTACTCCGCCATTTTGTTTTGATTGCTGTCACTGCAGAACATCCCGCTTCACAAAGAGGATGTTGGAAATGGAAGCAGGGTTTTCAGTGCTTTAGTGGCGATCTCAGGATATTCAGCCTCGATTTTAATCCAAAACACCAGCAGAGTTGTGACCGAGACAAAGCGTCTTGACATGTCAAGAGGCACAGGCGGATGAAATTGCGAGAGAATCCGGTCATTTTTCAAAATAAAACTTCCTTCAGACTCTGATAATCAATAAAACGGAAATAATATAATATTTATTCTTCCTGTGCGGCCCGGTACCGGTGGTTGGGGACCACTGCTCTAAACTAAAGCTAACCTCAGTTACGATAAACAATGATATAATTATCAGTGAGGTTATGTCGGCCATATGATCAACATGCAGTAGATTCAGACTAAATCATCATGATGGGCCTTAATGTTGCCACCTGTCCTGTAAAATGCATTTATCAGCTGTTTTTGATTTATATTACGTTCTGCTGTCCCCTTGGCCAGGACCATATACTTTTTCCTTTCTATAAGTTCACTTGAGAAAAAGAGAAAACACTCAGTACTTTTCATTTATTGAAGTCACAGCAGTATACAAAAATATACTTGACCATGTGGTCATTTCATAATAAGGTTATTTGTCTCAAAATGACGTAAAAAATACAGAAAAAAATACAGAAATTGAAAAAAATACAGAAATACACTGCATTATAATTTTACAGTAATATGCTGTTAAGTCATTTCACGGTATGAATACTGTAGAATTACAGTACATTGCTGGCGTCTCTGCTGCCAGCACTTTACTGTTATTTGACAGAGAAATTGTAGTGTAGGAATGTTTCTTTTATATTTATATTGAATGAGAGGACTACAGATGTTTGTTCCTCATTGTGAAAATTAAGCCTCCAGAGAGGCGGATACAAAGATTCATCACTTTACTTTGCAGCTCTGCAGAACATTTAAGCCTCTTTAAGCTCATTGTTTTGGTTTAGGACACATTTAGGGTTTGGTTCGGTGTCCCCACTCTCGTCAACAAGCAGCTGTTTTGAGCTGACACACCAATACAAATCCACTGAGCGCTGCCTGCTCGGCACCAAATAACGGACAGAAAGTGGAGCGGTCAGTGTCTTAGAGCAGGGGTTCTTAACCTTTTTGACCTCGGGGCCCAACTTTTCAAGTACAAAGTGTCCCGGGGCCCACTCTGACTCTATGCATCAAAAGTGTCAGACAACCTGTAGGTCATACAGAAACAGAGCAGTGGGCCTTTGGAGTCAGTAAAAATTTAAGATTTTTGTCCGCATAAAATAAAAAAGTATCTTTCAGTATAAATAACTGCCGGTGGCTGTATCTGTACAGGTAAAGGACAGTATAGGGCTGTAACTACACTATCAGTGAACAACTGCCTCAAATTTGAAGAAGATTGGACAAAGTATGACCATTCTACAGTGTTTCTTCCATGAAGCGATCCAGGCGGAGCTCTAAAAGGACATTTGGAGACCCAAATGGACACATGGTAACCACATGATATTCTGACACACTAAAGGTGTTTCTCCCTTTATATTTTGATATTATATTATTTTCCTTTTATTATTAGCCTTTGCAAATTGCAAAAACTATGTATATATGGTCGAAGACGTGGTGTGTGAGTAGCGGACTTGCTGTGCTTAATGGCTGCGACTGAGCGCACGAACGAGAATGAGAATAGCTCAGTTACGCAAACGTTGGTTGACGGTTTATGGAAGAGGAGCATAAGGTTTGTACTGTAAGTACTAGCGTTTTTCTGAAGGCAGTAGCTCCATGGTAACATCCGCTAGCACGTTGTCGGGTCTGTAATGTGTCTTTTTCCGTCGAAATGCTGCAAGATACGACTTGCAGCAGTTATGGCGACTTTGGACAGTGTGTGTGTGGGCTCCGTTTGTGGAGAAACCATAAGAAATTAAAGAAAATCGATGATTTCTTTGCAAAGATAAGGATTTTGGGCATGCTGGGATACCAAACACGGACATGTTTTGTGACGTATTTGCGCAAACAAGCCGTAGGAACGGAAGGGGAGGGGATCGAGGATGCCGGTGTTGAACAGGCAAAACCCTTGTTAAATAAATGAGATGATACAATGTGATGATCACAAAGACATTTATTATCATGTGTATGTAAACCTGCATACACAACAAGAAGCCCAACAGACTTTCCCAGGAGCGTTGGATGTTTCGTCGCTTGGTGTCGCTTTATTTTTGAAGGCTTCAGTGCTTCGTTTGATAGCATTAGCCCACATTCCACACACTGAGCCCTCGGCTCTGCCTCGTTGCCTCTGTTCACAAAGCCGTACTTAAGAAAGTCAGGATTGTACTTGCACACACATTTAGACTTTTGGGGGGTATGGCACCACTGTTGTCTTCATTTTTTCTTTTTAATAACTTATCCATAACTTTCGCTACAGGCTAGCGGCTAGCTGAGTGTCTTCTTCTGCTTATTGCAGCTTGTTAAACAACTGACTGATGCATTACTACCACCAGGTGGTGGGAAGCTATATTGTAACTGAGCGTCTCATGGATAACAGTAATATCTCTGGTGTCTTCAATTGATAACCTATGCGGTCCCGTGGCCCTCGCGGCCCACAGGTGCAAAACTGAAAGTTTTTCGCGGCCCTCTAGGTGGCGCTCGCGGCCCATGATGATGGCCCAAGATTTTAGCCTTGTTCTTTCAGCTGTAGCCTTAGTGGTGCGAAACAGACTTTGGAGTAAATAGAAAAGAAATGTGTAACTATTCTCTCATCACACATTCACTGACGTCTTGAGTCGTGTCTTACAGTCTCCGGCTACTTTAATGTTTGGTGTGGGTGATTTTAAGTTGTGGAAGGAAACTAGGTCTGCATTTCGGTCCGTGAAACACCCCACATCATCACAGAACGGACTGACCACCGTCACCGTATCCCTGTCTGTCCGGTGCGACCAAAAGAGAGGGCTCGCCAGTAAGAGTGGGAATACTGGCGAGCGACTCCACCCGACTTCCCCGTTCCAAGTCCCGTCTCACACTACCAGCTAAGTTATGCCTGCCGTCCGGTGCTCTACCAGTCTTGGCCCTCATTGACTCTGGTGCAGAACAGAGTTTTTTGGACTCCTCCTTGGCCTTCGCTCATGGGATTCCCTTGGAGGAGTTGGAATGCCCTCTTCAGGCGACCGCCCTGAATGGAAGTCGTTTGACCAATGTCACGCACCGGACTTGCCCTGTTACCCTGCTTGTATCAGGAAACCATCAACACGAGATCTGTTTTTACATATTTTCTACGCCCCTGACACCTCTGGTTCTGGGCCATCTTTGGCTCCTGGACCACAACCCACAGATAGACTGGGCAGGAAACAGAATCATCTGTTGGAGCCCTAGATGTCTTTCGAGGTGCCTCAAGTCCGCCATTCCCCGGCAGACCTCTTCTCTCCACACCCCTACAACTGGAACTGATCTCACCTTGGTTCCCGTGGAGTATGCAGATCTCAGCGAGGCCTTCAACAAGGAACGAGCCCTTTCCCTGCCACCCCACCGACCCTACGATTGCGCCATAGAACTATTCCCTGGTGCCACCCTGCCCTCCAGCCGACTATACAACCTTTCCCGACTGGAACGTGAGGCAATGGAGACCTATATCACAGACTCCCTCGCTGCTGGAATTATCCGCCCATCATCCTCCCCGGTGGGAGCGGGGTTTTTCTTCGTGGCCAAGAAGGACAAGAGTCTCCGTCCTTGCATAGACTACCGAGGGTTAAATCAGATCACCACCCGGAACAAGTATCCGCTACCCCTACTCAACTCTGCTTTTGAATCCCTACCCGGAGCCACGATTTTCACCAAGCTAGACCTCCGCAATGCCTACCACTTGGTTCGGATACGGGAGGGGGACGAGTGGAAGACCGCTTTCAACACTCCCCTGGGACATTTCGAGTACCTGGTCATGCCATTCGGACTTACAAATGCACCAGCCGTTTTCCAGGCTTTGGTGAATGACGTGCTCAGGGATTTTCTCAACCGGTTTGTGTTTGTCTACATCGACGACATTCTGATTTACTCCTCGAGCCTACAAGAACATTGCCACCATGTCCGTCAGGTCCTTCAGCGCTTACTGGAGAACCAACTCTTCATCAAAGCCGAGAAATGTGAATTCCATGTCACCTCCGTACAGTTTCTTGGTTTCATCATTGAGGAGGGTCAGATTCGCAAGGACCCAGAGAAGGTTAAGGCGGTCACCGAGTGGCCGGTTCCCTCTAACCGGAAGAAGCTCCAACAGTTCCTTGGGTTTGCAAACTTCTACCGCCGGTTCATTCGGAACTACAGTCAGACGGCGTCACCCCTAACCAGACTCACCTCCTCTAAGGTGGATTTTTCCTGATCCCCCGAGGCCACCCGAGCATTTAACATCTTCAAGGAACGATTCACATCAGCCCCCATCCTAGTGCAGCCAGAGGAGAGCTGCCAGTTCGTGGTCGAGGTGGACGCCTCCGACACCGGAGTAGGAGCAGTATTGTCACAGCGCTCAACCACTGACTCTAAGCTCCGCCCGTGTGCTTTGTTCTCTCGCCGCCTTTCCCCGGCCGAGCGGAACTATGATGTGGGCAACCGGGAGTTACTGGCCGACAAGCTGACTCTGGAGGAATGGAGACATTGGTTGGAAGGGTTTGTCCACCCGTTCATTGTGTGGACCGACCACCGAAATCTTGAATACATCCATTCTGCCCGGCGACTGAACTCCCGCCAAGCCCGCTGGGCTCTGTTCTTTGCCAGTTTCCATTTCACCATCGCCTACCGCCCAGGGAGTAAGAACATCAAGCCCAACGCCCTCTCTCATCAGTTTTCCCCAGACAAGGCTGACCCAGCGCTAGACACGATTGTTCCACCCGCCTGTGTCCTAGGGGTCCTCACCTGGGCGATAGAGTCTGCAGTGCGGGAGGCTCAGCAGACCCAGCCAGACCCAGGAGGTGGTCCTCCAGGGCGCCTGTTCGTTCCCCTTTCCGTCCGTTCCCGGGTCCTACCCACCCCCACCTATCTTCACCCGCCCCCACCTATCTTCCCGCCAACGGGTCTGGCTTTCCACCAAGGACATACCCCTACGCACTGAATCAAAGAAGCTCTCTCCCAGACGATCCGCTTTGTTTTTTCAACTGGCCTGCCGTCCTGTGTCGAGCCTCGGGTGTCACACAGACGATCCAGCCTGCCTGTCAGCCGCGGACGCGGACCTGCCACCTCCCGGCTAGGATCCGTGCGGAGCGCGAGGATGTGCCTCCGTATTTGACGTTTGACAGTTTTCCTGTCTGCTTCGTCTGCCGCTGTGTAGGATGAGCCACTTTCCGGCTTGGAACTGCGTGGAGATGCCTCCTATTGACTTTGGCCATTACCTGTCTTTTCCCTTGACTGAGAGAAATAAACTACCTTGGTTTTGAAATAGAACTCTGCTGTCTGAGTCTGCATTTCGGTCCGTGAAACACCCCACATCATAACAATACAGCTGTTTTCACAATAACTGTATAACCTGGAACCAAGACTGTGATGGCGTCTGTGCAAATTTACAATATGTGATTTCACATTTGATAAAGTCTCTTCAGTGTCATGAAACAGTTCACATTATTTTGGCTGAACTTGAGCTCAAGTAGTCGCGGATGGGTTCGTACGGACTTGAGTACGAGTCTGGTCGGAAATGGTAGATGGGTTGAGGTGGCCCATATTGGTTGGTCTTGCGGCATTTGAGGTGATAGACGACTGTGTCGGGAGGATGGATGTGCGGCCTTCCGAAGGAAAACGAAAAGGTACCGGTAGTCTGGTTAGGTGGTAAGGACTTTGGAGGTGCTGGTGATGTCTGCCTTAGGTGACCGGCATCTTCGCCTGCGAGGCGGATGGGGAACGTGGCGTGATCGATTCTTATGTACTTTGTGGAGTAGTCCAGGCTGGGAATTAGGTGGAGCCTGGTGATGTCTGCGCAGGTTGGGAGTGGCTGTTTGAGTGCAGTGGCCGAGCTTGGTTAGCAATTCCCAGGAGATGTGGGGATTGCGTGTGGATGGCTCGATAATTGGGCGAGGTCCATGTGGTTACCGGTGATCGATAGCCTGTGTTGTGTTGAACGGAAAGGCAGGAGCGAGGGAAGAGGAAAAGATGCTGGGATGCATGTGCGTGGGTTGGAAGTGCAGATTGGGGAAAAGAGGCTGCAGGGTGAGATATCCCTGATGCAGAGAGTAAGGAGGGGGTGCAATACGAACCGGCCCTCTAGAGGGGCTGGTGGGAGTGACTGGCCGTAGTTTGCCCATGCAAACTTGTCTGGGCTTGTCTGGGCGTGTTGTGACTGACGCTGACGCCTGACGCTGGTGGCTCGGCGATCAAGGGAGGTGTACTGCTCCCTAGTTGTGCCATATACCTACCTGTTCTGTTGTTGGAGCGGTCTGTCAAAATTCCTGACTTTACAGACTACCGTCGCCCCGAGGTCACGGACCCCAACAAATCCTCCCAGGAGAGCAGCGAGGCGAGAAGGTCATTCTCTTACCTAGTCACTGGAGCGACCGCTGTGGTTGGTGTGTATGCCGCCAAGACTGTGGTCACCCAGTTTGTCTCCTCAATGAGCGCATCAGCAGATGTCCTGGCCTTATCGCAGATTGAGATCAAGCTCGCTGACATCCCTGAAGGCAAAAACATGACCTTCAAGTGGAGAGGAAAGCCCCTGTTTGTCCATCGCCGCACAGAGAAGGAAATCGCAGCAGAGGAGGGTGTGAATCTGGCGGAGCTCAGTGACCCCCAGCATGACAAGGACAGTGATTAACCCCTGCTGGGTCATCGTCCTCGGTGTGTGCACCCATCTGGGTTGTGTGCCCATCGCCAACGCCGGATACTTCGGAGGCTACTACTGATCCGTGCCATGGCTCCCACTACGATGCTTCAGGAAGGATAAAAAAGGGACCTGCTCCTCTAAACCTAGAGGTTCCCTTCTATGAGTTCACTGAGGACGTAGTCATAGTGGGATAAATACTGGAGCGCTGTCTCAGTTCCTCCCTGTAATATGTATTTTTTAGATGGCTCCATGTGAGTGACATAAAACATGTGCATTTACTGTTAAAGACATATTTCCAACTCTATGATTGAGCTATTGTCTTTTCCCTTGGAAAAGAGTGAGTTGTTTTTCTTTGATTGATCTGCATCACTTAGCTTGATGTCTTTTGATTCACTGACATTTTATTTATTGTTTTAATCTCCATGGATTTCTTTCATTCCGCACTATTTTTAGTATTTTCCAAACAGCATTATGTGACACAAAAAGTTAGAGTGCTTCACAGAAAATGGAAGCAAAGGAATGCGGGCCGGGTGTGATCAGGTCCAACCCCTTTGCTGCCGCACCAATCCTGATATATTGTGTTGGAGCTGTGTGATAAAGTCAAAGGTGGGGCCTGTTTCATGCATGGTGACCTAAAGTTGAGCTGGTAAAAGTGCTCATACACATGAACAAGAGGCCTGGGGAGCACAATGATGAGGATAAGATGATGGTACGATCAAGAAAAGCCACCGGCAATCTAAAAAAGTATCGACAAGTTGTGAACACATTCAGGAATGTGTCTGCCTGTTAATCAACTGGAAGGAACTATAGATCGCGATCAGGATGTTGTTGGTTTGTGACTCCAAAGAATGTGTAGATTGCTTTTTCTAAGGACCTTTTTATGAGTGTGTCAGACAAGATGACAATTGTATACCAGTAATGGCAGCAGCAAAGAGTGCAAACTGCCAAGTAAGATAAAGAACTATTGAGTCACACTCCAGTCACTGATGGATTTAATCCTGACGAACAAAGTGTGCTATGTACAACTGCATGAACCAGTGAAATACACAAACCTTTTTCTTTTTATTGATGAAATCATTGAAATACAATATACTGTGCACAGATGCAGGTAAAACCATCGTCTTAAACCTACATTACCATCAAACAGGGTAGGAAATCTACAAACATAAATCAGACAATCATATTCAATTTCATTCTTATTTCTTTGTGGTTATTTATTGTTATTATTAAATGTTTAACTGTTAACAATTATTAAGTCAACGATGCCTTGATTACATATACATCAGTCATTGTATGGAATTATTGAGAAAAAATATTTTTGTAGCACCTCAAATATTGTGATATTACCCATTTTTGTCCTGAACTTATATATTAGTCATTGTGTGGAATTTGAGAAAAACATTTTTATAGCTCCTTAAAAATTAAAATAAATGTGCCATTTGAAGGTACAAATTCAGTTCAGAGTTTTTACTTCGTAAAATATCTCAATTGACTGTCAGTCAGGTTTTATTCATTTCCAGCAACCCTCAAATCAAAGAATAAAGACACTTTACACACAACTTAGGTGTATTTTACCTTTAACTCACGAGATGCAGGTAGCATGTTTTATACTTAATGTGAATATAATTCATTTAATCTAATTTCCATTATGCAATATGTACACTTTGTTAGCATCTTATTCTGAAAACCGGATGTTCGTCGGAAGAAATCGGATGTTGTCTCATGTTAATCTTTCCGTTAACTTTCAAAGTCCTTCGCTCGCTCCCGATCTGCGCCGTTTGAATGAGTTTACCGTGAATTTCAGGATATAGGTGCACTAAAATTTAAGCGTCTGCTGAGTTGACCGCAGTCGCAGGTCTGATTAAGAAGTACTCCATTTTTTTAAATTCGTTTAGAAAGTTCGGGGGCATTTTTTGCCCCTGTCCTAGTGATATCAGGGGCAAAATGATATATCTTAGGGGCAGTTTTGCCCTTTGCCCTCGTGTATTTCCGACGCTGCCATCAAATCAATCATCAATATAATCATCAAAACTATTTCAAACTGTACAGTTGCCGCTCATTCAGTGCATAACTTTTTGCATTGAAACATTGAAATCAGTGGAGTTGAACCGCGGTTAATCATGTGTAACTTCAGAGGTGACTCGTGCTGAAAGCTTTTACCACAAACGGAAACTTTACTGCAACCAGAACAGCTAAAGGGGATTGTCTCCTGTGTGGGTTCTCATGTGTGTCTGTAAAGTTGAACGAACGCCAAAAGATTTCTTACAGACTGAGCAGCTGAAAGGTTTTTCTCCTGTGTGGGTTCTCATGTGTCTCTGTAAATGTGAACGACTGTTAAAAGATTTCTTACAGACTGAGCAGCTGAAAGGTTTTTCTCCTGTGTGGGTTCTCATGTGTGTCTGTAAATGTGAACGATCGTTAAAAGATTTCTTACAGACTGAGCAGCTGAAAGGTTTTTCTCCTGTGTGGGTTCTCATGTGCTTCTGTAAAGTTGAACGAACGTGAAAAGATTTCTTACAGACTGAGCAGCTGAAAGGTTTTTCTCCTGTGTGGGTTCTCATGTGTGTCTGTAAAGTTGAACGATCGTTAAAAGATTTCTTACAGACTGAGCAGCTGAAAGGTTTTTCTCCTGTGTGGGTGCTCATGTGCTTCTGTAAAGTTGAACGAACGCTAAAAGATTTCTTACAGACTGAGCAGCTGAAAGGTTTTTCTCCTGTGTGGGTTCTCATGTGCTTCTGTAAAGTTGAACGAACGTTAAAAGATTTCTTACAGACTGAGCAGCTGAAAGGTTTTTCTCCTGTGTGGGTGCTCATGTGCTTCTGTAAAGTTGAACGAACGCTAAAAGATTTCTTACAGACTGAGCAGCTGAAAGGTTTTTCTCCTGTGTGGGTTCTCATGTGCTTCTGTAAAGTTGAACGAACGTTAAAAGATTTCTTACAGACTGAGCAGCTGAAAGGTTTTTCTCCTGTGTGGGTTCTCATGTGCTTCTGTAAAGTTGAACGCTGCGTAAAATATTTCTTACAGACTGAGCAGCTGAAAGGTTTTTCTCCTGTGTGGGTTCTCATGTGGCTCTGTAAATGTGAACGCTGCGTAAAAGATTTCTTACAGACTGAGCAGCTGAAAGGTTTTGCTCCTGTGTGGGTTCTCATGTGTATCTTCAGATATTGTCTCTTGCCAAATGTTTTCTCACACTCAGAGCATCTAAAACGTTTCTCACCAGCGCTACATCTTGAATCACTGACACGGACTTCATCAGGTTTCACATAGTTTAAACCTGACTGAGGTTCTCTGGTCTTCTTCCAATCACCACCCTCATCAGTTTCAGAAGATTCTCCAGTCTTCTCATCAGTATCTGGTTCTGGATGTCTATCTGGATCCAAGTTCCTGTCTGGTTCTGGTCCTCCACAGTCCTTTCCATCAGCTTCTGTTCCCATCTGTTTAGTTTGTCTTTGATGAAGCTGTGAGCACTGAGCTTCCTCTTCTTCATCTTCACTCTTCACAGGAGTGAATGAGAACTTGACATCAGCCTCCTCCAGACCTTGAAGCTGCTCTCCTTCCTGACTGGTGCAGAGTTCCTCCTGTTCTTCTTTAATATGTGGGGGCTCTGGGTCCTCCTGTTCTTCTTTAATATGTGGGGGCTCTGGGTCCTCCTGTTCTTCTTTAATATGTGGGGGCTCTGGGTCCTCCTGTTCTTCTTTAATATGTGGGGGCTTTGGGTCCTCCTGTTCTTCTTTAATATGTGGGGGCTCTGGGTCCCCCTGTTCTTCTTTAATATGTGAGGGCTCTGGGTCCTCCTGTTCTTCTTTAATGTGTGAGGGCTCTGGGTCCTCCTGGTCCAGACTGGAGCTCCACTCCTGCTGCTCAGAGGGAACCTCTTCTTTAACCAACAACAGCTGCTGGATGTCTGCAGGAAAACAGTAAACACACACAGAGGCGTTACAAAGACATTTTAGAATTGAGCAAATAGTCTCCTGGACATACACTTCCAGAGTATCAACAGAACCAGATAACACAAGAATGTAATCAACTTATGTGACCATGAGCATATGAACCATTTTAAGCTGCCAAATCCATGTGGTGTTATCAAAGAGAACAAACTTGTACTTTAAATTGAAATATTTCCTGTCATCTAGGGGGGGGGGGGGTGTTCCCCCAGGAGAATTATATTCGATGAACAGAAGATGGTAGACAATCTACAAGTGTTAACAATGTATTAAGTCAAGCATCAAAAACATAGATCTATGGTTTCACAAAACACAAGAATTGATTAAGTAGCCCTAGCAACAGACACAAAGTCAGGGCTCCGTATACGCATCTCTCCTCTCAGTGTTTTGTGAGCGCTATATCTTTCCACTTTATTTGATCGTGTCCAGCACAGGGACGCATTATCTTCACCCACACACAAGCCAGGGTTTGGCCACATTGTGTGTGGGAGTCCTGGAGTCTCAGGGATGGGGAAGGTGCTGTTCCTGCAGGTTGCTACACAACGCAACACTATTGCAAATTAACACACACACACATAATACTGTTGTGTTCAGAATTTCTCAAACAAAAGGTAAAATAAAAAGCCCCCCCCCCCCCCCCCCATGCTCTCTTTCTTCCATCTAGGGTTGTCACGATACCAAAATTATGACTTCGATACGATACCTGCCATAAGTATCACGATACCGATACGATACGAGAATTCGATCAAATCCCACAAATAAGAAATACGATACTGGTATAGTTATCTATAATAGTAATAAATAAAACATCTGTACGGTTCCCTTTTTTACCAGCTTGTTCCTGCCCAGCTTTTTGAACACTGAACAAATATTACTATTAGCCTACAGCAGAATGTTACATGTTAGACGTGTTGGCTCCCTTTGTTTGTGTGGCTTTCAAACACTTTTTGCAAACGGGTCTCTGTAGGTCAGTGGGCTTTCCTTCACTATCTGCAATGTAGCCAAAGTATTTCCAGAAGCTACTTCTGGCATCTTGTTTTTCAGCAAGCAGAGGACGGTCGGGAAAAGCTCCTGCACTCGCCATGTCTCCCCTGTGATCACTCGCTGTGAGTGCGCGCGCTGCCTGCTGCTGTGTGAGCGCGCTGGGCAGCCCGCCCCCTTGCAGTCAATTCCTGCAGGCAGCATGACAGGGAGCGGAGCTGCGAGTGCGCTCTGATCGCGTGCTATTTTAATGAAGTATCGATACTAAAAATATGCAGAATCGTATCGTTTTTAACGTACTGGTACCGCGGTACCTTTTTAGTATCGGTACACCGTGCAACATTACTTCCATCATTAAGCAGGGCCGAATCAGCTGGTTGAAGTTTAAATCAAAAGGCGCGGTGGTATTACAGGTGGGGCGCAGGGGAAAATGCAGAATTTTTGTATTAAAAAAAAAAAAAGTAATTCATAAATACATGGTGAAATGCCTGTACTTTCGTGTAAATGTTTACGTTACGCCGTTAACAGGTTACGCTTGCGCATGCACGACGGCCATGATCCTTGGCGACTCACATGTGCGGCTTAGTGTTCCAAATGTACAGACATTTGGCAGGCGGGAACAGAAAAGCAACCGCAAGCGATGCATCCGAGACGAACACGAACACGACGCCTATCTTGCTCTGGGTTTCACAGTGGACGCGTTAGGAGATGAGGAGAGACCAGTCTGTGTTTTATGTCTGAAAACTAGCTGCGGACAGTATGAAACTTGTTTTGTTTAGTTTTTCACAGGTTACACTTTATTATCTTGAAAAGATGTTTAGTGCAAAACGGGTTAATTGCAGCCAATTGCAATAAGCTATTTTTTGCCAAATTGTAGTTCTTTTTTGCACAGATATAACTTCATTTGCATTGTTCTAACAAAGTGATTGCACATTTTATTTGTTTTTGTATGATGGAGCAATCTGGTTTACTTAAGTGATTGCAATTTTCTTTGTTCTATTATTTGAAAAAGCACAGATGGAGGCGTCACAAAATGTTGTTATTTCAATAAATGTTCAACAAAGACCATTTTGTTACAATTTTGTTGGGGCATGAACATTTTTCTTCCTCCAAAGTGGAGCGCGACAGAAACAGTTTGAGAACCACTGCCTTATGCTGCGTTCACACCGGTCGCATTGATTTTTTGACGCACTGCAAAATCGCGTCCAACGCATCGCAAAAACACGTCCAACGCACCGCCGGTTGTGTTCACACCAAACGCCGCAAAATCGCTCCGTGCCGGAGAGGGGGCGTGGTTTATCGTCCTGGAAGCCGTTCACCTGGCCGTCATTTCTTTCCGCTATCAACCATGAAAGGAATAAGGACAATTGCTGCTTTGTACGTGTTGTGGAAGTCCCTCAAACGTCGGAATGCCAAACGCCGTCATGTCTGGTTCATAATATTGTTCAGAGGAGCTCCGTGGATTGTATTGAGCTGTATTCACTGTGTCTAGCAAGCCACCGGTCGCTGTTTACTACAGCTGTAGGAACACAAAATAAACTGATTTGGCTGTGATTCAACGGCAATAAACCGACAAAAAGGGACTCCGAAATAACTTCGTAATGATACCGATTTGTAGGCTACTTGTCTTCTCAATGGCGCTCTGATGGATCGGTGCTAGGCTATGCTAACATCGTAGCAGCTCCACCAGCACTCAATAACGTCACGTAGACGTAAATACGGCAGCGTCTATTCATTGTTTGTACCGTATGGTTTACACACACACATGCATACACATAGTTTGGTCCGGTCTCTATTGATATGAGGTATCGTAGAGCTCTGGG
The DNA here is from genome assembly GCF_949748355.1 of Melanostigma gelatinosum. Taxonomy (NCBI): domain Eukaryota; kingdom Metazoa; phylum Chordata; class Actinopteri; order Perciformes; family Zoarcidae; genus Melanostigma; species Melanostigma gelatinosum. The sequence goes on from NC_136634.1 coordinate 19,343,001, forward strand.
TGAACACAGACGGCTACAGGATTTATTTCCTGATTCAACAACGGCAGGAAGTCAGTGATGACAGGGGGAGCAACTCAACGCTGATAGGCTATCGCGCCACAGCGTCACGCGATTATTTCGCAGAAGTTGAAAAATTTCAACTCGCGCATTGGCGATTTTGCGGCGTCGAACGCGTCCACCGCACTGCAATAACGCGTCCAACGCGCCATCGCAAAATCGCGGTGCGCCAGTCTCATCGCGTCTGTGCATAGACTTTGGATGTAATCTCGACGCGCGTCAAAAAATAAACGCGACCGGTGTGAACGCAGCATAAGCCCATCGATCAGCTCAGTGATTGGCTGAACCCGTCGGACTTCAGTCGGCCACTTCCTTGACCAATTCACCCCCCTTCTTGAAGGCTGTGCTCAGAAACTCGTCAGCAACATCCCCCTCTCTCCGACTTCATGGCGGTGTCATAAATTCTCTGGTTTCTCTCACAATGCACAACAAATTCAGTAACTCTCCCTTTAGTTTAAACCCTCTACAAGTAAACATATTGTAACACATAATATCCATCGCTAGGAGCGCTTTCAAACTTAAATTCCTCACAATACTTACCGGTGCACATTTAATGCCTGTAAATACTGTTGTCATATTTCTACAGTAGCGAGAACCATCGCCTACACAAAATGAAGTGATTAGCTTTCATTTAACCCTGTTACTGTATGGCTTCATATTAACTTCCACTGTTACTGTAAAGTAGGGGTGGAAAAAAAAAATCGATACAGCATAGTATCGCGATATTTTGCGTGGCGATATTGTATCGATACATGGATGCCTAGTATCGATCTTTTATTATATAAACTATAAAAAAAATAATAATAATTCTTTTTCTTTTTAGAAAAATCAAATAAATTACTTTTTCAGTCCACTAGATGGTGCTGAGTTATTTTCTGGTGAGGTCAGCAAAGGTCCTGGGTCACTCCCCCAGAAAAAATGGCAGCTCCTGTCATATACAGTAGGCTAATGCGCTTGCGCATATACTGGGGGATATACGGGAGTTCCGGAAATGCATGTAAAGTGAGACACACGGTGATCCTTAAAACCAGCTGAGCAAACTAAGAAGCCTCCCTTGCATTAATGTCCAGCTCCCTTCCTCAGAGATCCACTGATGAAGGAGGATATTAGTGTTTTATAGGGCGAGAGTTCTTCCACATCGCCAAGATCCGTTATCACATCATGATGACTTCCTATACGAGCGCTATCGATTCTGCCGACAAGAAATCATTTATTTACAAGACCTTCTCGAGCCATACATTGAACACCACACGCCGCTGCCGAGCACTGACTGTCTCACAGACTGGATGCAGCCTTGAGCTTTTTTGCGAGTGGTACATTGTTGTACAGTGTCGGCGATGCGGAGAACATCGGGAAAGCCGCTGCATGCCGTGCGCAAAGTTTATTTGGCGCTTAATAAACGTATGTGTTCAATACATTACCATGGCACATATTGTGTTGACTCACCATTCTGAATAATGTGTTTGTACTTCGTTTGTACTTGCGCCCATGTCCTCTTGATGGCTGGTTGCATACATGGGGGTTAAAGCACTCATAATTATAGGAGTGTTATAAGTACACCAGCATATCATTATTGCAGAAAATGATTAAGGTGGACTCATGATAAGAAGAGAGAGAATCACACACTATTTATTTTCACTGCTTCAATTGATTGAATTTCTGATTATGAATAATATGACATACATATTGATCCGCCCATACACAGATTCACACACACACATTCAAACTCCTAGTTCTATATGGTAATCTACACAGACAGGTATATACACATATATAGTAGGCTACATGATACATACGTGCATACAGTACATATATCCTCATATTAATTCGTATCAATTAGATACTCTTTGGGCTTGTTTTGTCTACTTATTCTGAAAGAGTTGAGATAATTATTTTCGTTATAGATCTCATTCGATGATGCATTTCATTCAGCATACTGCCAGCAGGCACATTTAAAGACATATCATCTGATTGATTGGGGTGATTAGGCACTTAAAATTAGCCGATACATTTTCCCAACACTTACACATTTAACTTAGTTTTGCACAGGCTGCACTTTATTGTTATTATCTTACAAATGTATTCAGTGCGAAACAGGTTAATTGCAGCGACAATAAGCTATTTTTTGCCAAATATTCGTTCTTTTTGCACATATAGAACTTTATTTGCATTGTTCTAACAAAGCGATTGCACATTGTATTTGTTTTTGTCTGATGGAGCAATCTGGTTTACTTGAAAGTGATTGCAATTTTCTTTATTCAATTTTTTGAAAACGCACAGATGGAGGAGTCACAAAATGTTGTTCTTTCAATAAAAGTTCAACATGGAGCATTTTGTGCCAATTTTGTTGGGGCGGTGGGGCATGAACATTTGTCTTCGTCCAAAGTGGGGCGTGACAGAAAAAGTTTGAGAACCACTGACTTAACCCAACAAGTCTGAACTGTAACGGAACTTTAACTGTAACGGAGGGAAATGAAGACGCTGCAGACATCTTAACGCTGATTGGCCAAGACTCGATACGTCGCATCAAATACGTTTTATTGCGACGATCACAACATCACCTTTTCTCCTCGTCTCACTCCAATCTGAGAAACGCTGACCGGCTGACCCCCCCCACACACACAAAAAAAAAACTACGGATCTAGACGACTCACGTGGATGACATATTTTGATTAAAAACGGTTTATTTCGCCGAAAAGCGACAAGTTTACAGGTATTATCAGGAGAAGAAGAAAACGACAAATTGCAACCGAGTCTCACTCCAAACTACATTAGAAGTTATCAGCCGGAGCATGAACAGTGTTTGAGAACTGAGAGTGTTGAGAATAAATCTCATGTTGAGGAGAAAACTCAGGTGAACAGACTTAGGTCGAGGCGTTTAGCTCAATTCAAGCAATAAGGTTTATTTGTGACAGAAGTATTATGTCCAGCAGTTAAACGTGCACGGACCTAAAAAGTTCACTCTGTAGGAGTGAATGAAAAGCTAAAAGGCGCCAGGACAGAGTGCGCATGCGTTCATATATTAGGTCCTCCTTTTGGAGCCTATTGGTCAAAGCAATAGTAGGAGGCGGATTTGTTTCTAGCATTCAAATGGCCTGATGGAGCACTGAGCATCTCCGCCCACACTGGCTCACGTCCGGGATCCGCCTTCTCTGGAACGTCAGTGTGTGTGAGATGTTGATTCAGCCGCATATTGTTATGTTCGGCCAACTAGATAAGCTAGGCGCTAGATATGCAAGGGCGCCTCTTTCTATCTCTAAGATGGAGCAGGCAGTTGAGACTGGTTCTCTGTAAGACTATGTGACATTTAACTGGGGCAAAAGCTATCCTTCAGAGTTCTAGTAATTTCCACTTTGTTCAGGCGAGTGCGAGAGTGCCCCACCTGGCGTTTTTGACCTTCGTGTACTAGAACTCACATATCCGCGTATAAGCTGTGTTTAACATTGAATGAATGTATATTTTTATTTACAAATCCCCCTTTTCACACCTGCTAGGTGTGAACTTCTATGTTTTGGAACTACTCATTCAATGGCTGTAACTCTATGTTTAGGTCCCTATCATCTGAATCGTCTGGATCGGAAACTGGTGGGGTGCTATGTCTAGTTCGGGTGTGTGTCTGATTCGGGGATGGAGAGGGAAGAGGGGCAGTTGAATGAGATGGGTGCTGGTGTGTCTGATACTTGGTTTCTAATCCCCAGATCAGTAAGGCAACTAGTATGCCCATTCCCACCCCCATTATAGTTTTCTTCCCACATCCCACCCTTTCCCAGGTGAAGCGCTGCCGACCTTGGTCGGCGGGGTTTGCATAAGGGTCCCCTAGACAGCGTCTAAGTTCCTGATGCATTTTCCAAATTAGTGCGAATTTCTCCTAGTGTTCTGGTTGGTACCGGTGCTGGGACACAATGTGTCAGGTGGTGCCAAGGGGCGCCTGATTTGCCCTTGACCTGGACCGAGTGTGAAGTAACCTCCTTCACCTCGTACGGCCCAGTCCACCTGGGGTCAGTCCACTTGCGCTTGTGAACCTTGACCCTGACCCAATCACCTACTTGTATCTGCTTTCCAGCTGCCGCTGCTTCAGGTACTGCTCGAGTCCTCTCGATCTGCTTGGAGAGAGCTTCAGCAAGAGAAGTTAGGGCACTCATATAGTCAGACATTTCAATCTGCTGTACATCCAGAGGTGGCATATGACCTCCATCTCTGGGTGGACCTGGCATCGGCCGGCCAGTCATGATCTCGTGTGGGGAGAGATGTGTTTCTCCCCCTTTTCCGGACCTCATGGCCATAAGGGCCAGGGGCAGGGCCTCAACCCATGTTAATTTGGAGCCCGCGCAAACTTTGGCAATTTTGGCCTTAAGGGTCTGATTCGCTCGTTCCACCAGGCCCTGAGATTGCGGGTGATAGACTGACCCGAATCAGTGTGTGATTCCCAGAGATTGCTCTACCTGTGCGAGCATGGTGTTGCTAAAGTGTGATCCGTTATCAGAGCGGATGCATCTCGGCACTCCGTAACGGGGAATCAGTTCTGTCTGCAGCCACCTTACAACTGTCTGCGCGTCTTCTCTCTTGGTGGGAATTGCTTCCACCCATCTTGAAAATCTGTCTACCATTACCAAGATGTACCTCTTTCCCTGCACTCTGTTCTCTAGTCCCATATCTGTATAATCTATGCTGATGTCTTGGAAACAGGCAGAGGGCACGGGATAAGATCCCATCGGTGTCTTGAATGGTTTTCTTGGGTTGTGTTTTCCACAAATTTGACATTCATTGCAGAAGAGGAAAGATATCGCTTCCATGTGCGGATGCCACCATAGTTGTTTTAAATTGTCCAATGTCCGTCTCTTTCCCTCGTGTGTAGGTCCGTGGGCCCCTGGTAGGAGTGCTGCACACAGTTCTGCTGAGGCAGCCACTCTGCCGTCGTGGGCTCTCCACAGACCTTCTTTGTCTTTTGAGGCTCCTTTTCGTGTCCATTCGGACCATTCCTAAGGTCCTGCTTTCTTTTGATACTTCTTTGATGTGCTCGATTGTGAGCTCAGGTGGGCCGGATGTTGGCTTCCAGTGGATGGCCCATGACAATATGAGATTTTCCACAGTGTCTTTTTCACAGTGTTTGATGTGTGATACATCAGTACCTGTCTCTCACCCCCCTTTTTCTGGAAGAGTACAGCATTGAGTAGGCTGTCTCTTTCGGAAACATCAAGGTGGAACGGTAGGGAGTAGTCTGGGGAAATGAGTGCGGCGGCATGTGCACGTGCTTGCTTCAAGTGGGAGAAAGCTGCTTCAGCCTCTTTTGTCCATGTGAGGGTGGCAGTAAGATTTCTGGTGCCCACTTCCTTCAACATCTCTCTGAGAATGGTGGTGTTGTTGGTGTAGTCTGGGATATGGGCTCGTGAGTAGCCTGTTAAACCCAGAAATGAGAGAAGAGTGGCAACAGTGAGCGGTTGGGGATGTTGCAAGATGGTGGCCCTGTGCGTGTGTGACATTTAGAGTGCAATGGACGTGGTCCAGGGGAGTTTTGTATGGGAAAAGCTGAATGATTTCATGACAACGTACTAGTTGGTGGGTTGGACGAGACATGGACACCGTCTTGGTTCATCCAGATGATCAGATTGAGGCGAGTCATCAGATCGCGTCCTGTGTGGCATGGGCCCCGCCTTGGAGACCATGTCCCTCGTCCCAAGGAGCCTGATGGGCCCCTTGCTGTGGTCTTTGTCCATCATAGCCATGTCCGCCTCCTCCTCTGGAGTATTGTCCTCTTCCTCTCTGTGTTTGCTGCCGTGCTGACCTGCAGTGTCTTGCGAAGTGTCCCGGTTTCCCACAGTTGTAGCAGAAATAGGATGCTCCTCTGCCTCCAGGCTCTCCTCTTCTTCTGGCTCCTCTTCTTCCACCCCATTGGCCCTGAGGGACCCATGGGCGTGACTGTTCACCGCCTGCTGACATCATAGCTATCAAGACCTCCAGTGGGACAGAGGGAGTAGGTGCCGTTGGAGGTGGAGCCGGTGCAGGTTGGACTACCAGCTGTTGTTGCTGTTTAGCCTTAGATTTCTTGGTTGCCTTAGCCGCGTCTTGTTCTTTGAGTTGTTTCTTGAGTAGGGCCTTCTGCAGGGCCTTAATTTCTGTGTCACTACCCGCCTCAGTTTGAATGTGCTTGGAGAGGTAATGTCGGAGCTGGGCGTTCCACATGTCTTGTGTCATTTCTTCTAGGCCAACCACTGCGTCCATGCACCGGCGAGGTCCATCAGGGAGGCCTCGTTTTACCATTGTACGCCATAGTGCCACTGTGGTAATGCTTGCATCATGTGGCTCTCTGAAGGCCTGGCGCCACACCCGTTCTGCTCTGGCCAGGTACAGGGCCGGGGGCTCTGCCGGGGCCCAGATGAATGCTGCCACTGCGCCTTGGTTCACTGGAGTGGGGAACTTAGTTCTGAGCTCCTGCCACAACGCTGTACGATATCGATCAAAGGGGTCGGCATCTGGTGCCACACCGGTGCCTGCCATGTATAGTAGGGTAGTACACTGGGTTGGGTCCAGACAGCGGGAGAGAAGTGCTCTCAGGTCGCCCACTGCCAGCTGTCGGCCAGCAGTCAAAGATTCCATGAGCTCAATCCATGGATTGGCTCCCGCGTGGAGGGATGGGAGCTGTTGTACCATGCTGGTCATGTCTGCAAACCCAAAAGGCACAAATTGATCACGCAGTGGGTCCGCGAGAGTGGGGGCTGCTCTCAGGGGATATTCACCGGCATCAATCTCTTCTGTTTCTCCTTTGAGGGGCGGGCCATGGGGCCGAAGGTGATACTGGGGGGGAGGAACCGGAGGAAGTGCTGGAGACAGGCCAGTTGAGGGCGGGGGAGGGGCCGAGGCCAGAGATGCCTGGCCCGGTTCCTGTTCAGTCTTTTCCAGACCTACCGGGGCTTGAGTGGTAGGGGTGATGTCGAGGGGGGTAATGTCAAGGGGGTGATGTCGAGTGCCTGATGGGGCCTGGTTTGTTCTTTTCCGGTCGGCATGTCCACCTGTATCCGATCCGTCATGGCCGTTCCTAGTGCCATCATTGCCACTCGCTGTTCCTCTTCTCTGTCTTTGCGGGCTTGCTTCAGTGGGTTAGCGAACCCCCATCGCTTGGTTTGATTTGTCGTTTGATTTCTCTCTGCAGTCTGTGCTTGAGCCACTCGTTTTGTCAAATCGTTGGTAAAGAGCAGGAGGTCGTTGATCGATGGAGGTAGTGGACTGGCCGCCTTCCACCATCCCTCCTCTTGCCATCGTTTCATGCAGTTTTCCCAATGTGTCTTGTCTCTTTTCCATGCAGTCTTGCCTCCTGTGTCTGTTACAGCTTTTTCCAGTTTTGCACGCAGTACTTCTGAGTAGCCACCAGATGGAGCCACAGCTCCAGCCATGTCTTCTTGTGTTCTTCTTCTTCTTTTTTCAAATCAAGTTTTTTTTTTTTTTTTTTTAAATCAATTCCAATCTTCTTCTTTTTTTCAAATTTCAAATTTCAAATTTCAAATTTCAAATTTTTCAATATAAAATGTTTGGATGCAGTACTCCCGAATGTCCACCAGATGGAGCCAAAGCTCCTGTCGAATGTTCTTCTTGCAGTTCCTGAAGCACCCACAGAGGGAGCCAAAGCTCCTGTCAAATGTTCTTGTGCAGTTCCTGAAGTACCACCAGAGGGAGCCAAAGCTCCTGTCAAATGTTCTTGTGCCCTCTGTTCTAGTTGTTATCTCTCCCTGTTTTGGCTGCAGCTGTCTTTCTTATCTAAGATGTTCACTCCCTTGCCTCTGTGCCTTTGCCTGCTGTGTCTTCGCTCCTAACTCTGTTCACGGTCCCTATGGAACACAATTTCCAATAAATCTGTATTCTTTGTAACTCTACCAGTAAAACTCACACATATATTAACCCTCAGCTTTCCTCTTCTATCCTAGTGTTTTGTGGTTCTGTGTTTGAGTGCAAAGTTTGTGTCTTATGCGTGTGCTCTGCTCCACTGACCGTCAATCTCTGAAAAGCACACCAACCTGGTGAAAAACACTACAACTTTACAACTTCACATGTACTCTCTAACACCTGTATGCTTCACACAGTCACTCACATCCATACCAGATTGACACCATACACTGCCGTCGCTGAAATACGCACAAATCACATATAGATCTGCTCTTATAGCGTTTTCACGAGCACGGTCCCGAAGGAAATGGATACCTAATAGGCATTACTCAACACTCAATCGACCATACACAGCCGTGATTCCACAAATAATCACACACAGACCTCGTCAGGAAAGGTCTATTGACCTTATTGTTTACAGTGTACGCCTTGTGCGAACACGGTCCCTAAGGAAATGGCGAATTCTTGTGCATTCTCTGAATTCCGACCTGTGTCTCCCTGAGACATTACCCAGCACTCAATCGACCACACACAGCCGTGATTCCACAAATAATCGCACACAGACCTCGTCAGGAAAGGTCTATTGACCTTTTTGTTTACAGTGTACGCCTTGTGCGAGCACGGTTCCTAAGAAAGTGGCGATATCTTGTGCTACAATTGAATCGATGTCTCCCTGAGATCATCTATGCTGCATGCAAACCCATACACTGCCACTTCTGCAATACTGGTACACAAACCTCATCAATTTCCTCATCAATTTGACCTCATCAATTTATTTTTCTCAATTAAAATTCTCTGGATGGATCTTCATTTTACAGTGTACAACATGCATGAACGTGGTCCCTTTAGGAAATGGCGTTTTGCAGTCTCCAGACACACTATTTTCACATCAGCGTATTTCAACAACAATTTCTATATACTCGATCCAAACCTCAGCTTGCAACTTCGCATAAATCAACAGTGTGGCCCGGAATTCAGTCTTTCAGACCGTCATTGGTCAGCGAACCGAAGCTTTCGCCACGGCTGTGTAACCTCCGAACAGTTATCAAAACTTACACGGTGAACACGATGCCAGTTTATAGAACTTACAATCCTTAATTTCTGTTAGATCCACTCACACACATGTACATTCTATGCTAAGAAACCCCCACTGCTGTCATAACAATCCTGTCACAATGCTTCGTCAATTTATCTTTAAAAATTTAGTCAACGCAATTCTTTACTCACCCCGGTACTTCTGATCAATTCAATTTGGTTTTTTCCTACATACAATTCTGCAGATTTCATTTAAATAGGCTCTGCTCTTACCTTTTGATTGCAGCTGCTTTGATCAGTTTCCCGAGATGATAAGAATGGCTCCGATTGTCAGCCGGAATTCCCAGCCTCTCGGGAAAACACCTGTTGTTTTGTCTGTTGACAGAAGAAAAAGTCCGTCACGAGATGTCTCTCCTACTGATCGTTAAAACCATCCTCTGCTACCATGTTGAGAATAAATCTCATGTTGAGGAGAAAACTCAGGTGAACAGACTTAGGTCGAGGCGTTTAGCTCAATTCAAGCAATAAGGTTTATTTGTGACAGAAGTATTATGTCCAGCAGTTAAACGTGCACGGACCTAAAAAGTTCACTCTGTAGGAGTGAATAAAAAGCTAAAAGGCGCTTAGACAGAGTGCGCATGCGTTCATATATTAGGTCCTCCTTTTGGAGCCTATTGGTCAAAGCAATAGTAGGAGGCGGATTTGTTTCTAGCATTCAAATGGCCTGATGGAGCACTGAGCATCTCCGCCCACACTGGCTCACGTCCGGGATCCGCCTTCTCTGGAACGTCAGTGTGTGTGAGATGTTGATTCAGCCGCATATTGTTATGTTCGGCCAACTAGATAAGCTAGGCGCTAGATATGCAAGGGCGCCTCTTTCTATCTCTAAGATGGAGCAGGCAGTTGAGACTGGTTCTCTGTAAGACTATGTGACATTTAACTGGGGCAAAAGCTATCCTTCAGAGTTCTAGTAATTTCCACTTTGTTCAGGCGAGTGCGAGAGTGCCCCACCTGGCGTTTTTGACCTTCGTGTACTAGAACTCACATATCCGCGTATAAGCTGTGTTTAACATTGAATGAATGTATATTTTTATTTACAAGAGAATAAATGAAGTGAACCCACGTGCTCTTTGTATCCGGACTTCCGGGTTGAAAACAGCGTCCAGAAGCTCCCGTTGTCGTTTATTCTCCTCTTTTGAACGAGAGAGTTCCTCCTCGTACTCTGCTATCGTTCTTTCAAACAGACCAAATATCTCTTCACCAGCCGCAGTTAGTCGCTGGTTGACTAAAGATCTCAGCATTTCTAGTTTAGACATTTTGAAATGAGTCCTCTTCTTCTTCCTCTCCTCTCCTCTCCGCGTTATTCTTCTTCTTCTTCTTCTTTCACTTTAATGGCGGACTACAAACCAACGTTTAAGGCGCCACCTACTGGACCGGAGTGTGTAACATCATGATTTTATGACAGTTATCATTACACAATAACAGTGTTATTTATAAATTAAATAAAATAAGAAAAAGAAACTTAATATTTAAAATAAAATTAATTTAAATAATTTAAATAACAAAATAAAAAATATAGAAGGTATATTCTGGATATTGAACCCGTTCCATTCAAAATATTAAATTAAGCCCTTTTAAGCTGAACTAGTTTGTCCCCTGTCTCTAACAGTCATTTGATGCTCCACTCCCTTCCTGTATCTACCACTCTGTTCTTCAGTCTTTCTCTTTCCACCCTGAACTTCCTCCACTCTATCATGTTCAACAACATGTTCAACAGTTTATTTACAGTTGCATATCTCACATTTATCCCACTGTCTTTTTCATGATGTGTATAACGTGTCATTGAGTCCTGTATGTCCGAACCTTAATCTGAAAGTAACATCTTCTTTTCTACTTTTACTTCCATCACTTCTCACTCTGACTGACGTCTGTATTTTGTTGTAATTTATACCTGTTGGAGCTATTTATTTGATGTTGTATTGTGTTATTGTTGGAATGCTGTTAAGCATTCCAACTATTGTTATCCTGTTTCTTTATTCCACTATTTCTTCTGTCCCCCGTTTCGTCGCAACGCTTCTTCTTCTTCATTTTTTAAGCTACAGAAACCATTCAACTATCAAAATGTTCAGCTCCTTCAGCTCATGTCTGCTATGACTTTTTCTATTTCTGACCTTTAATCTTTTTGAATTATTAAGCTTTTAGCAACTTTTTTTTGAATGGGTTTCTATGGAGAAGATTTTCAAATCCTCTTAAACTTCTTCAACTTTCAAATCCTTCAACTTCCTCATACTTTCAGCTACAGACACCATTTCAACTTTCAAATGTTGAGAAAACCCTCAACTATTGCCAACATGATTCAGCTTTTTGATATCTTTTAAACTTTTTGAACTGCAACAATTTAACTTTCATGATTTTTCAGCCCTTTTCTGCATTTATAATGGGTGTGTATTGCGCAGCTTAGAGTGCGTGATGTCACCGCTAGAGTGAAGAGCAGCTTGAGATTCTTGTGAAAAAAACATTTGTATTTTGCCACTGTGTACCCCATTTCTAGATCGCCAGTTAAGCCACATTTTTTACACTACAGACACAATTTTTACAGGATCTGTTCTTCAACTCATCCTTCCCCTCAATTATTAATACCGGAGCAATAGGAGCTACGGTTATGGGAGTTTTGAGGATTTGTTTGAGAGGTGTTTCCCTGTTTTATCTCCATGAAATGGCTTCAGGCACACAGGTGTTTGCGATTGAGCCAATTAGTGATGTTGATAAACACACAGACTCACAGACACACGCGCACATACACTCCTCTCCCTCTCTCTCTCTCTCTCTCTGTGTCTCTCATACAGTCATTCAGGTCTTAGGGATCTTTAGAGGTCTTTGCCCCCTCCTCCACCCCCCCCCCCCCCACACACACTCAAACACCCACCCCATTTTAAAATAAAAGCCGCACACACATGATATGTTGCAGCTGTTACGTGTTGCATCTCGGCCAATCAGACATGAGTATTCTGATAAGTTTCCTGATTCGAGTGACATTTACACACACCGCGACACAAGAGGGAGAGACGATGAAAGACATGGCAGAGCAGGACAACAGTCATGTAAGCTGTAAAAGATAAAACATCGGACAATCTCCAAATGAGAAAGTTTGCCAGAGATATCAGAGCATCTCTCTTTCGCTCGCTCTCTCTCACACAAATTCTTTCTTCTTCTCTCTCTCTCTCTCTCTCTCTCTCTCTCTCACTAATTCTTTCTTCTCTCTCTCTCCCTCTCTATGTCTATCTCTCTCATACAGTCATTCAGGTCTGAGAGACTTGTAGAGAACCCCCCCACACACACACCCCATTTCAAAATAAAAGCCCCAAAGAGTGAATTCTAATTGAAATGCTTGTGATGAAGCCAGGCATTTAACAACCTCTGTTTGTGTGTCAAACATGATGATTATGTCTCCTCTCCCCCTCTCCCCCCCACCCAGTCCCACCCTTTCAAAATAAAAGCCTCATGGATTAACTGTATTTAAACAAGCTCAAAATTTGGCTTTTTGTTGAAATGACTTTTCACTCCTCTCCCTCTATCTCTCTGTGTCTCTCATACAGTCATTCAGGTCTTAGGGATCTTTAGAGGTCTTTCCCCCCTCCTCCCCCCCCACACACACACCATTTTAAAATAAAAGCCCCACAGAATGAATCCTAACTGAAATGCTTGTGATGAGCCTGTCATTTAATAACCGGTTTGTGTTTATCTAACATTATGATTCTGTCTCCTCTCCCCTTCTCCCCCACACCCCACACCCCATTTCAAAATAAAAGCCCCAGAGAGTGAATTCTAACTGAACTGCTTGTGAATGAAGCCTGTCATTTAATAACCTCTGTTTATGTGTCAAACATGATGATTATGTCTCCTCTCCCCCTCCCTCCCCCACCCAGTCCCACCCTTTCAAAAATAAAAGCCTCATGGATTAACTGTATTTAAACGTTTCGCTCAAAATTAGGCATTTTTGGTTGAAATAATGAATGCTCTTACTAATACTGCGACAACTACTACTACTGCTAATATTTCTAGTATTACCACTACTACTACAACTTTTGCTGTTGCTACTATTACTACTACTGCTACTGCTATTACTGCTACCATACATATTATTACTACCACTACTGATATTACTACCACTATCACTACTATTATTACTGATACCACAACTGCTAATACTGCTATTCCTGCTACTACCAGTACTAATAACCAGTACTAATACTACTACAGCTATTAGTACGACTGCTGATACGACTACTTCTACTACTTCTTCTAATTACAAATACTTCGACGACAACTTCTACTGCTACTACAAATATCACTACTGCTACAACTAGTACTTATTCAAATGCTACTCATACTTATACTGCGAATAATACTTCTACTACTACTACAACAAATATCACTACTGCTGGAATTCTTTTAAGCTACAGAAACCGTTCGAATATCAAAATGTTCAGCTCTTTCAGGAGAGGGGTGATATAACTTCATATTTGTAATCTTTCAACTTTTTGAATTATTCAGCTTTTTGCAATTTTTGTAAAATTGGATATCTATTTTCAGCAATGTTTTTGAGATTCATTTCAGCTTTCAGCATTCCAACGCATTTTCAGCAGGAAATGCATTTTCTAGTTTAATTTATAAGTAGTATTGTTTAATTATTGTAGATGTTTCATATGTTAAGATTATTTTTCTCTTTAATAGTAATTTGTTTAGTTCTATTATTTTTTGGGTAATTACTGTGGGCACCTGTTGCTATTTAAACGAGGAGAAAGGTAGGACCAGCATGCACCGGGGTGGGCGTATAGTTTTTACCAGCGACACAGCAGCATTGCACTGCACAGGACAGGAGAGACAGCACGACAGGAGTGTTGTTAATTAGTTTGTTTGCTTGTTTTATTTGCTTTATTTAATAAATACACAAAAATGGAATCCTGCTTGGACATTTTACTCTCTTCTGGCTGCGTAAGGATACCGACCACGGTGCATCAGTGGCGTTTGATTATTATTTGTTTAAGTTTGATTTAGCCGACAAATGGCCACTACAATACCCTTATTGTCATTATTCCAAATTTCCTGCCAAGATGTAATAATTCCGTGCTGTATTACTGATTTTGCTTCTGACCTCCCAAAACAAATTTCTAAAATATCATTTTTGTTTGACGCTCTTTTCTCAAGTTTATCTGCAACCTCATTTCCCTCCATTCCAACATGAGCCGGTGCCCAACAGAGATGTACATCTATTCCTAAATGTTGTGAGTTCAGTAATGATGTATAAACTTCAGTTAAAAGATCCTCTCGTACTGTTTGACCGGATTGTATACTTTGTATTGCAGCTGCAGAATGTGAACACAACAGTACTTTCATTGGTTTGACCTCCTCCACCCACTGAAGACTGATGATTACTGCTGTCAGTTCGGCTGTGTACACTGATAACCAGTTATCTGAGCGTTTAGATCCATCTGTAAAGATATTTCCAGAATTAGAATATCTTTTATTCAGTAAATCTTGAACCAAGTATCCGATGTTTACATTCCTCTCAGTCCATTCTCTTCTCTTTTCTAATATCTCCAGATTTACCTTGGGTTGTGGAAATATCCATGGAGCAATGTTGCTACTAATATGCTGGACTATGTTGTATGGTATCAAATTTGAACTGTTTCACTTTCCTGTTAACTTCCCATCCAAAGCTTTTACCAGAGAATGTCGAGTACTCCCAACCATTGTACAGGACAGTCGCTGCTGTGTTTCCGTTAAGTCCACCCTGAATTCTAATCCAGTGTGATAGTGCTAACTCAGTTCTCCTCACATGTAATGGCAGTTCCCTGGATTTCACCAGCAATGCATTAATGGGTGTGGTTTTCACTCGGGAGATGAGTCAGAGGAAAAACATCCCGAAAAAAAGGTGAACAGATAAAAGTCCATTCAGACAGGTTCTACGAGGAACATCCGGTTTCGCTGCAACTTGGTGGGTAACCAAATAAAAGCCCTTAAACTAATAAAATAGTATATCATTACTCCTATCTTCAGTTACCTTCCATCTGGTCCATATGTAACAGTTGTGGGTCGTGGAACGAGACGACTCAAGTGATTATTTTCCAACATTTATGTATTGAAGACAAAATATCACCAATGAATTGCCTTCTGATCGTTTTCTGCCCCTCTGCTCCCTCAGCAACGTGTGATTTAATTCCTTTTCTTCAAATACACACTGACCAATCAGAGCTCGGTACGTGGACCGTTAATGAATATTACATAATCACACAGTTTAAACTGACAAATGCAAAAAAAGACAGCTGGCAATAAATCTCAGACTGCATGTGTGAAATAGTAAATTAACAGATTGATGACATCACTGCTTCATTTAGAGCAGGATAGATCTGACTATAAGTACATGTGTGTATTATGGTAAATGAATGTGTTGCAGATGTGTTTTCATGGCGTGTATGACAATATTTTAGCCTTGTTCTTTCAGCTGTAGCCTTAGTGGTGCGAAACAGACTTTGGAGTAAATAGAAAATAAATGTGTAAATATTCTCTCATCACACATTCACTGACGCGTGCCGGCTTCTTGAGTCGTGTCTTGCAGTCTCCGGCAACTTTAATGTTTGGTGTGGGTGATTTTAAGTTATGGAAGGAAACTTCCTTACTGCTTAGAATTATATTCATATATATTTTTATTTATTTGCCCAAAAGTCCGTTTCACATCGCTGGGTCTCAGCTGAAAGAATAAGAATACATCAAAGTAAAACATGAACGTGAATACACGTGTTATTATAGTCAGATCTATCGCGTTATAGATGAAGCAGTGATATTATAAATGGGTTAATTTACAGAATGACACAGTTAGTGATTTCTTGCCAGCTGTCCTTCCTGCATTTGTCAGTTTAAACTGCGTTACTTTCAGCCTGAATTATGTTCATGTTCTTGATGTTGGTCTCAGAGTGCACCAGACTGATGCATTTAACTTTAAAATGTACAACATTTTCTTCCAGGTGAGCGTGTCCCCGGCCCCCTCTAGAAAACCAACACTAACTAGAAAATAAAAACTCAATTCGTCTACCGGAACAAGCTAAAGACAGTACCAAATCTGAGCGTGGACTCAATGAGCGATGCTCTCAAATTGAAAGAACACGGTCTTGGATAAAGATAGGATGAAAGCTCCATCGTTCCTCCCCTGTGTGATGTTTCATGTGGTGTGTCAAATGTATTTTATACATTTTGTATAAAACCGTTATCACAAACAGAACCACTATGTCTCTTATATGATTAACAGTGCCATTGATGAATACATAATTCCTTCATCTGATGAGTGTACTTCCAATAATAAATGAATCCAGGTATACATGTGACCTGCCACCTCCCGGCTAGGATCCGTGCGGAGCGCGAGGACGTGCCTCCGTATTTGACGTTTGACAGTTTTCCTGTCTGCTTCGTCTGCCGCTGTGTAGGATTAGCCACTTTCCGGCTTGGAACCGTGCGGAGGCGTGGAGACGCCTCCTATTGCCTTTGGCCATTACCTGTCTTTTCCCTTGACTGAGAGAAATAAACTACCTTGGTTTTGAAATAGAACTCTGCTGCCTGAGTCTGCATTTGGGTCCGTGAAACACCCCACATCATAACAATACAGCTGTTTTCACAATAACTGTATAACCTGGAACCAAGACTGTGATGGCGTCTGTGCAAATTTACAACATGTGATTTCACATTTGATAAAGAGTCTCTTCAGCGTCATAAAACAGTTCACATTATTTTCAAAAGACCTTCTGAGCATGTGCACCCCTACGTTAGGGTATCCCAGTTCTTCCACAGACACTAATCCACGTAGTGCACCTGCGCCTGGAGCTCCTTGGAGATGTACCCGAGAAGGGTCGCCGTCAGCTGCTGCTTCAGGGTGGCGTTGCCCATCACTAGAGCAGTTAGCTGAGCCAAATCTGTCCACTGAATGTCTCCCAGCACGGCCAGAAGACTACCATAAAGCTGCTGCTGCTGCTGAGGACTGAGCTCCATTATGATCTGAGGCAGCGGTTTGAACTGTCCACTGGTCAGCCAGCAGCCCAGAAGGCCTCCGACAGCACCGCCTACATGTTAAGAGGGTTTCAAACATGTGGAATTATGATTGCACACACACGAGTGGGAGAAACTGTTGCATGCATTTATTCCCACTCACCGACTGCGATACCAAGAGGTCCCCCGACTAACCCTCCAGCGAAGGCCAGACCGCCCGCTGCTGCTGCTCCCTTCCCTGAGCCTTTCACTGTGGTCTGGATTTGCTGATTTGCAGATAACTCACAACACAGCTTCATGACATCATCAAGTCGATGGCACATACTGTGGATCAGATTTATACATTTCAGGAGTCTTCGGTGATTGTGTGAGGTAGCCCCTTGCTTGCTATTCTGTGACCAGATATGAAGCCCGTAGTGCGTGTTTTGTAGATGTGATACATTATAAAAGGGAAGCAAGTGTTGTTTACTGGTGGTACATTGCAACTATTATTTAATCTTGATCATTTTAAATGAACCAAACTAAATCCTGAAGAAAACACAAACTGACCCCTTCACCCCTTAATATACTTCATTTATCAGAAGATTATAATAACTTAACATATCTCGACATATTCACCCCAATAACAATTGACCAATGTGTTCAGGCTAAACTAATTACAAGTACCCTAAATTACTTTAATAATCTCTGAATATCACTTTAACATTTTAAAGGTGCACTTGACAGCAACTCATATTTGTGGGATGATAATTTTCAAAACATTTTAAATACAGGAATCAAACATGTATTGTAATATTTCCATGGATTCAGTGATTCAACTCTGATCTGACCTGGAAAGCATCTTTGGGATGCTGTAAAATACATGTGATGTGCTTTATATTCATGTTTGTGGTGATGTAAACTAATATCTGGGGAAATTAATATTTTTATCTTTAGAAGAATGTGACCCACACAGGATGTAGTCACATTGTTGTTCATGTATTTATTTTATTTTGACATAAAATTAACTTTATGTTATGAATGTTAAGAGGATCAGTGTTGGATCCTGTCCAGGCCAGAAGGGGGCAGTAGCGGAGCGGCTGACGTCACCCACTCTAACCTCCAGCTGTTCTGCTTTAGGCAAACATTTCACACTTAAGTCCTTATAAGCCTCACAAATGTGCCTTCTGATACAAAAGTGATACTTTAAAACATAGATATTTTGTCCTTTTACACGTTTAGGAAATACAACTTCGTAGTTTTTAATTGTCTGGCTCCAAACACTAAGAGCCCTAAAGCTCTCTCATCCACTGTAATGTTATTTAGTTATTTCACATCTGAAAGTCTGTGACACATTCCCCTGCACCTCAGACAACAGTACATCTTCTCCTAAAGACATCTAACCAACATGTTTCAGCACAACAGCTTACTGGCACTATAGGCCATTAGTTGGAGATAATAAGTCACACGTAAGATATTCCATTAAAAGTGTGACATTGTGTCACTTAACTTACTGAAGTCCAGGGGTGGAAGAATAATCCAGATCTAATACACCGCTACTATATTTACTATCTGTAATAATATATTCTAACCTAACTTATGTTGTTATCAACAATCTAACTTTGCAAAGTAACTATAACTAAAGCTTTGAAATATAGTTAATTAATTAGTTAGATTCCACCACTGCAAAAGTAAACATCCGCTCTTATTCATTCAAGGGGTTTGTCAGCAGTTGATACATGATCTAGAATATATATCGCTGTATGTTGTTAGATATTCAGTGAAGCAGATCATGATGGGAAAGCTATACTGTCAGCAAAAAATGTGGCTTTATCATAGTTATTTGGATAATAGTTGAGACTGAGAAGTATTTATTACGACTGGACGTTACAGTAAAGCACATCAACTGTTTTGTGATTATTATTTTTCTTTTGGTTGTGATTATGTTAATATAAGTGATAACTACGCCTAATAGTTTGGGCATTCAAGATACGACCAAAGGGAGAAGTGAGCCATTTAATAAGAAAAGAGCCATATATGCCTGGCTTAAGGATGTGATGTTTTTTTTAAGTCTTGAAAAAATTAAACATGCACTTAGAGCAGGGGTGTCAAGCTCATCTTCAAAGTTCAAGTTCAAAGTTCACTTTATTGTCAAAGTTTCCACATGTGTTATGCATACAGAAAATTCGAAATGCCGTTTCTCGCAGTCCCACAGTGTAATATAGACATGAACATATAACATATAATAGAATAAAATAGAATAAAGTTAAGAACATAAGGGCCTAGATAAAGGATTAAACAAGTAGCAGCAGAGAATAAAAAGTGACTGGTGCTGATAAAAAGTGACTGGTGCTGATAAAAAGTGACTGGTGCTGGATGAGGGAAGGGGTGTGAGGGGGAGTAGATGTCCTGGTATGTTCCATTTGAGGCAGTGGGGAAAGGTGGGTGAGGGGGAGGGTAGAGAGGTCAGGGGAGAGATGGCAGGGGGGGAGAGAGGGGGAGCGAGAGGAGAGAGGGAGGGAGAGAGTTCAGCATCCTGACCGCCTGGTGGAAGAAGCTGTTCCTCAGCCGGGTAGAGCTCGAACGGAGACTGCGGAACCTTCTCCCTGAAGGCAGGAGGCTGAAGAGGCTGTTGGAGGGGTGGGTGGGGTCACCCGCAATGCCGAGTGCTTTGCGGGTGAGGCGGGTGTTGTAAATGTCCTGTAGTGTAGGGAGTGAGACTCCGATGATCCTCTGGGCAGAGTTCACTCCGGGCCACATCAGCATCACGGTCGGCCTCAAAGGGCCGGTTGTAAATGTAAGACGGTGTAAATGTAACTACTCCCAACAGATTGGTAAATAACTGTCTCTGCATTTGATTGTTTATTCAAATGTTAAAATATTGTACATGCAGTTATATAAATGTAAAACTATATTTCAGCACATTTCTGTTATTATAACTTAAATCCTTTTAATTTAGGGTTAAGAAACCCAGATTACTCTATCAAAGATCAAACTATTAAAGAAAATAGCAAACACAAGTAATTATAATAACTTTGTTCAAAGCTTAAAATCCTTTCAAGGGTGCGTTTGCACAATCCCACGTGAAGTGTTTCATGTGTTGTAAAGCCACGTTTAAAGTAGTCATCAATATACTCACAATAATATTTACAAGTGTACAGTAAGCAGCCAAAGAGCTGCTTCTGTGACTGTGTGTTTAAGTAGCTCATCATTATGCCTTTCTATCTCATAACTTCGACTTTCGATCTCATCATTTCGACGATGGGGATATTTTTATTATCAAATCTAACTTTTTATTTTTTATTTTATTTTTTTTAAATCAAAAGAAAATAAATTCTGGCGGATTCGTGGGCCACATAAAATGACGTGGCGGCACCCCTGACTTAAACTGTCTGAGAAGTTCGAGGGAGGTCAGAGACTTTCTAGTGGGTTGGTGGTTTTGCCCGTCCTGGCTCTCTGTCCTTCTCTCCAGCCCCTGCTCACTCCCCAGACCTGCCAGTCCTGGTCACATGACAGCCCCTCCCACCTACACACCTGTTCCCACTTTCCTCATCAGACCTGTAGTTTCTAGAAAACGCACCGAAAACATTTTACTCTACTATATATTTGAAGATTTTTTACGATAAGTAATTGTTTGTATGTGAGAAACATTTCACCAACAAAGACCACGCTTCTTATGATTGCAAATTAGTTTGAAATAAAATAACATACATCACAAAAAACAAAACAAATAGAACTGAAGCCACCGGGAGATCATTGACACACTTATACAGGGAGACACAGCTTGTTAAATCAGGAGAAACTTAATTTACAGTGAACAAATACATTTATTAAATTGTGCAAAGTAAAGTTAAAATTTTGGAGAGTCGACACTGGTAGAGTTGTTGAAGACAGTAGGGGCAGGTTGAAGATAGATGATGGCATGTGGAGTGGGACTGCCCTCAGTGGAAGAAACCTTGAACACCAGATGTAATGATGAATGGGGAGGAGGGTCACATCGGTTCGTACTGAAATGACAGCTGACTGCACAGAAGAGAACAGGTCTTTAAAGTTTGACAGGAAATATATGATTGGCTGAGGGAGGCCGTGGCGAAATCGCCCACTGTCAGCTGATAGAGTAGGAGCCAGAGAGCGAGAGTCAGAGAGATGAGGGAGTGAATGAGAGCATACAAAGACTGTCCTAATGTAGGAAGTCAGAGTAAATCCTCAAACTTTACATACCGGTAGTTATAGTATTTATAGTCATACAGTTGTAAATTAATTATTTCAAAATATCACTCCTCTGAGCAAAGCTCTATACGTTTTACTGTACTTGACCCTCAGTAAATAATCAATGCTAACAATTTGATATTCAAGGAGGGATTTGGTAATCCTTAAATTATTATAGTGGCACCAAACGTCCTGAGCCAAATTACGAAAAGTGGTAACGGACTAAATCTATTCTGAATCCAATGCTACAGGTCAGATATGCTGCTGGTTCACACGACAGGAGTTTGGTGAGAGTATATTACCCCATCATTGTACATCGGACACCGGAAGTACCCAAACGCATGTTGGCACATGATTTGAAGACTGGCCATCCCCTTGTTTGATACTACTGAAACAGCAGCCCAACACAGCGACATGTCACCGTTCAGGACTCTCACTCAGGAGATACGTGACTGCCTCTCCCCGACAGTACACGCTCACTGTCACGATCAGGGCAACCAGGGAAGTTACTCTTGCATGTGTCACAACTACGTTAGAGGCAAGACCAGTGTCCAGATATAACAATGATCCATAGAAACTTGTGAGGAGAGAAAGCACAGAGAGTGAGTGAATGACAGCATGAAAACACTGTCCTAATGTAGGAGGTTAGAGTAAATGCCAACATTTTACACAGTTAGTTCATTATTTTACAACTGTATGATTATAAATACTATATTTCAAAATATCCCTCCTCTAAGCAAAGCTCTCTAAGTTTTACTGTACTTTACTCTCAGTAAATAATCAATGCTAACAATTTGATATTCAAGGAGGGATTTGGTAATCCTTCAATTATAATAGTGGCACCAAACATCGTGAGCCAAATTATGAAAAGTGGTAGCAGTCAAAGTCTATTCTGAATCCAAAATTACAGGTCAGATATGCTTCTGGTTTACACGACAGGAGTTTGGTGAGGGTATCTGACCCCAGCAGCCGACATCGGACACACCGGAAGCCTGAAGTGAGGTTGAAAAGCTTGCAAGTTCATCTGCCAATTTGCCAGATGACAGACCTTCACCTCAACAGGGAGTCTGACCAGTCATATAAAATAAAATAAAATACTTTACAAGAAATTTTGAGGAGTGGTTTTGCCTGTGGCTTCCCTCAGAGCTGTCCAGCTGTCCTCTGTGGAGCACTGGGCTTCATCCACAAGATGACACCTCAACATTCTAATCCCAGAACTCAGCTGTGTTCCAGTTCCATCCAGCATTCTATTCTATTCTGTTCTATTCTATGAATTCACTATTTGCTAGTCCAGTGTTCAGCATGTTTTCCATGGCAGTTTTCACAAAACTCCACACATTATGACCCATTAGCAGTAATGATACAACACTGTATATTAAAAAAAATTATTTTGTCTGTTGCTTTGCAGATATTTAAAATCATACATGCAAGTCACAACAAAAGTTTAAGCTGTTGCAAGTAACTCCACAAATGATCCTTTTAACATTGCTGAATCGGTGGCAGCCCTCCCATTAGTCTCCCATTACCCCATCTGGGGGTAATGGGAGACAATGACACCCGAAGTCTGTTCTTGATGTCCACTCTACTCCGCCATTTTGTTTTGATTGCTGTCACTGCAGAACATCCCGCTTCACAAAGAGGATGTTGGAAATGGAAGCAGGGTTTTCAGTGCTTTAGTGGCGATCTCAGGATATTCAGCCTCGATTTTAATCCAAAACACCAGCAGAGTTGTGACCGAGACAAAGCGTCTTGACATGTCAAGAGGCACAGGCGGATGAAATTGCGAGAGAATCCGGTCATTTTTCAAAATAAAACTTCCTTCAGACTCTGATAATCAATAAAACGGAAATAATATAATATTTATTCTTCCTGTGCGGCCCGGTACCGGTGGTTGGGGACCACTGCTCTAAACTAAAGCTAACCTCAGTTACTATAAACAATGATATAATTATCAGTGAGGTTATGTCGGCCATATGATCAACATGCAGTAGATTCAGACTAAATCATCATGATGGGCCTTAATGTTGCCACCTGTCCTGTAAAATGCATTTATCAGCTGTTTTTGATTTATATTACGTTCTGCTGTCCCCTTGGCCAGGACCATATACTTTTTCCTTTCTAAAAGTTCACTTGAGACTGTTGTATTCATTTTGCTTTTAAGTTCTGAACAAAAAAAGAGAAAACACTCAGTACTTTTCATTTATTGAAGTCACAGCAGTATACAAAAATATACTTGACCATGTGGTCATTTCATAATAAGGTTATTTATGTCTCAAAATGACGTAAAAAATACAGAAAAAAATACAGAAATTGAAAAAAATACAGAAATACACTGCATTATAATTTTACAGTAATATGCTGTTAAGTCATTTCACTGTATGAATACTGTAGAATTACAGTACATTGCTGGCGTCTCTGCTGCCAGCACTTTACTGTTATTTGACAGAGAAATTGTAGTGTAGGAATGTTTCTTTTATATTTATATTGAATGAGAGGACTACAGATGTTTGTTCCTCATTGTGAGAATTAAGCCTCCAGAGAGGCGGATACAAAGATTCATCACTTTACTTTGCAGCTCTGCAGAACGTTTAAGCCTCTTTAAGCTCATTGTTTTGGTTTAGGACACATTTAGGGTTTGGTTCGGTGTCCCCACTCTCGTCAACAAGCAGCTGTTTTGAGCTGACACACCAATACAAATCCACTGAGCGCTGCCTGCTCGGCACCAAATAACGGACAGAAAGTGGAGCGGTCAGTGTCTTAGAGCAGGGGTTCTTAACCTTTTTGACCTCGGGGCCCAACTTTTCAAGTACAAAGTGTCCCGGGGCCCACTCTGACTATATGCATCAAAAGTGTCAGACAACCTGTAGGTCATACAGAAACAGAGCAGTGGGCCTTTGGAGTCAGTACAAATTTAAGATTTTTGTCCGCATAAAATAAAAAAGTTTGGAGGTGCTGGTGATGTCTGCCTTAGGTGACCGGCATCTTCGCCTGCGAGGCGGATGGGGAACGTGGCGTGATCGATTCTTATGTACTTTGTGGAGTAGTCCAGGCTGGGAATTAGGTGGAGCCTGGTGATGTCTGCGCAGGTTGGGAGTGGTTGTTTGAGTGCAGCGGCCGAGCTTGGTTAGCAATTCCCAGGAGATGTGGGGATTGCGTGTGGATGGCTCGATAATCGGGCGAGGTCCATGTGGTTACCGGTGATCGATAGCCTGTGTTGTGTTGAACGGAAAGGCAGGAGCGAGGGAAGAGGAAAAGATGCTGGCATGCATGTGCGTGGGTTGGAAGTGCAGATTGGGGAAAAGAGGCTGCAGGGTGAGATATCCCTGATGCAGAGAGAGTAAGGAGGGGGTGCAATACGAACCGGCCCTCTAGAGGGGCTGGTGCGAGTGACTGGCCGTAGTTTGCCCATGCAAACTTGTCTGGGTTTGTCTGGGCGGGTTGTGACTGACGCTGACGCCTGACGCTGGTGGCTCGGCGATCAAGGGAGGTGTACTGCTCCCTAGTTGTGCCATATACCTACCTGTTCTGTTGTTGGAGCGGTCTGTCAAAATTCTTGTCCATCGCCGCACAGAGAAGGAAATCGCAGCAGAGGAGGGTGTGAATCTGGCGGAGCTCCGTGACCCCCAGCATGACAAGGACAGTGATTAACCCCCGCTGGGTCATCGTCCTCGGTGTGTGCACCCATCTGGGTTGTGTGCCCATCGCCAACGCCGGATACTTCGGAGGCTACTACTGATCCGTGCCATGGCTCCCACTACGATGCTTCAGGAAGGATAAAAAAGGGACCTGCTCCTCTAAACCTAGAGGTTCCCTTCTATGAGTTCACTGAGGACGTAGTCATAGTGGGATAAATACTGGAGCTCTGTCTCCGTTCCTCCCTGTAATATGTATTTTTTAGATGGCTCCATGTGAGTGACATAAAACGTGTGCATTTACTGTTAAAGACATATTTCCAACTCTATGATTGAGCTATTGTCTTTTCCCTTGGAAAAGAGTGAGTTGTTTTTCTTTGATTGATCTGCATCACTTAGCTTGATGTCTTTTGATTCACTGACATTTTATTTATTGTTTTAATCTCCATGGATTTCTTTCATTCCGCACTATTTTTAGTATTTTCCAAACAGCATTATGTGACACAAAAAGTTAAAGAGTGCTTCACAGAAAATGGAAGCAAAGGAATGAGGGCCGGGTGTGATCAGGTCCAACCCCTTTGCTGCCGCACCAATCCTGATATATTGTGTTGGAGCTGTGTGATAAAGTCAAAAGGTGGGGCCTGTTTCATGGTGACCTAAAGTTGAGCTGGTAAAAGTGCTCATACACATGAACAAGAGGCCTGGGGAGCACAATGATGAGGATAAGATGACGGTACGATCAAGAAAAGCCACCGACAATCTAAAAAAGTATCGACAAGTTGTGAACACATTCAGGAATGTTTCTGCCTGTTAATCAACTGGAAGGAACTATAGATCGAGATCAGGATGTTGTTGGTTTGTGACTCCAAAGAATGTGTAGATTGCTTTTTCTAAAGGACCTTTTTATGAGTGTGTCAGACAAGATGACAATTGTATACCAGTAATGGCAGCAGCAAAGAGTGCAAACTGCCAAGTAAGATAAAGAACGATTGAGTCACACTCCAGTCACTGATGGATTTAATCCTGACGAACAAAGTGTGCTATGTACAACTGCATGAACCAGTGAAATACACAAACCTTTTTCTTTTTCTTGATGAAATCATTGAAATACAATATACTGTGCACAGATGCAGGTAAAACCATCGTCTTAAACCTACATTACCATCAAACAGGGTAGGAAATCTACAAACAAAAAACAAACATAAATCAGACAATCATATTCAATTTCATTCTTATTTCTTTGTGGTTATTTATTGTTATTATTAAATGTTTAACTGTTAACAATTATTAAGTCAACGATGCCTTGATTACATATACATCAGTCATTGTATGGAATTATTGAGAAAAAATATTTTTGTAGCACCTCAAATATTGTGATATTACCCATTTTTGTCCTGAACTTATATATTAGTCATTGTGTGGAATTTGAGAAAAACATTTTTATAGCACCTTAAAAATTAAAAGAAATGTGCCATTTGAAGGTATAAATTCAGTTCAGAGTTTTTACTTCGTAAAATATCTCAATTGACTGTCAGTCAGGTTTTATTCATTTCCAGCAACCCTCAAATCAAAGAATAAAGACACTTTACGCACAACTTAGGTGTATTTTACCTTTAACTCACGAGATGCAGGTAGCATGTTTTATACTTAATGTGAATATAATTCATTTAATCTAATTTCTATTATGCAATATGTACACTTTGTTGGCATCTTATTCTGAAAACCGGATGTTCGTCGGAAGAAATCGGATGTTGTCTCATGTTAATCTTTCCGTTAACTTTCAAAGTCCTTCGCTCGCTCCCGATCTGCGCCGTTTGAATGAGTTTACCGTGAATTTCAGGATATAGGTGCACTAAAATTTAAGCGCCTGCTGAGTTGACCGCAGTCGCAGGTCTGATTAAGAAGTACTCCATTTTTTTTTATTCGTTTAGAAAGTTCGGGGGCATTTTTTGCCCCTGTCCTAGTGATATCAGGGGCAAAATGATATATCTTAGGGGCAGTTTTGCCCTTTGCCCTCGTGTATTTCCAACGCTGCCATCAAATCAATCATCAATATAATCATCAAAACTATTTCAAACTGTACAGTTGGCGCTCATTCAGTGCATAACTTTTTGTATTGAAATATTGAAATCAGTGGAGTTGAACCGCGGTTAATCATGTGTAACTTCAGAGGTGACTCGTGCTGAAAGCTTTTACCACAAACGGAAACTTTACTGCAACCAGAACAGCTAAAGGGGATTGTTTCCTGTGTGGGTTCTCATGTGTGCCTTTAGCTCTCTGTTGCGCACAAATCTATGACAGCAAACTGATCAGCTGAAAGGTTTTTCTCCTGTGTGGGTTCTCATGTGCTTCTGTAAAGTTGACCGAACGCTAAAAGATTTCTTACAGACTGAGCAGCTGAAAGGTTTTTCTCCTGTGTGGGTTCTCATGTGTGTCTGTAAAGTTGAACGAACGTTAAAAGATTTCTTACAGACTGAGCAGCTGAAAGGTTTTTCTCCTGTGTGGGTTCTCATGTGCTTCTGTAAATGTGAACGATCGTTAAAAGATTTCTTACAGACTGAGCAGCTGAAAGGTTTTTCTCCTGTGTGGGTTCTCATGTGTCTCTGTAAAGTTGAATGCCGGTTAAAAGATTTCTTACAGACTGAGCAGCTGAAAGGTTTTTCTCCTGTGTGGGTTCTCATGTGCTTCTGTAAAGTTGAACGAACGCTAAAAGATTTCTTACAGACTGAGCAGCTGAAAGGTTTTTCTCCTGTGTGGGTTCTCATGTGTGTCTGTAAAGTTGAACGAACGTTAAAAGATTTCTTACAGACTGAGCAGCTGAAAGGTTTTTCTCCTGTGTGGGTTCTCATGTGCTTCTGTAAAGTTGAACGAACGTTAAAAGATTTCTTACAGACTGAGCAGCTGAAAGGTTTTGCTCCTGTGTGGGTTCTCATGTGTGTCTGTAAAGTTGAACGAACGTTAAAAGATTTCTTACAGACTGAGCAGCTGAAAGGTTTTTCTCCTGTGTGGGTTCTCATGTGTGTCTGTAAATGTGAACGATCGTTAAAAGATTTCTTACAGACTGAGCAGCTGAAAGGTTTTTCTCCTGTGTGGGTTCTCATGTGTCTCTGTAAATGTGAACGATCGTTAAAAGATTTCTTACAGACTGAGCAGCTGAAAGGTTTTTCTCCTGTGTGGATTCTCATGTGTATCTTCAGATTTTGTCTCTTGCCAAATGTTTTCTCACACTCAGAGCATCTAAAACGTTTCTCACCAGCGCTACATCTTGAATCACTGACACGGACGTCATCAGGTTTCACATAGTTTAAACCTGACTGAGGTTCTCTGGTCTTCTTCCAATCACCACCCTCATCAGTGTCAGAAGATTCTCCAGTCTTCTCATCAGTATCTGGTTCTGGATGTCTATCTGGATCCAAGTTCCTGTCTGGTTCTGGTCCTCCACAGTCCTTTCCATCAGCTTCTGTTCCCATCTGTTTAGTTTGTCTTTGATGAAGCTGTGAGCACTGAGCTTCCTCTTCTTCATCTTCACTCTTCACAGGAGTGAATGAGAACTTGACATCAGCCTCCTCCAGACCTTGAAGCTGCTCTCCTTCCTGACTGGTGCAGAGTTCCTCCTGTTCTTCTTTAATATGTGGGGGCTCTGGGTCCTCCTGTTCTTCTTTAATATGTGGGGGCTCTGGGTCCTCCTGTTCTTCTTTAATATGTGGGGGCTCTGGGTCCTCCTGTTCTTCTTTAATATGTGGGGGCTCTGGGTCCTCCTGTTCTTCTTTAATATGTGGGGGCTCTGGGTCCTCCTGTTCTTTAATATGTGGGGGCTCTGGGTCCTCCTGTTCTTCTTTAATGTGTGAGGGCTCTGGGTCCTCCTGGTCCAGACTGGAGCTCCACTCCTGCTGCTCAGAGGGAACCTCTTCTTTAACCAACAACAGCTGCTGGACGTCTGCAGGAAAACAGTAAACACACACAGAGGCGTTACAAAGACATTTTAGAATTGAGCAAATAGTCTCCTGGACATACACTTCCAGAGTATCAACAGAACCAGATAATACAATAATGTAATCAACTTATGTGACCATGAGCATATGAACCATTTTAAGCTGCCAAATCCATGTGGTGTTATCAAAGAGAACAAACTTGTACTTTAAGTTGAAATATTTCCTGTCATCTAGGGGGGGGGGGGGGGGGGGGTGTTCCCCCAGGAGAATTATATTCGATGAACAGAAGATGGTAGACAATCTACAAGTGTTAACAATGTATTAAGTCAAGCATCAAAAACATAGATCTATGGTTTCACAAAACACAAGAATTGATTAAGTAGCCCTAGCAACAGACACAAAGTCAGGGCTCCGTATACGCATCTCTCCTCTCAGTGTTTTGTGAGCCCTGTATCTTTACACTTTATTTGATCGTGTCCAGCACAGGGACGCATTATCTTCACCCACACACAAGCCAGGGTTGGGCCACATTGTGTGTGGGAGTCCTGGAGTCTCAGGGATGGGGAAGGTGCTGTTCCTGCAGGTTGCTACACAACGCAACACTATTGCAAATTAACACACACACACATAATACTGTTGTGTTCAGAATTTCTCAAACAAAAGGTAAAAGAAAAAGCCCCCCCCCCCCCATGCTCTCTTTCTTCCATCTAGGGTTGTCACGATACCAAAATTATGACTTCGATACGATACCTGCCATAAGTATCACGATACCGATACGATACCAGAATTCGATCAAATCCCACAAATAAGAAATACGATACTGGTATAGTTATCTATAATAGTAATAAATAAAACATCTGTACGGTTCCCTTTTTTACCAGCTTGTTCCTGCCCAGCTTTTTGAACACTTAACAAATATTACTATTAGCCTACAGCAGAATGTTACATGTTAACATGTTAGACGTGTTGCCTCCCTTTGTTTGTGTGGCTTTCAAACACTTTTTGCAAACGGGTCTCTGTAGGTCAGTGGGCTTTCCTTCACTATCTGCAATGTAGCCAAAGTATTTCCAGAAGCTACTTCTGGCATCTTGTTTTTCAGCAAGCAGAGGACGGTCGGGAAAAGCTCCTGCACTCGCCATGTCTCCCCTGTGATCACTCGCTGTGAGTGCGCGCGCTGCCTGCTGCTGTGTGAGCGCGCTGGGCAGCCCGCCCCCTTGCAGTCAATTCCTGCAGGCAGCATGACAGGGAGCGGAGCTGCGAGTGCGCTCTGATCGCGTGCTATTTTAATGAAGTATCGATACTAAAAATATGCAGAATCGTATCGTTTTTAACGTACTGGTACCGCGGTACCTTTTTAGTATCGGTACACCGTGCAACATTACTTCCATCATTAAGCAGGGCCGAATCAGCTGGTTGAAGTTTAAATCAAAAGGCGCGGTGGTATTACAGGTGGGGCGCAGGGGAAAATGCAGAATTTTTGTATTAAAAAAAAAATAAGTAATTCATAAATACATGGTGAAATGCCTGTACTTTCGTGTAAATGTTTACGTTACGCCGTTAACAGGTTACGCTTGCGCATGCACAACGGCCATGATCCTTGGCGACTCACATGTGCGGCTTAGTGTTCCAAATGTACAGACATTTGGCAGGCGCGTTAGGAGATGAGGAGAGACCAGTCTGTGTTTTATGTCTGAAAACTAGCTGCGGACAGTATGAAACTTGTTTTGTTTAGTTTTTCACAGGTTACACTTTATTATCTTGAAAAGATGTTTAGTGCAAAACGGGTTAATTGCAGCCAATTGCAATAAGCTATTTTTTGCCAAATTGTAGTTCTTTTTTGCACAGATATAACTTTATTTGCATTGTTCTAACAAAGTGATTGCACATTTTATTTGTTTTTGTATGATGGAGCAATCTGGTTTACTTAAGTGATTGCAATTTTCTTTGTTCTATTATTTGAAAAAGCACAGATGGAGGCGTCACAAAATGTTGTTATTTCAATAAATGTTCAACAAAGACCATTTTGTTACAATTTTGTTGGGGCATGAACATTTTTCTTCCTCCAAAGTGGAGCGCGACAGAAAAAGTTTGAGAACCACTGCCTTATGCTGCGTTCACACCGGTCGCATTGATTTTTTGACGCACTGCAAAATCGCGTCCAACGCATCGCAAAAACACGTCCAACGCACCGCCGGTCGTGTTCACACCAAACGCCGCAAAATCGCTCCGTGCCGGAGAGGGGGTGTGGTTTATCGTCCTGGAAGCCGTTCACCTGGCCGTCATTTCTTTCCGCTATCAACCATGAAAGGAATAAGGACAATTGCTGCTTTGTACGTGTTGTGGAAGTCCCTCAAACGTCGGAATGCCAAACGCCGTCATGTCTGGTTCATAATATTGTTCAGAGGAGCTCCGTGGATTGTATCGAGCTGTAGTCACTGTGTCTAGCAAGCCACCGGTCGCTGTTTACTACAGCTGTAGGAACACAAAATAAACTGATTTGGCTGTGATTCAAGGGCAATAAACCGACAAAAAGGGACTCCAAAATAACTTCGTAATGATACCGATTTGTAGGCTACTTGTCTTCTCAATGGCGCTCTGATGGATCGGTGCTAGGCTATGCTAACATCGTAGCAGCTCCACCAGCACTCAATAACGTCACGTAGACGTAAATACGGCAGCGTCTATTCATTGTTTGTACCGTATGGTTTACACACACACGCATGCATACACATAGTTTGGTCCGGTCTCTATTGATATGAGGTATCGTAGAGCTCTGGGTGAACACAGACGGCTACAGGATTTATTTCCTGATTCAACAACGGCAGGAAGTCAGTGATGACAGGGGGAGCAACTCAACGCTGATAGGCTATCGCGCCACAGCGTCGCGCGATTATTTCGCAGAAGTTGAAAAATTTCAACTCGCGCATTGCCGATTTTGCGGCGTCGAACGCGTCCACCGCACTGCAATAACGCGTCCAACGCGCCATCGCAAAATCGCGGTGCGCCAGTCTCATCGCGTCTGTGCATAGACTTTGGATGTAATCTCGACGCGCGTCAAAAAATAAACGCGACCGGTGTAAACGCAGCATAAGCCCATCGATCAGCTCAGTGATTCGCTGAACCCGTCGGACTTCAGTCGGCCACTTCCTTGACCAATTCACCCCCCTTCTTGAAGGCTGTGCTCAGAAACTCGTCAGCAACATCCCCCTCTCTCCGACTTCATGGCGGTGTCATAAATTCTCTGGTTTCTCTCACAATGCACAACAAATTCAGTAACTCTCCCTTTAGTTTAAACCCTCTACAAGTAAACATATTGTAACACATAATATCCATCGCTAGGAGCGCTTTCAAACTTAAATTCCTCACAATACTTACCGGTGCACATTTAATGCCTGTAAATACTGTTGTCATATTTCTACAGTAGCGAGAACCATCGCCTACACAAAATGAAGTGATTAGCTTTCATTTAACCCTGTTACTGTATGGCTTCATATTAACTTCCACTGTTACTGTAAAGTAGGGGTGGAAAAAAAAAATCGATACAGCATAGTATCGCGATATTTTGCGTGGCGATATTGTATCGATACATGGATGCCTAGTATCGATCTTTTATTATATAAACTATAAAAAAAAAAATAATAATTATTTTTCTTTTTAGAAAAATCAAATAAATTACTTTTTCAGTCCACTAGATGGTGCTGAGTTATTTTCTGGTGAGGTCAGCAAAGGTCCTGGGTCACTCCCCCAGAAAAAATGGCAGCTCCTGTCATATACAGTAGTCTAATGCGCTTGCGCATATACTGGGGGATATACGGGAGTTCCGGAAATGCATGTAAAGTGAGACACACGGTGATCCTTAAAACCAGCTGAGCAAACTAAGAAGCCTCCCTTGCATTAATGTCCAGCTCCCTTCCTCAGAGATCCACTGATGAAGGAGGATATTAGTGTTTTATAGGGCGAGAGTTCTTCCACATCGCCAAGATCCGTTATCACATCATGATGACTTCCTATACGAGCGCTATCGATTCTGCCGACAAGAAATCATTTATTTACAAGACCTTCTCGAGCCATACATTGAACACCACACGCCGCTGCCGAGCACTGACTGTCTCACAGACTGGATGCAGCCTTGAGCTTTTTTGCGAGTGGTACATTGTTGTACAGTGTCGGCGATGCGGAGAACATCGGGAAAGCCGCTGCATGCCGTGCGCAAAGTTTATTTGGCGCTTAATAAACGTATGTGTTCAATACATTACCATGGCACATATTGTGTTGACTCACCATTCTGAATAATGTGTTTGTACTTCGTTTGTACTTGCGCCCATGTCCTCTTGATGGCTGGTTGCATACATGGGGGTTAAAGCACTCATAATTATAGGAGTGTTATAAGTACACCAGCATATCATTATTGCAGAAAATGATTAAGGTGGACTCATGATAAGAAGAGAGAGAATCACACACTATTTATTTTCACTGCTTCAATTGATTGAATTTCTGATTATGAATAATATGACATACATATTGATCCGCCCATACACAGATTCACACACACACATTCAAACTCCTAGTTCTATATGGTAATCTACACAGACAGGTATATACACATATATAGTAGGCTACATGATACATACGTGCATACAGTACATATATCCTCATATTAATTCGTATCAATTAGATACTCTTTGGGCTTGTTTTGTCTACTTATTCTGAAAGAGTTGAGATAATTATTTTCGTTATAGATCTCATTCGATGATGCATTTCATTCAGCATACTGCCAGCAGGCACATTTAAAGACATATCATCTGATTGATTGGGGTGATTAGGCACTTAAAATTAGCCGATACATTTTCCCAACACTTACACATTTAACTTAGTTTTGCACAGGCTGCACTTTATTGTTATTATCTTAAAAATGTATTCAGTGCGAAACAGGTTAATTGCAGCGACAATAAGCTATTTTTTGCCAAATATTCGTTCTTTTTGCACATATAGAACTTTATTTGCATTGTTCTAACAAAGCCATTGCACATTGTATTTGTTTTTGTCTGATGGAGCAATCTGGTTTACTTGAAAGTGATTGCAATTTTCTTTATTCTATTTTTTTGAAAACGCACAGATGGAGGAGTCACAAAATGTTGTTCTTTCAATAAAAGTTCAACATGGAGCATTTTGTGCCAATTTTGTTGGGGCGGTGGGGCATGAACATTTGTCTTCGTCCAAAGTGGGGCGTGACAGAAAAAGTTTGAGAACCACTGACTTAACCCAACAAGTCTGAACTGTAACGGAACTTTAACTGTAACGGAGGGAAATGAAGACGCTGCAGACATCTTAACGCTGATTGGCCAAGACTCGATACGTCGCATCAAATACGTTTTATTGCGACGATCACAACATCACCTTTTCTCCTCGTCTCACTCCAATCTGAGAAACGCTGACCGGCTGACCCCCCCCACACACACAAAAAAAAAACTACGGATCTAGACGACTCACGTGGATGACATATTTTGATTAAAAACGGTTTATTTCGCCGAAAAGCGACACGTTTACAGGTATTATCAGGAGAAGAAGAAAACGACAAATTGCAACCGAGTCTCACTCCAAACTACATTAGAAGTTATCAGCCGGAGCATGAACAGTGTTTGAGAACTGAGAGAATAAATGAAGTGAACCCACGTGCTCTTTGTATCCGGACTTCCGGGTTGAAAACAGCGTCCAGAAGCTCCCGTTGTCGTTTATTCTCCTCTTTTGAACGAGAGAGTTCCTCCTCGTACTCTGCTATCGTTCTTTCAAACAGACCAAATATCTCTTCACCAGCCGCAGTTAGTCGCTGGTTTATGGAGCTAAATCCAGGTCAAAAGTTTCGTTCACTTGAAAAAAAAATGTGAACCTGAAAGTCCCAAAATACAGCAATGTATTCAAAATAAAAATAAGCGAATGAAAAGTTTTTTTGGGTTGAATATAATTTTGATTCACTTCTGGAATTTTTTCGAATACATTTTTTTTTTTCAGTTTTCACGTTCATATATATTTTGATATTTGAGTTCTTATATTTTTCAGTTTCAGATTTTATATTTTCAGATTCAAATCTTTTTTTTTTGGGTTTCAAATCTTTTTTTCACGTTCAGGTTTTTTTTTTTCACGTTCAGGTTTTTTTTTTCAGTTCAGGTTTTTTTTTTCAGTTCAGACTTTTGACCCAGATCTAACGTGGGGGGCGTGGTATCAACTGAGAGGGGCGTGTCATCATGAGTGACAGCATAACAACGAGGGCTGAGGAGTTCCTCAACCACGTTGCCTTCAGGTAACGTGGGCACCGCGAGAATTATGATTCAACACTTTCTATTCACCATATTCACGTGATTGAAAGTTTAAAAAATGACGCTAGTGCCAAAATTCTGTTTAGCAAGCTGTTTTAGCCTCTACTTGGGACGAATCACAGTAAAAGAGCAATAAACTATGCCATATTGGGCCGTTCAACTACCACACTTTAATATATGACGTTTCGCACTTCCACACACCACTGTGAACGCAGCGTAGTATCCTTGTGATGGCGTCCGCTCCACCTGGACCGCATGCTGGCGCCAGCGCGCAGGTAAGAAATCGAATACATTTTTTTACAGATACTAGAAATTATCCTAAATATTATAATGATAATTGTAAGATAGCGTCATACATAGAGGGAGAAGATTTATTTAAGTGGGGATTTCGCCAAAGCTAGAAATTAAGCAACTAGCTGAATGCTGTTAGCTTGTGTTTGTGAATTGTTCCCTCCTTACACTGACCAGCTCAAGTCCTTCAATGTGTGTTGTCTTTCGTAACAGAATGTCGACTATAATTCGACAGTGGCTGCAGCTGCACAGAGCCTTATAAATGTGCTCGCACAGAACCTCTCTCAGGGACAGCAAGAGCAAGGTGTTTGGCTTTTCTTCAAGCATGTAGACATCACTTAGTCCCTATGTTATTGTTCTTTTAGTTCTTCAGACTACTACAAGATGAGTATCCTAAGATGCAGGGGCTGACAGGAGGATGGCTACTCTACAAGGCTGCAGGTAGAGAAAACTTGTTATATAAATTCCATTGTAATACATTGCCATTCAAATAAGTAACCCAAACAAACACAACTGATCTAAACAATGTTGCATTTACAGGTGGGCAGGGTAAAAGGAGACTGATAATGATTCCTCCTGATTCTCATGGCTACACTGGGACCCTAATTCGCAGTGTTACAGGGTCAGGGAGAAACACCCTGTTTATTGTGCCTCTGCAACATGAGTTTGATGTAAATCCATTACCATGCCATTGAATTCAAAAGTATGCCAAAAGCACAATGCCAAACGTGCAAAGTGAGTTTCCCTTTGCAGATTTTGGCCCTCCATGTTCAAGAGTTAGTTTAGTTAATTTTAGTAATGTGTATTGATAATCTAAATCTGCAAAGTAACCAGTAACTAAAGCTCTTTTAAAGTACTTTCAAGTACTTTTAAATAGTACTTAAGTGAAGTTAGTAAATTAAATTAGTTACACTCCACAACTGCATAGACATTATACATACAAATGAGAATTGTTTTTCCTAAACCTCTAGTTCTTAATGAGAACTTTTACAAAGGCCAATCTATATCTCCATTCTATGTAAAAAGACTTAATGTTAACACAGAATGCCATTTATAACCATTGTGGTTGGCCGAAACAGTCGAATATCTCCAAACCTCAGGAAATCACACATTTGATTACATTTGTTTTGGATCAGCTGTTCTTCTGTGACCGAGAGTACCTCTGTTTATTTCACTTCTTTAAATCTAAAGACCTGCATTGCAGTAAAAAAGGAAAACTACATTTTAAACTGTCGCATAACTTTATTTTTTTCTTCTCTTTGCTTCATAGCTGAAGATCATGAAGAGGACGAAGACGGCCCACGGTCCATCACACCTGCAAGGTTTCTGCAGTGGATCACGGGCCAAGGTCACATCCCACTTCTCCCATCCGAGAAGAAGGATTTTGCTGTGATGCTCAGATTTAACCACGACTGCAGTGCAGACTTTGGGCATCACAGCATCTGTTACCCTGTCGTCTCAGCATGTACAAAGACAATTGCACTACCCGTACGACATATGAGGTCATATGTCGAATTGAAAAAGGTTATGATGGAGGCTTTTCATCTCGGGCAGGAATTTCACAATGTGTAGACAATTGTCTCTCTCTACCCTCCATTTTTTTTTTTTTTGCCTCCGTTCATGTTTAGCAAAAACTGCTGTTTTAATACTCTCATGTTCTGAGAAAAGAAAAGTATTTAATTGTAATATTTAAAAATACTTGTTTTGAAAAATGAGTTCCATACACACACAAATTGTGTTGACTGTTTATAAAAGAGAACAAAATGTTAAGGTTTGGAATTAAAAAAAGATTTTATACGATTTATTCTTCTTTTTACATGTGGCTTCACTGTTGCCAGTCACAACAAATACAAATTTAAAACACATTCATTGTATACTTGTTGGTGTTAAAGGGGTAAAACCCTTGAAACACAACGTTTGCATTTATGATACATGAGTTAGTACACAGTTC
The DNA here is from genome assembly GCF_949748355.1 of Melanostigma gelatinosum. Classification (NCBI taxonomy): domain Eukaryota; kingdom Metazoa; phylum Chordata; class Actinopteri; order Perciformes; family Zoarcidae; genus Melanostigma; species Melanostigma gelatinosum. The sequence continues at coordinate 19,380,313 of NC_136634.1, forward strand.
AATACAGCTAAATAAATGTCTCGGCCGTAGGACTCAGATGGTCTAGCAACATCAATAGCGGCCCTAAGGCGTGCCATATCCTCCTCACATAGGGGACATGCAATGGGTGGAAGAATCACTCCAGAACTGGTCGCATTTTGCTCACTGGCACTGTTGAAATCAAGATCTGCATCCTCGATTTCCTTCATCAAGAAAAAAAAGCAGATTTCTTAATTAAACATTTGTCACATAGAAATCAGAGGACATAAAGTAAAACTATAAAGGTAAGCAGATTTTAAATAGATCAACATGTGAACATAACTGATACTATGCTGATGCAAGTATCAACATAGTATCATTTAATTAGTTTTAATGTGAACAAAGAGATACAAGCCCTGATCAGCATTTGAACACATTTTTGTTCTGTTATCTCTCTCATTAATTTGACGTTGGTGATTGAAAAAAACTTTGACACATCTGTTATTAAGCAATATTCAATTTTCTTACCCCAAATTATAATTGGTAGTGTAATCTAAAGTAAACTAAATTCAGTTGTACCAAGATGTTTTTTTCATGGTATAAGTTTTGAGGGCTTCCTTTACAGTGTTGAAAAGCTGTTTTATGCACAATGCTTGTGTCTAAAATAAATTCAAGGAAATGGTGTGAGCTTTGCTATTCTATGAAGTAGAAACACTGGTCAAAACTATCAATGTATAATACTATGTTTGCTTAAAAATAACTTAGATTTGCTACCTCTGCCAGGTCTGGAGCATTAACAGGATTCTGGAGGAGTCCGATTGTCCACAGTTGTTGTGGGGACAGATTTTGCTCTGTCCTTAAAGGATGATTATCCCAACCCATCCTGAAGACATCAAGATCCCTCTGCAGACGTGGAAGAAATACATGCAAACAAACAGCATGCAAGTTATTACTTAAAACGTATGCAAAGTGAGCCAACTTGGAAGGCGTCTATCATAGCCTAAATTACGTATCAGAATACAACAACAAAGAGGACTGCAAAGGTTATGCTGTGTAAACTAACGTTAAAGGTCCGTCCACACCAAGAACTATGGAGTGGTCTCACTGACGTCACGATCTCCTTAGTTACCAGGTCGGTCGGCCATGTTGGAGTACATACAGATCCTCCATGGCGGCGAGTAAACAAGGAAGTGCGGCGAAAATACCATACTTTGAATCACTGGATAGTGCATCAAAGGTTCGCTACCTTGCCAAATTGAAGGTTATTGGTAACTTGGATCCTTATACGATGAGTGCAGATCGTTTCAGTGCCGATCCTACTTGTCTTCCATCGGTAAACTACGCCAACATCTACGCGTATCTCGTGAACACCCCGAGTCCTTACACGAAAGACGAGCTGGAGTGCTACAAAGGGCTCGACGCTTATAATCAGTTTGTCAGTGGATGGGTCCGAGACGTCAAAGCAACGGTCGTCGAGAATTCTCATCTCGTCATTGGAAGGGTAAATATATACAGATCTGGTCCGATATTTAGCAATATTCAATGTTTACTCAGCGCAAACAGACACGTGTGTTTGTTTACATTGTACGTGCATGTCATTGTGTGCGTGTGTGTAGGAATTCACTTTCAACTAACTCCTAACTTCATCCCCCCCCACACATATATATATATATATACACATATATATATATACATGATACGACGTTAAACTCATATCAAGCAATGCTGAGGCTGCATCTCTGTGTTTCGCCTGTTGTACACGCTCGACACGTCTCTGGCACCGACTGCTGTCACGGGCCGATGAAGCTTCGGTAACCTTCTCATGTCCATGTTTAATTTATATTTCCTTTATTAAATACTGTTCACAAACGAATTTGCAAATAAAATCACTGACCACTTATAAAGTGATCCGCACATACTCGAGTGTACCCCAAATTCGATTCCTTTATATCTCGAGAGATGCGCGACAGCCATTTCTGGCGACGTCGCTTGGATAGCTCCTTCGTGTAATTTCCTTGATGTGTAATGACCGCTGGCAAACCAAAGAATGATTTCTTGTCTCTATCAGCTCTGCTGCCACAACCAAAGACAGCACAAAAGTTCACCATGCTCGATAGGTTCTGCGACTCAGCCGTGCATGCCAGTGGCTGTGTGTACTCCAACATGTACTCCAACATGGCCGACAGCTAAACTGTGACGTCACACGAGACCACTCCATATAACGATAGAGATAACCACAGTGATAACGATGTGAGGAGCCACACTGATGAACGACGAAGTTCTGTAAACAGTGACGCCAAGCAACATTTATAAGGCTCTGTGCAGCTGCAGCCACTGTCGAATTATAGTCGACATTCTGTTACGAAAGACAACACACATTGAAGGACTTGAGCTGGTCAGTGTAAGGAGGGAACAATTCACAAACACAAGCTAACAGCATTCAGCTAGTTGCTTAATTTCTAGCTTTGGCGAAATCCCCACTTAAATAAATCTTCTCCCTCTATGTATGACGCTATCTTACAATTATCATTATAATATTTAGGATAATTTCTAGTATCTGTAAAAAAATGTATTCGATTTCTTACCTGCGCGCTGGCGCCAGCATGCGGTCCAGGTGGAGCGGACGCCATCACAAGGATACTACGCTGCGTTCACAGTGGTGTGTGGAAGTGCGAAACGTCATATATTAAAGTGTGGTAGTTGAACGGCCCAATATGGCATAGTTTATTGCTCTTTTACTGTGATTCGTCTCAAGTAGAGGCTAAAACAGCTTGCTAAACAGAATTTTGGCACTAGCGTCATTTTTTAAACTTTCAATCACGTGAATATGGTGAATAGAAAGTGTTGAATCATAATTCTCGCGGTGCCCACGTTACCTGAAGGCAACGTGGTTGAGGAACTCCTCAGCCCTCGTTGTTATGCTGTCACTCATGATGACACGCCCCTCTCAGTTGATACCACGCCCCCCACGTTAGATCTGGGTCAAAAGTCTGAACTGAAAAAAAAAACCTGAACTGAAAAAAAAAACCTGAACGTGAAAAAAAAAAACCTGAACGTGAAAAAAAGATTTGAAACCCAAAAAAAAAAAGATTTGAATCTGAAAATATAAAATCTGAAACTGAAAAATATAAGAACTCAAATATCAAAATATATATGAACGTGAAAACTGGAAAAAAAAAATGTATTCGAAAAAATTCCAGAAGTGAATCAAAATTATATTCAACCCAAAAAAACTTTTCATTCGCTTATTTTTATTTTGAATACATTGCTGTATTTTGGGACTTTCAGGTTCACATTTTTTTTTCAAGTGAACGAAACTTTTGACCTGGATTTAGCTCCATACTGGTTGACTAAAGATCTCAGCATTTCTAGTTTAGACATTTTGAAATTAGTCCTCTTCTTCTTCCTCTCCTCTCCTCTCCGCGTTATTCTTCTTCTTCTTCTTCTTCTTTCACTTTAATGGCGGACTACAAACCAACGTTTAAGGCGCCACCTACTGGACCGGAGTGTGTAACATCATGATTTTATGACAGTTATCATTACACAATAACTGTGTTATTTATAAATTAAATAAAATAAGAAAAAGAAACTTAATATTTAAAATAAAATTAATTTAAATAATTTAAATAACAAAATAAAAAATATAGAAGTTATATTCAGGATATTGAACCCGTTCCATTCAAAATATTAAATTAAGCCCTTTTAAGCTGAACTAGTTTGTCCCCTGTCTCTAACAGTCCTTTGATGCTCCACTCCCTTCCTGTATCTACCACTCTGTTCTTCAGTCTTTCTCTTTCCACCCTGAACTTCCTCCACTCTATCATGTTCAACAACATGTTCAACAGTTTATTTACAGTTGCATATCTCACATTTATCCCACTGTCTTTTTCATGATGTGTATAACGTGTCATTGAGTCCTGTATGTCCGAACCTTAATCTGAAAGTAACATCTTCTTTTCTACTTTTACTTCCATCACTTCTCACTCTGACTGACGTCTGTATTTTGTTGTAATTTATACCTGTTGGAGCTATTTATTTGATGTTGTATTGTGTTATTGTTGGAATGCTGTTAAGCATTCCAACTATTGTTATCCTGTTTCTTTATTCCACTATTTCTTCTGTCCCCCGTTTCGTCGCAACGCTTCTTCTTCTTCATTTTTTAAGCTACAGAAACCGTTCAACTATCAAAATGTTCAGCTCCTTCAGCTCATGTCTGCTATGACTTTTTCTATTTCTGACCTTTAATCTTTTTGAATTATTAAGCTTTTAGCAACTTTTTTTTGAATGGGTTTCTATGGAGAAGATTTTCAAATCCTCTTAAACTTCTTCAACTTTCAAATCCTTCAACTTCCTCATACTTTCAGCTACAGACACCATTTCAACTTTCAAATGTTGAGAAAACCCTCAACTATTGCCAACATGATTCAGCTTTTTGATATCTTTTAAACTTTTTGAACTGCAACAATTTAACTTTCATGATTTTTCAGCCCTTTTCTGACTTTATAATGGGTGTGTATTGCGCAGCTTAGAGTGCGTGATGTCACCGCTAGAGTGAAGAGCAGCTTGAGATTCTTGTGAAAAAAACATTTGTATTTTGCCACTGTGTCCACAATCTTCACTCTTCATGCATAATTTCTGGATGTAGAAGTAGCTAATACTGTCCTTGTCGTAGAAAAATTACTGTGGAATCCCACAGATTTCCACATTTGACACGGAAGCCGTTAATTGAGAGTAAAACCAACTTTCTGCTCCATAGAGACCAATGTTAAATTTTGCTTCAAAAACATCTTCCACAGAACACGGTACCCCATTTCTAGATCGCCAGTTAAGCCACATTTTTTACACTACAGACACAATTTTTACAGGATCTGTTCTTCAACTCATCCTTCCCCTCAATTATTAATATCTATTATTAATATAGAGCTACGGTTATGGGAGTTTTGAGGATTTGTTTGAGAGGTGTTTCCCTGTTTTATCTCCATGAAATGGCTTCAGGCACACAGGTGTTTGCGATTGAGCCAATTAGTGATGTTGATAAACACACAGACTCACAGACACACGCGCACATACACTCCTCTCCCTCTCTCTCTCTCTGTGTCTCTCATACAGTCATTCAGGTCTTAGGGATCTTTAGAGGTCTTTGCCCCCTCCTCCACCCCCCCCCCACACACACACTCAAACACCCACCCCATTTTAAAATAAAAGCCGCACACACATGATATGTTGCAGCTGTTACGTGTTGCATCTCGGCCAATCAGACATGAGTATTCTGATAAGTTTCCTGATTCGAGTGACATTTACACACACCGCGACACAAGAGGGAGAGACGATGAAAGACATGGCAGAGCAGGACAACAGTCATGTAAGCTGTAAAAGATAAAACATCGGACAATCTCCAAATGAGAAAGTTTGCCAGAGATATCAGAGCATCTCTCTTTCTCTCGCTCTCTCTCACACAAATTCTTTCTTCTCTCTCTGTCTCTCTCTCTCTCTCTCTCTCTCACTAATTCTTTCTTCTCTCTCTCTCCCTCTCTATGTCTATCTCTCTCATACAGTCATTCAGGTCTGAGAGACTTGTAGAGAACCCCCCCACACACACACCCCATTTCAAAATAAAAGCCCCAAAGAGTGAATTCTAATTGAAATGCTTGTGATGAAGCCAGGCATTTAACAACCTCTGTTTGTGTGTCAAACATGATGATTATGTCTCCTCTCCCCCTCTCCCCCCCACCCAGTCCCACCCTTTCAAAATAAAAGCCTCATGGATTAACTGTATTTAAACAAGCTCAAAATTTGGCTTTTTTGTTGAAATGACTTTTCACTCCTCTCCCTCTATCTCTCTGTGTCTCTCATACAGTCATTCAGGTCTTAGGGATCTTTAGAGGTCTTTCCCCCCTCCTCCCCCCCCACACACACACCATTTTAAAATAAAAGCCCCACAGAATGAATCCTAACTGAAATGCTTGTGATGAGCCTGTCATTTAATAACCGGTTTGTGTTTATCTAACATTATGATTCTGTCTCCTCTCCCCTTCTCCCCCACACCCCACACCCCATTTCAAAATAAAAGCCCCAGAGAGTGAATTCTAACTGAACTGCTTGTGAATGAAGCCTGTCATTTAATAACCTCTGTTTATGTGTCAAACATGATGATTATGTCTCCTCTCCCCCTCCCTCCCCCACCCAGTCCCACCCTTTCAAAAATAAAAGCCTCATGGATTAACTGTATTTAAACGTTTCGCTCAAAATTAGGCTTTTTTGGTTGAAATAATGAATGCTCTTACTAATACTGCGACAACTACTACTACTGCTAATATTTCTAGTATTACCACTACTACTACAACTTTTGCTGTTGCTACTATTACTACTACTGCTACTGCTATTACTGCTACCATAAATATTATTACTACCACTACTGATATTACTACCACTACCACTACTATTATTACTGATACCACAACTGATAATACTGCTATTCCTGCTACTACCAGTACTAATAACCAGTACTAATACTACTACAGCTATTAGTACGACTGCTGATACGACTACTTCTACTACTTCTTCTAATTACAAATACTTCGACGACAACTTCTACTGCTACTACAAATATCACTACTGCTACAACTAGTACTTATTCAAATGCTACTCATACTTATACTGCGAATAATACTTCTACTACTACTACAACAAATATCACTACTGCTGGAATTCTTTTAAGCTACAGAAACCGTTCGAATATCAAAATGTTCAGCTCTTTCAGGAGAGGGGTGATATAACTTCATATTTGTAATCTTTCAACTTTTTGAATTATTCAGCTTTTTGCAATTTTTGTAAAATTGGATATCTATTTTCAGCAATGTTTTTGAGATTCATTTCAGCTTTCAGCATTCCAACGCATTTTCAGCAGGAAATGCATTTTCTAGTTTCATTTATAAGTAGTATTGTTTAATTATTGTAGATGTTTCATATGTTAAGATTATTTTTCTCTTTAATAGTAATTTGTTTAGTTCTATTATTTTTTGGGTAATTACTGTGGGCACCTGTTGCTATTTAAACGAGTAGAAAGGTAGGACCAGCATGCACCGGGGTGGGCGTATAGTTTTTACCAGCGACACAGCAGCATTGCACTGCACAGGACAGGAGAGACAGCACGACAGGAGTGTTGTTAATTAGTTTGTTTGCTTGTTTTATTTGCTTTATTTAATAAACACACAAAAATGGAATCCTGCTTGGACATTTTACTCTCTTCTGGCTGCGTAAGGATACCGACCACGGTGCATCAGTGGCGTTTGATTATTATTTGTTTAAGTTTGATTTAGCCGACAAATGGCCACTACAATACCCTTATTGTCATTATTCCAAATTTCCTGCCAAGATGTAATAATTCCGTGCTGTATTACTGATTTTGCTTCTGACCTCCCAAAACAAATTTCTAAAATATCATTTTTGTTTGACGCTCTTTTCTCAAGTTTATCTGCAACCTCATTTCCCTCCATTCCAACATGAGCCGGTGCCCAACAGAGATGTACATCTATTCCTAAATGTTGTGAGTTCAGTAATGATGTATAAACTTCAGTTAAAAGATCCTCTCGTACTGTTTGACCGGATTGTATACTTTGTATTGCAGCTGCAGAATGTGAACACAAAAGTACTTTCATTGGTTTGACCTCCTCCACCCACTGAAGACTGATGATTACTGCTGTCAGTTCGGCTGTGTACACTGATAACCAGTTATCTGAGCGTTTAGATCCATCTGTAAAGATATTTCCAGAATTAGAATATCTTTTATTCAGTAAATCTTGAACCAAGTATCCGATGTTTACATTCCTCTCAGTCCATTCTCTTCTCTTTTCTAATATCTCCAGATTTACCTTGGGTTGTGGAAATATCCATGGAGCAATGTTGCTACTAATATGCTGGACTATGTTGTATGGTATCAAATTTGAACTGTTTCACTTTCCTGTTAACTTCCCATCCAAAGCTTTTACCAGAGAATGTCGAGTACTCCCAACCATTGTACAGGACAGTCGCTGCTGTGTTTCCGTTAAGTCCACCCTGAATTCTAATCCAGTGTGATAGTGCTAACTCAGTTCTCCTCACATGTAATGGCAGTTCCCTGGATTTCACCAGCAATGCATTAATGGGTGTGGTTTTGACTCGGGAGATGAGTCAGAGGAAAAACATCCAAAAAAAAAGGTGAACAGATAAAAGTCCATCGAGACAGGTTCTACGAGGAACATCCGGTTTCGCTGCAACTTGGTGGGTAACCAAATAAAAGCCCTTAAACTAATAAAATAGTATATCATTACTCCTATCTTCAGTTACCTTCCATCTGGTCCATATGTAACAGTTGTGGGTCGTGGAACGAGACGACTCAAGTGATTGTTTTCCAACATTTATGTATTGAAGACAAAATATCACCAATGAATTGCCTTCTGATCGTTTTCTGCCCCTCTGCTCCCTCAGCAACGTGTGATTTAATTCCTTTTATTCAAATACACACTGACCAATCAGAGCTCGGTACGTGGACCATTAATGAATGTTACATAATCACACAGTTTAAACTGACAAATGCAAAAAAAGACAGCTGGCAATAAATCTCAGACTGCATGTGTGAAATCGTAAATTAACAGATTTATGACATCACTGCTTCATTTAGAGCAGGATAGATCTGACTATAAGTACATGTGTGTATTATGGTAAATGAATGTGTTGCAGATGTGTTTTCATGGCGTGTATGACAATATTTTAGCCTTGTTCTTTCAGCTGTAGCCTTAGTGGTGCGAAACAGACTTTGGAGTAAATAGAAAATAAATGTGTAAATATTCTCTCATCACACATTCACTGACGCGTGCCGGCTTCTTGAGTCGTGTCTTACAGTCTCCGGCTACTTTAATGTTTGGTGTGGGTGATTTTAAATCATGGAAGGAAACTTCCTCACTGCTTAGAATTATATTCATATATATTTTTATTTATTTGCCCAAAAGTCCGTTTCACATCGCTGGGTCTCAGCTGAAAGAATAAGAATACATCAAAGTAAAACATGAACGTGAATACACGTGTTATTATAGTCAAATCTATCGCGTTATAGATGAAGCAGTGATATTATAAATGGGTTAATTTACAGAATGACACAGTTAGTGATTTCTTGCCAGCTGTCCTTCCTGCATTTGTCAGTTTAAACTGCGTTACTTTCAGCCTGAATTATGTTCATGTTCTTGATGTTGGTCTCAGAGTGCACCAGACTGATACATTTAACTTTAAAATGTACAACATTTTCTTCCAGGTGAGCGTGTCCCCGGCCCCCTCTAGAAAACCAACACTAACTAGAAAATAAAAACTCAATTTGTCTACCGGATCAAGCTAAAGACAGTACCAAATCTGAGCGTGGACTCAATGAGCGATGCTCTCAAATTGAAAGAACACGGTCTTGGATAAAGATAGGATGAAAGCTCAATCGTTCCTCCCCTGTGTGATGTTTCATGTGGTGTGTCAAATGTATTTTATACATTTTGTATAAAACCGTTATCACAAACAGAACCACTATGTCTCTTATATGATTAACAGTGCCATTGATGAATACATAATTCCTTCATCTGATGAGTGTACTTCCAATAATAAATGAATCCAGGTATACATGTGACCTGCCACCTCCCGGCTAGGATCCGTGCGGAGCGCGAGGACGTGCCTCCGTATTTGACGTTTGACAGTTTTCCTGTCTGCTTCGTCTGCCGCTGTGTAGGATTAGCCACTTTCCGGCTTGGAACCGTGCGGAGGCGTGGAGACGCCTCCTATTGCCTTTGGCCATTACCTGTCTTTTCCCTTGACTGAGAGAAATAAACTACCTTGGTTTTGAAATAGAACTCTGCTGTCTGAGTCTGCATTTGGGTCCGCGAAACACCCCACATCATAACAATACAGCTGTTTTCACAATAACTGTATAACCTGGAACCAAGACTGTGATGGCGTCTGTGCAAATTTACAACATGTAATTTCACATTTGATAAAGAGTCTCTTCAGCGTCATAAAACAGTTCACATTATTTTCAAAAGACCTTCTGAGCATGTGCACCCCTACGTTAGGGTATCCCAGTTCTTCCACAGACACTAATCCACGTAGTGCACCTGCGCCTGGAGCTCCTTTGAGATGTACCCGAGAAGGGTCGCCGTCAGCTGCTGCTTCAGGGTGGCGTTGCCCATCACTAGAGCAGTTAGCTGAGCCAAATCTGTCCACTGAATGTCTCCCAGCACGGCCAGAAGACTACCATAAAGCTGCTGCTGCTGCTGAGGACTGAGCTCCATTATGATCTGAGGCAGCGGTTTGAACTGTCCACTGGTCAGCCAGCAGCCCAGAAGGCCTCCGACAGCACCGCCTACATGTTAAGAGGGTTTCAAACATGTGGAATTATGATTGCACACACACGAGTGGGAGAAACTGTTGCATGCATTTATTCCCACTCACCGACTGCGATACCAAGAGGTCCCCCGACTAACCCTCCAGCGAAGGCCAGACCGCCCGCTGCTGCTGCTCCCTTCCCTGAGCCTTTCACTGTGGTCTGGATTTGCTGATTTGCAGATAACTCACAACACAGCTTCATGACATCATCAAGTCGATGGCACATACTGTGGATCAGATTTATACATTTCAGGAGTCTTCGGTGATTGTGTGAGGTAGCCCCTTGCTTGCTATTCTGTGACCAGATATGAAGCCCGTAGTGCGTGTTTTGTAGATGTGATACATTATAAAAGGGAAGCAAGTGTTGTTTACTGGTGGTACATTGCAACTATTATTTAATCTTGATCATTTTAAATGAACCAAACTAAATCCTGAAGAAAACACAAACTGACCCCTTCACCCCTTAATATACTTCATTTATCAGAAGATTATAATAACTTAACATATCTCGACATATTCACCCCAATAACAATTGACCAATGTGTTCAGGCTAAACTAATTACAAGTACCCTAAATTACTTTAATAATCTCTGAATATCACTTTAACATTTTAAAGGTGCACTTGACAGCAACTCATATTTGTGGGATGATCATTTTCAAAACATTTTAAATACAGGAATCAAACATGTATTGTAATATTTCCATGGATTCAGTGATTCAACTCTGATCTGACCTGGAAAGCATCTTTGGGATGCTGTAAAATACATGTGATGTGCTTTATATTCATGTTTGTGGTGATGTAAACTAATATCTGGGGAAATTAATATTTTTATCTTTAGAAGAATGTGACCCACACAGGATGTAGTCACATTGTTGTTCATGTATTTATTTTATTTTGACATAAAATTAACTTTATGTTATGAATGTTAAGAGGATCAGTGTTGGATCCTGTCCAGGCCAGAAGGGGGCAGTAGCGGAGCGGCTGACGTCACCCACTCTAACCTCCAGCTGTTCTGCTTTAGGCAAACATTTCACACTTAAGTCCTTATAAGCCTCACAAATGTGCCTTCTGATACAAAAGTGATACTTTAAAACATAGATATTTTGTCCTTTTACACGTTTAGGAAATACAACTTCGTAGTTTTTAATTGTCTGGCTCCAAACACTAAGAGCCCTAAAGCTCTCTCATCCACTGTAATGTTATTTAGTTATTTCACATCTGAAAGTCTGTGACACATTCCCCTGCACCTCAGACAACAGTACATCTTCTCCTAAAGACATCTAACCAACATGTTTCAGCACAACAGCTTACTGGCACTATAGGCCATTAGTTGGAGATAATAAGTCACACGTAAGATATTCCATTAAAAGTGTGACATTGTGTCACTTAACTTACTGAAGTCCAGGGGTGGAAGAATAATCCAGATCTAATACACCGCTACTATATTTACTATCTGTAATAATATATTCTAACCTACCTTATGTTGTTATCAACAATCTAACTTTGCAAAGTAACTATAACTAAAGCTTTGAAATATAGTTAATTAATTAGTTAGATTCCACCACTGCAAAAGTAAACATCCGCTCTTATTCATTCAAGGGGTTTGTCAGCAGTTGATACATGATCTAGAATATATATCGCTGTATGTTGTTAGATATTCAGTGAAGCAGATCATGATGGGAAAGCTATACTGTCAGCAAAAAATGTGGCTTTATCATAGTTATTTGGATAATAGTTGAGACTGAGAAGTATTTATTACGACTGGACGTTACAGTAAAGCACATCAACTGTTTTGTGATTATTATTTTTCTTTTGGTTGTGATTATGTTAATATAAGTGATAACTACGCCTAATAGTTTGGGCATTCAAGATACGACCAAAGGGAGAAGTGAGCCATTTAATAAGAAAAGAGCCATATATGCCTGGCTTAAGGATGTGATGTTTTTTTTAAGTCTTGAAAAAATTAAACATGCACTTAGAGCAGGGGTGTCAAGCTCATCTTCACTCCGGGCCACATCAGCATCACGGTCGGCCTCAAAGGGCCGGTTGTAAATGTAAGACGGTGTAAATGTAACTACTCCCAACAGATTGGTAAATAACTGTCTCTGCATTTGATTGTTTATTCAAATGTTAAAATATTGTACATGCAGTTATATAAATGTAAAACTATATTTCAGCACATTTCTGTTATTATAACTTAAATCCTTTTAATTTAGGGTTAAGAAACCCAGATTACTCTATCAAAGATCAAACTATTAAAGAAAATAGCAAACACAAGTAATTATAATAACTTTGTTCAAAGCTTAAAATCCTTTCAAGGGTGCGTTTGCACAATCCCACGTGAAGTGTTTCATGTGTTGTAAAGCCACGTTTAAAGTAGTCATCAATATACTCACAATAATATTTGCAAGTGTACAGTAAGCAGCCAAAGAGCTGCTTCTGTGACTGTGTGTTTAAGTAGCTCATCATTATGCCTTTCTATCTCATAACTTCGACTTTCGATCTCATCATTTCGACGATGGGGATATTTTTATTATCAAATCTAACTTTTTATTTTTTATTTTATTTTTTTTATAAAAAAAGAAAATAAATTCTGGCGGATTCGTGGGCCACATAAAATGACGTGGCGGCACCCCTGACTTAAACTGTCTGAGAAGTTCGAGGGAGGTCAGAGACTTTCTAGTGGGTTGGTGGTTTTGCCCGTCCTGGCTCTCTGTCCTTCTCTCCAGCCCCTGCTCACTCCCGAGACCTGCCAGTCCTGGTCACATGACAGCCCCTCCCACCTACACACCTGTTCCCACTTTCCTCATCAGACCTGTAGTTTCTAGAAAACGCACCGAAAACATTTTACTCTACTATATATTTGAAGATTTTTTACGATAAGTAATTGTTTGTATGTGAGAAACATTTCACCAACAAAGACCACGCTTCTTATGATTGCAAATTAGTTTGAAATAAAATAACATACATCACAAAAAACAAAACAAATAGAACTGAAGCCACCGGGAGATCATTGACACACTTATACAGGGAGACACAGCTTGTTAAATCAGGAGAAACTTAATTTACAGTGAACAAATACATTTATTAAATTGTGCAAAGTAAAGTTAAAATTTTGGAGCGTCGACACTGGTAGAGTTGTTGAAGACAGTAGGGGCAGGTTGAAGATAGATGATGGCATGTGGAGTGGGACTGCCCTCAGTGGAAGAAACCTTGAACACCAGATGTAATGATGAATGGGGAGGAGGGTCACATCGGTTCGTACTGAAATGACAGCTGACTGCACAGAAGAGAACAGGTCTTTAAAGTTTGACAGGAAATATATGATTGGCTGAGGGAGGCCATGGCGAAATCGCCCACTGTCAGCTGATAGAGTAGGAGCCAGAGAGCGAGAGTCAGAGAGATGAGGGAGTGAATGAGAGCATACAAAGACTGTCCTAATGTAGGAAGTTAGAGTAAATCCTCAAACTTTACATACCGGTAGTTATAGTATTTATAGTCATACAGTTGTAAATTAATTATTTCAAAATATCACTCCTCTGAGCAAAGCTCTATAAGTTTTACTGTACTTGACCCTCAGTAAATAATCATTTCGAACAATTTGATATTCAAGGAGGGATTTGGTAATCCTTAAATTATTATAGTGGCACCAAACGTCCTGAGCCAAATTACGAAAAGTGGTAACGGACAAAATCTATTCTGAATCCAATGCTACAGGTCAGATATGCTGCTGGTTCACACGACAGGAGTTTGGTGAGAGTATATTACCCCATCATTGTACATCGGACACCGGAAGTACCCAAACGCATGTTGGCACATGATTTGAAGACTGGCCATCCCCTTGTTTGATACTACTGAAACAGCAGCCCAACACAGCGACATGTCACCGTTCAGGACTCTCACTCAGGAGATACGTGACTGCCTCTCCCCGACAGTACACGCTCACTGTCACGATCAGGGCAACCAGGGAAGTTACTCTTGCATGTGTCACAACTACGTTAGAGGCAAGACCAGTGTCCAGATATAACAATGATCCATAGAAACTTGTGAGGAGAGAAAGCACAGAGAGTGAGTGAATGACAGCATGAAAACACTGTCCTAATGTAGGAGGTTAGAGTAAATGCCAACATTTTACACAGTTAGTTCATTATTTTACAACTGTATGATTATAAATACTATATTTCAAAATATCCCTCCTCTAAGCAAAGCTCTCTAAGTTTTACTGTACTTTACTCTCAGTAAATAATCAATGCTAACAATTTGATATTCAAGGAGGGATTTGGTAATCCTTCAATTATAATAGTGGCACCAAACATCGTGAGCCAAATTATGAAAAGTGGTAGCAGTCAAAGTCTATTCTGAATCCAAAGTTACAGGTCAGATATGCTCCTGGTTTACACGACAGGAGTTTGGTGAGGGTATATTACCACAGCAGCCGACATCGGACACACCGGAAGCCTGAAGTGAGGTTGAAAAGCTTGCAAGTTCATCTGCCAATTTGCCAGATGACAGACCTTCACCTCAACAGGGAGTCTGACCAGTCATATAAAATAAAATAAAATACTTTACAAGAAATTTTGAGGAGTGGTTTTGCCTGTGGCTTCCCTCAGAGCTGTCCAGCTGTCCTCTGTGGAGCACTGGGCTTCATCCACAAGATGACACCTCAACATTCTAATCCCAGAACTCAGCTGTGTTCCAGTTCCATCCAGCATTCTATTCTATTCTGTTCTATTCTATGAATTCACTATTTGCTAGTCCAGTGTTCAGCATGTTTTCCATGGCAGTTTTCACAAAACTCCACACATTATGACCCATTAGCAGTAATGATACAACACTGTATATTAAAAAAAATTATTTTGTCTGTTGCTTTGCAGATATTTAAAATCATACATGCAACAAGTCACAACAAAAGTTTAAGCTGTTGCAAGTAACTCCACAAATGATCCTTTTAACATTGCTGAATCGGTGGCAGCCCTCCCATTAGTCTCCCATTACCCCATCTGGGGGTAATGGGAGACAATGACACCCGAAGTCTGTTCTTGATGTCCACTCTACTCCGCCATTTTGTTTTGATTGCTGTCACTGCAGAACATCCCGCTTCACAAAGAGGATGTTGGAAATGGAAGCAGGGTTTTCAGTGCTTTAGTGGCGATCTCAGGATATTCAGCCTCGATTTTAATCCAAAACACCAGCAGAGTTGTGACCGAGACAAAGCGTCTTGACATGTCAAGAGGCACAGGCGGATGAAATTGCGAGAGAATCCGGTCATTTTTCAAAATAAAACTTCCTTCAGACTCTGATAATCAATAAAACGGAAATAATATAATATTTATTCTTCCTGTGCGGCCCGGTACCGGTGGTTGGGGACCACTGCTCTAAACTAAAGCTAACCTCAGTTACTATAAACAATGATATAATTATCAGTGAGGTTATGTCGGCCATATGATCAACATGCAGTAGATTCAGACTAAATCATCATGATGGGCCTTAATGTTGCCACCTGTCCTGTAAAATGCATTTATCAGCTGTTTTTGATTTATATTACGTTCTGCTGTCCCCTTGGCCAGGACCATATACTTTTTCCTTTCTATAAGTTCACTTGAGACTGTTGTATTCATTTTGCTTTTAAGTTCTGAACAAAAAAAGAGAAAACACTCAGTACTTTTCATTTATTGAAGTCACAGCAGTATACAAAAATATACTTGACCATGTGGTCATTTCATAATAAGGTTATTTATGTCTCAAAATGACCTAAAAAATACAGAAACAAATACAGAAATTGAAAAAAATACAGAAATACACTGCATTATAATTTTACAGTAATATGCTGTTAAGTCATTTCACTGTATGAATACTGTAGAATTACAGTACATTGCTGGCGTCTCTGCTGCCAGCACTTTACTGTTATTTGACAGAGAAATTGTAGTGTAGGAATGTTTCTTTTATATTTATATTGAATGAGAGGACTACAGATGTTTGTTCCTCATTGTGAGAATTAAGCCTCCAGAGAGGCGGATACAAAGATTCATCACTTTACTTTGCAGCTCTGCAGAACGTTTAAGCCTCTTTAAGCTCATTGTTTTGGTTTAGGACACATTTAGGGTTTGGTTCGGTGTCCCCACTCTCGTCAACAAGCAGCTGTTTTGAGCTGACACACCAATACAAATCCACTGAGCGCTGCCTGCTCGGCACCAAATAACGGACAGAAAGTGGAGCGGTCAGTGTCTTAGAGCAGGGGTTCTTAACCTTTTTGACCTCGGGGCCCAACTTTTCAAGTACAAAGCGTCCCGGGGCCCACTCTGACTATATGCATCAAAAGTGTCAGACAACCTGTAGGTCATACAGAAACAGAGCAGTGGGCCTTTGGAGTCAGTACAAATTTAAGATTTTTTTCCGCATAAAATAAAAAAGTTTGGAGGTGCTGGTGATGTCTGCCTTAGGTGACCGGCATCTTCGCCTGTGAGGCGGATGGGGAACGTGGCGTGATCGATTCTTATGTACTTTGTGGAGTAGTCCAGGCTGGGAATTAGGTGGAGCCTGGTGATGTCTGCGCAGGTTGGGAGTGGTTGTTTGAGTGCAGCGGCCGAGCTTGGTTAGCAATTCCCAGGAGATGTGGGGATTGCGTGTGGATGGCTCGATAATCGGGCGAGGTCCATGTGGTTACCGGTGATCGATAGCCTGTGTTGTGTTGAACGGAAAGGCAGGAGCGAGGGAAGAGGAAAAGATGCTGGCATGCATGTGCGTGGGTTGGAAGTGCAGATTGGGGAAAAGAGGCTGCAGGGTGAGATATCCCTGATGCAGAGAGAGTAAGGAGGGGGTGCAATACGAACCGGCCCTCTAGAGGGGCTGGTGCGAGTGACTGGCCGTAGTTTGCCCATGCAAACTTGTCTGGGTGGGTTGTGACTGACGCTGACGCCTGACGCTGGTGGCTTGGCGATCAAGGGAGGTGTACTGCTCCCTAGTTGTGCCCTATACCTACCTGTTCTGTTGTTGGAGCGGTCTGTCAAAATTCTTGTCCATCGCCGCACAGAGAAGGAAATCGCAGCAGAGGAGGGTGTGAATCTGGCGGAGCTCCGTGACCCCCAGCATGACAAGGACAGTGATTAACCCCCGCTGGGTCATCGTCCTCGGTGTGTGCACCCATCTGTGTTGTGTGCCCATCGCCAACGCCGGATACTTCGGAGGCTACTACTGATCCGTGCCATGGCTCCCACTACGATGCTTCAGGAAGGATAAAAAAGGGACCTGCTCCTCTAAACCTAGAGGTTCCCTTCTATGAGTTCACTGAGGACGTAGTCATAGTGGGATAAATACTGGAGCTCTGTCTCAGTTCCTCCCTGTAATATGTATTTTTTAGATGGCTCCATGTGAGTGACATAAAACGTGTGCATTTACTGTTAAAGACATATTTCCAACTCTATGATTGAGCTATTGTCTTTTCCCTTGGAAAAGAGTGAGTTGTTTTTCTTTGATTGATCTGCATCACTTAGCTTGATGTCTTTTGATTCACTGACATTTTATTTATTGTTTTAATCTCCATGGATTTCTTTCATTCCGCACTATTTTTAGTATTTTCCAAACAGCATTATGTGACACAAAAAGTTAAAGAGTGCTTCACAGAAAGTGGAAGCAAAGGAATGAGGGCCGGGTGTGATCAAGTCCAACCCCTTTGCTGCCGCACCAATCCTGTTATATTGTGTTGGAGCTGTGTGATAAAGTCAAAGGTGGGGCCTGTTTCATGGTTACCTAAAGTTGAGCTGGTAAAAGTGCTCATACACATGACCAACAAGAGGCCTGGGGAGCACAATAATAAGGATAAGATGATGGTACGATCAAGAAAAGCCACCGGCAATCTAAAAAAGTATCAACAAGTTGTGAACACATTCAGGAATGTGTCGGCCTGTTAATCAACTGGAAGGAACTATAGATCGAGATCAGGATGTTGTTGGTTTGTGACTCCAAAGAATGTGTAGATTGCTTTTTCTAAGGACCTTTTCATGAGTTTGTGTCAGACATGACAATTGTATACCAGTAATGGCAGCAGCAAAGAGTGCAAACTGCCAAGTAAGATAAAGAACGATTGAGTCACACTCCAGTCACTGATGGATTTAATCCTGAGGAACAAAGTGTGCTATGTACAACTATGAACCAGTGAAATACAAACCTTTTTCTTTTTATTGATGAAATCATTTAAATACAATATACTGTGCACAGATGCAGGTAAAACCATCGTATTAAACCTACATTACCATGAAACAGGGTAGGAAATCTACAAACAAAAAATAAACATAAATCAGACAATCATATTCAATTTCATTCTTATTTCTTCGTGGTTATTTGTTGTTATTATTAAATGTTTTAAACAACTATTAATTATTAAGTCAACGGTGCCTTGATTACATATACATCAGTCATTGAATGGAATTATTGAGAAAAAATATTTTTGTAGCACCTCAAATATTGTGAACTTATACATTAGTCATTGTGTGGAATTTTTGAGAAAAACATTATTATAGAACCTTAAAAATTAAAAGAAATGTGCCATTTGAAGGTACAAATTCAGTTCAGAGTTTTTACTTCGTAAAATATCTCAATTGACTGTCAGTCAGGTTTTATTCATTTCCAGCAACCCTCAAATCAAAGAATAAAGACACTTTACGCACAACGTAGGTGTATTTTACCTTTAACTCACGAGATGCAGGTAGCATGTTTTATACTTAATGTGAATATAATTCATTTAATCTAATTTCCATTATGCAATATCTTATTCTGAAAACCGGATGTTCGTCGGAAGAAATCTGATGTTGTCTCATGTTAATCTTTCCGTTAACTTTCAAAGTCCTTCGCTCGCTGCCGATCTGCGCAGTTTGAATGAGTTTACCGTGAATTTCAGGATATAGGTGCACTAAAATTTAAGCGTCTGCTGAGTTGACTGCAGTCGCAGGTCTGATTAAGAAGCGCTCCATTTTTTTTTTATTCGTTTAGAAAGTTCGGGGGCATTTTTTGCCCGTCCTAGTGATATCAGGGGCAAAATGATATTTCTTAGGGGCAGTTTTGCCCTTTGCCCTCGTGTATTTCCGACGCTGCCATCAAATCAATCATCAATATAATCATCAAAACTATTTCAAACTGTACAGTTGGCGCTCATTCAGTGCATAACTTTTTGTATTGAAATATTGAAATCAGTGGAGTTGAACCGCGGTTAATCATGTGTAACTTCAGAGGTGACTCGTGCTGAAAGCTTTTACCACAAACGTAAACTTTACTGCAACCAGAACAGCTAAAGGGGATTGTCTCCTGTGTGGGTTCTCATGTGTGCCTTTAGCTTTCTGTTGCGCACAAATCTATGACAGCAAACTGATCAGCTGAAAGGTTTTTCTCCTGTGTGGGTTCTCATGTGTCTCTGTAAATGTGAACGATCGTTAAAAGATTTCTTACAGACTGAGCAGCTGAAAGGTTTTTCTCCTGTGTGGATTCTCATGTGTGTCTGTAAAGTTAAACGAACGTTAAAAGATTTCTTACAGACTGAGCAGCTGAAAGGTTTTTCTCCTGTGTGGGTTCTCATGTGCTTCTGTAAAGTTGAACGAACGCTAAAAGATTTCTTACAGACTGAGCAGCTGAAAGGTTTTTCTCCTGTGTGGGTTCTCATGTGTGTCTGTAAATCTGAACGATAGTTCAAAGATTTCTTACAGACTGAGCAGCTGAAAGGTTTTTCTCCTGTGTGGGTTCTCATGTGTGTCTGTAAAGTTGAATGCTGGTTAAAAGATTTCTTACAGACTGAGCAGCTGAAAGGTTTTTCTCCTGTGTGGATTCTCATGTGGCTCTGTAAAGTTGAATGCCGGTTAAAAGATTTCTTACAGACTGAGCAGCTGAAAGGTTTTTCTCCTGTGTGGGTTATCATGTGTCTCTTCAGATTGGGTCTCCTGCCAAATGTTTTCTCACACTCAGAGCATCTAAAACATTTCTCACCAGCGCTACATCTTGAATCACTGACACGGACTTCATCAGGTTTCACATAGTTTAAACCTGACTGAGGTTGTCTGGTCTTCTTCCAATCACCACCCTCATCAGTGTCAGAAGATTCTCCAGTCTTCTCATCAGTATCTGGTTCTGGATGTCTATCTGGATCCAAGTTCCTGTCTGGTTCTGGTCCTCCACAGTCCTCTCCATCAGCTTCTGTTCCCATCTGTTTAGTTTGTCTTTGATGAAGCTGTGAGGACTGAGCTTCCTCTTCTTCATCTTCACTCTTCACAGGAGTGAATGAGAACTTGACATCAGCCTCCTCCAGACCATGAAGCTGCTCTCCTTCCTGACTGGTGCAGAGTTCCTCCTGTTCTTCTTTAATGTGTGAGGGCTCTGGGTCCTCCTGTTCTTCTTTAATATGTGGGGGCTCTGGGTCCTCCTGGTCCAGACTGGAGCTCCACTCCTGCTGCTCAGAGGGAACCTCTTCTTTAACCAACAACAGCTGCTGGACGTCTGCAGGAAAACAGTAAACACACACAGAGGCGTTACAAAGACATTTTAGAATTGAGCAAATAGTCTCCTGGACATACACTTCCAGAGTATCAACAGAACCAGATAACACAAGAATGTAATCAACTTATGTGACCATGAGCATATGAACCATTTTAAGCTGCCAAATCCATGTGGTGTTATCAAAGAGAACAAACTTGTACTTTAAGTTGAAATATTTCCTGTCATCTAGGGGGGGGGGGGGGGTGTTCCCCAGGAGAATTATATTCCATGAACAGAAGATGGTAGACAATCTACAAGTGTTAACAATGTATTAAGTCAAGCATCAAAAACATAGATCTATGGTTTCTATCTTTACACTTTATTTGACCTTGTCCAGCACAGGGACGCATTATCTTCACCCACACACAAGCCAGGGTTGGGCCACATTGTGTGTGGGAGTCCTGGAGTCTCAGGGATGGGGAAGGTGCTGTTCCTGCAGGTTGCTACACAACATCCCACCAACTAACCCGATTCACAACACAACTAGTTATAAGTTTTAAGCTACCACCTGCGTGTCAGAGCTCCCTCTTTGCTGGTTGAAGTTTAAATCAAAAGGCGCGATGGTATTACAGGTGGGGCGCAGGGGAAAATGCAGAATTTTTGTATTAAAAAAAAAGAAGTAATTAATAAATACATGGTGAAATGCCTGTACTTTCGTGTAAATGTTTACGTTACGCCGTTAACAGGTTACGCTTGCGCGACGGCCATGATCCTTGGCGACTCACATGTGCGGCTTAGTGTTCCAAATGTACAGACATTTGGCAGGCGGGAACAGAAAAGCAACCGCAAGCGATGCATCCGAGATGAACACGAACATGACTCCTATCTTGCTCTGGGTTTCACAGTGGACGCGTTAGGAGATGAGGAGAGACCAGTCTGTGTTTTATGTCTGAAAACTAGCTGCGGACAGTATGAAACTTGTTTTGTTTAGTTTTTCACAGGTTGCACTTTATTGTTATCTTGAAAAGATGTTTAGTGCAAAACGGGTTAATTGCAGCCAATTTGCAATGAGCTATTTTTTGCCAAATTGTAGTTCTTTTTTGCACAGATATAACTTCATTTGCATTGTTCTAACAAAGTGATTGCACATTTTATTTGTTTTTGTATGATGGAGCAATCTGGTTTACTTAAGTGATTGCAATTTTCTTGATTCTATTATTTGAAAAAGCACAGATGGAGGCGTCACAAAATGTTGTTATTTCAATAAATGTTCAACAAAGACCATTTTGTGACAATTTTGTTGGGGCATGAACATTTTTCTTCCTCCAAAGTGGGGCGCGACAGAAAAGGTTTGAGAACCACTGCCTTAGCCCATCGATCAGCTCAGTGATTGGCTGAACCCGTCGGACTTCAGTCGGCCACTTCCTTGACCAATTCACCTCCCTTCTTGAAGGCTGTGCTCAGAAACTCGTCAGCAACATCCCCCTCTCTCTGACTTCATGGCGGTGTCATAAATTCTCTGGTTTCTCTCACAATGCACAACAAATTCAGTAACTCTCCCTTTAGTTTAAACCCTCTACAAGTAAACATATTGTAACACATAATATCCATCGCTAGGAGCGCTTTCAAACTTAAATTCCTCACAATACTTACCGGTGCACATTTAATGCCTGTAAATACTGTTGTCATATTTCTACAGTAGCGAGAACCATCGCCTACACAAAATGAAGTGATTAGCTTTCATTTAACCCTGTTACTGTGTGGCTTCATATTAACTTAGACTGTTACTGTAAAGTAGGGGTGGGAAAAAAAAATCGATACAGCATAGTATCGCGATATTTTGTCTAATGCACTTGCGCATATACTGGGGGTTATACGGGAGTTCCGGAAATGCATGTAAAGTGAGACACACGGTGATCCTTAAAATCAGCTGAGCAAACTAAGAAGCCTCTATTGCATTAATGTCCAGCTCCCTTCCTCAGAGATCCACTGATGAAGGAGGATATTAGTGTTTTATAGGGCGAGAGTTCTTCCACATCGCCAAGATCCGTTATCACATCATGATGACTTCCTATACGAGCGCTATCGATTCTGCCGACAAGAAATCATCTATTTACAAGATCTTCTCGAGCCATACATTGAACACCACACGCAAAGATACTCTTTGGGCTTGTTTTATCTACTTATTCTGACTTATTCTGAATGTTATAGATCTCATTCGATGATGCATTTCATTCAGCCTATTGCCAGCAGGCACATTTAAAGACATATCTGATTGATTGGGGTGATTAGGCACTTAAAATTAGCCGATACATTTTCCCAACACTTACACATTTAACTTGTCTGCGATCTTTTGCCGTGCTTCTTGTCTAGCCCTCGCAGCGGTGGCGGTGTTAGATTTTGCCGTGATTAAGGTCTTGAATTCCTCATATGCGTTCATGTTCATCTCCTGCTCGTCAGCGGAGAAAAAAAGGCTCTTTCTTTGAGTTTATTTGCCATTGTACTGTTAGAAAATCATGGTTTTGGTGATCGACGCTTCCCCCTTTTGAAGTAGGACGGGAACGCGCAATTATCCTGATCCTGATCGTCTGGGTCGAATTAACGAGACAGTTTGAGAGCGGATCAGCTTTGGAGAAACCGACATAGCCTAATATCGATCATCTCGTTAATTTAGGCTGGCTAATAGTAGATTTGATCGACTTTGCTGAACCACGTACGAGGAACGGGGCCCAGGCCTCACAACGGGGTTAAATCTGCCAACAGTAGCAGGCTCAAGGGGAGAGTGCAGCGCATAACTGTCTCTCTGCCCTCGACGTCCACGCATTGCAAGTTATACTGAGTTATATAACTCTTATATAAGTTATAGTTCATATACTGAGTCCACACATTTGCATTTAGTTAAGTTGGACTATGTAGTAACACAAACAGTTCAGTTTGTCAGGGTCATGCAACATTTATGACATTGTAGGTCAGTCTGTCAGCTTGTCAATCCTATTCTGCTGCAATAAAAATGATTGAAGTGAGATGAACAGACTGAAAACTTTATCTTATTGGATACAACATGTTGACACAGTTTTCCTTTGGGGACATCATTTGAAGTTGAAAAAAGTAATAAATTGCAAAATATGTCATCACAATACTCAGAATATCGCAGGATCGTGATAATATCTCAGTATCGTCATAATAGCGTATCGCGGGACCTCTGGTGATTCCCACTCCTACTGTAAAGCCGTTCGAATTGTGGCCCATCTTCTATTTACAATTAATATGCATTCAATCCGGTTCAATTGTTGAAATCATGAAGGT
The DNA here is from genome assembly GCF_949748355.1 of Melanostigma gelatinosum. Taxonomy (NCBI): domain Eukaryota; kingdom Metazoa; phylum Chordata; class Actinopteri; order Perciformes; family Zoarcidae; genus Melanostigma; species Melanostigma gelatinosum. The sequence continues at coordinate 19,404,428 of NC_136634.1, forward strand.
TCAGGCTCCTTAACGCGCTCTCTCATTACTTCAGGGCCTTTGGGAGCAACTGCACGTGGGACTGTTGGGACCGGAAGTTCACTTGCTGTGGTAATTACAGTGAACAGAGCCTGGCAGTGTGATGAGAGGGCACGTGAGCCCTTGTTGCTGTACTTCATCTCATTGGAGCAGAGGCTGCAGTTAGCATACCCTGCCTTATCAATGCATTTAAAACACTGACAGCAGGAAGCTGTACTGCTCTCTCTTCACGTCTGTTTAGACCTCCACCTTTATCCAGGCCCAGCTCCACTCACATCTCAGCCTTGCGTCAAGCTGCGCTACACACACAACATCCTCTTCCTGAAGCTCTTTGACCTCATCATCTCATCAGTCTCTGGGCCTCATGTTTCAAGTTATTATCACCACGAAATCGCCTCATTCTACTTTGAGTTAAACAAATAAAACTGCAACCAGAACCGCCGGTGTTCCGGTTTAACGTTAATGAGTGACCGCGTGGACTGAACCGGAACACGGGGGGGCTTAATGTTTCATCACGTTATGTTTTTTCCTCCTAAATCGCGATAATGATGAGTGTTAACCGTCGACAAATTTCCGCATGCAGTGGACGTTAGTGGATGTCACAGTATTTTAAATACATTGATAAGGCAGGGTATGTTAAATGCAGCCTCTGCTCCAAGGAGATAAAGTACAGCAACAAGGGCTCACATGCCCTCTCATCACACTGACAGACACTGTTCACTGTGATGACCACAGCCAGTGACCAACAGTGTATTATTATTATCACAGCTATTATTTTACTTTTAGAATGCTACATTTTAAAGCTCATATTTAAAATAAAATGCTCCAGATATGTGTGAGCATATGGATGCACTCATTTAGTTTAGTTTTTCACAGGCTGCACTTTATTGTTATTATCTTTAAAATATATTCAGTGCAAAACAGGTTAATTGCAGCGACAATAAGATATTTTTTGCCAAATATTAGTTCTTTTTGCACATTTTGCAACTTTATTTGCATTGTTCTAACAAAGCGATTGCACATTGTATTTGTTTTTGTCTGATGGAGCAATCTGGTTTACTTGAAAGTGATTGCAATTTTCTTTATTCTATTTTTTGAAAACGCACAGATGGAGGAGTCACACAATGTTGTTATTTCAATAAAAGTTCAACATGGAGCATTTTGTGCCAATTTTGTTGGGGTGGTGGGGCATGAACATTTTTCTTCCTCCAAAGTGGGGTGTGACAGAAAAAGTTTGAGAACCACTGACTTAACCCAACAAGTCTGAACTGTAACGGAACTTTAACTGTAACGGAGGGAAATGAACCCTGGGCTCCGGATCTTAAACCACTATACTGTCATAGCTTTGAAGGCAAATTACTATTTAATTAAAGCAGCACTTTTGAGTCCTAAAATTGTTTTGTTGTTGATGTTCAAAGATGAAACAGCTTGGTCATCAGAGGACGGTGAGGAAGAACCTCAAGGTGCTGCTGCTCCTCCTCCTCCTCCTCCTCCTCCTGCTACTCCTCCCGCTCCTGCTCCACCCATGGGTATGTACATCACAAAAGTTGGATTGCATTTTTTTGTATGAATACAATTTATGCATTCATGGTATGTTTTTCACAATTACAAATATTTACTTTACAAGCTATTGTAGTGATGGGATGCAATAGTTTCACGAAATATGTTGTTTCCATGTCATACAGGAAAAAGAAGGGCCCCAAAAAGGCCAACAGGGATCGAGAAGCAGCAGGAGATAGAGAAGCGCCTTCTGCAGGCATTGGAGAGAGACACCCCTGCTCCACCAGCTCCACCAGCTCTACTACCACAATCTGAGGATGAACTCTTCATGAGGAGCCTGGTTCCTTCCCTGGAAAGATTGCCACGCCAGCAAAAGGAATATATAAAATTGCAATTTCACAAATTAATTTATGATGCCAGCACTGTGGTGCTGAATTTGGAACATTTGGATTAGACATCTGGGGGACAATCTTTCCAGGGAACGAACCAAAAATAAAAAAAAAACAATTAGTTTGTATTTTGTAAAAATTAGTTTGTTTTTTGTATATGTTTTTCTATACATTTTCAATAAATCAATGCACTTCATTTCATGTTACTTTGTCCATGTTCTTTATTGTAGTTTTACAAGAAAACTTAAGGATACAACTATATATATATATAGTGAAGGACACACTGCTACAACATATATTAAGTAACATTGCAGGAAGTTTGCTCAGTAGTAATGTGTGGGTGGCTCTTAAAAGAGCTGTTTTGGATGTGCTTGGGCATTACACGGTGTCTTGCCATGGGAAGATCTGGAATTAGCAGGGGCTTTGAGGACAACATGCTTTCCATCCAGTGCTCCACAGCAGAGAGGAAAATTCCACCGCTCCTCAAACTGCACAGCAATTGATCTCCACTCCTCTGTGGTGGGCACAGCCATGAACTCCTCCACAAGGCAGTCCCAAATAGCTGTGGCAACATCTGGGACAATACCGGAGACAGTGGAGACCCCGACACGGAAGCTGTTTGCGATGGTCCTAAAGGAGTCACCAGTAGCAAGATATCTGCAGCACAGAAGAACATTCAATTTAACAGAGTTATTGAACATACTGTAGCTGCTAATAGAAGTCGTTTTTTATTGATATGACTGCACAGCTGCTGTCATGAATAATAAACATCTTAAATGCTGGTGATTTTCGTAAGATTACGTTATTTTGAGTATTGTCGGACTTCGGATCCATCATGGATCCAAACTCCATTCAGAAAAACTATGTTAAAGTGGCTTCCTTGCCCTGTTGTGGACCGACAAAGCCTGAACTTATTTCATTCTTTCATTAATTCATTTTATGGAACTGCCACTCACCGGAGACAGACGGACAGGCGCTCCGCAGCTGAGATGGAACGCCTAGGTGTCCAGTCGACAAATCCTGGGACCGACCCGAGCCATTAGGTCATCAAACTGGCTAATGGTTAGCCTCATGTCATCCAGACGTAGTTCCTGGAGAAGTCTGTGAAATTCACCGAGCTGTGTGCGCCTACGGATGCTGTTATGGACCCAGAGACGACGGCGTTTGGCATTCCGACGTTTGAGGGACTTCCACAACACGTACAGAGCAGAAATTGTCCTTATTCCTCCGGTTGACGGCGGAAAACAATGGCGGCCAGATCGAGGCTTCCAGGACGATAAACCACGCCCCCTCTCTGGCGCTACGAGATTTTGCGGCGACCGGTGTGAACACGACCGGCGGCGCGTTGGACGCTTTTTTGCAGTGCGTTGGACGCTTTTTTGCAGTGCGTCAAAAAATCAACGCGACCGGTGTGAACGCAGCATAAGTGGTGCGAAACAGACTTTGGAGTAAATAGAAAAGAAATGTGTAACTATTCTCTCATCACACATTCACTGACGCGTGCCGGCTTCTTGAGTCGTGTCTTACAGTCTCCGGCTACTTTAATGTTTGGTGTGGGTGATTTTAAGTTGTGGAAGGAAACTAGGTCTGCATTTCGGTCCGTGAAACACCCCACATCATCACAGAACGGACTGACCACCGTCACCGTATCCCTGTCTGTCCGGTGCGACCAAAAGAGAGGGCTCGCCAGTAAGAGTGGGAATACTGGCGAGCGACTCCACCCGACTTCCCCGTTCCAAGTCCCGTCTCACACTACCAGCTAAGTTATGCCTGCCGTCCGGTGCTCTACCAGTCTTGGCCCTCATTGACTCTGGTGCAGAACAGAGTTTTTTGGACTCCTCCTTGGCCTTCGCTCATGGGATTCCCTTGGAGGAGTTGGAATGCCCTCTTCAGGCGACCGCCCTGGATGGAAGTCGTTTGACCAATGTCACGCACCGGACTTGCCCTGTTACCCTGCTTGTATCAGGAAACCATCAACACGAGATCTGTTTTTACATCTTCTCTACGCCCCTGACACCTCTGGTTCTGGGCCATCCTTGGCTCCTGGACCACAACCCACAGATAGACTGGGCAGGAAACAGAATCATCTGATGGAGCCCTAGATGTCTTTCGAGGTGCCTCAAGTCCGCCATTCCCCGGCAGACCTCTTCTCTCCACACCCCTACAACTGGAACTGATCTCACCTCGGTTCCCGTGGAGTATGCAGATCTCAGCGAGGCCTTCAACAAGGAACGAGCCCTTTCCCTGCCACCCCACCGACCCTACGATTGCGCCATAGAACTATTCCCTGGTGCCACCCTGCCCTCCAGCCGACTATACAACCTTTCCCGACTGGAACGCGAGGCAATGGAGACCTATATCACAGACTCCCTCGCTGCTAGAATTATCCACCCATCATCCTCCCCGGTGGGAGCGGGGTTTTTCTTCGTGGCCAAGAAGGACAAGAGTCTCCGTCCTTGCATAGACTACCGAGGGTTAAATCAGATCACCACCCGGAACAAGTATCCGCTACCCCTACTCAACTCTGCTTTTGAATCCCTACCTGGAGCCACGATTTTCACCAAGCTAGACCTCCGCAATGCCTACCACTTGGTTCGGATACGGGAGGGGGACGAGTGGAAGACCGCTTTCAACACTCCCCTGGGACATTTCGAGTACCTGGTCATGCCATTCGGACTTAGAAATGCACCAGCCGTTTTCCAGGCTTTGGTGAATGACGTGCTCAGGGATTTTCTCAACCGGTTTGTGTTTGTCTACATCGACGACATTCTGATTTACTCCTCGAGCCTACAAGAACATTGCCACCATGTCCGTCAGGTCCTTCAGCGCTTACTGGAGAACCAACTCTTCATCAAAGCTGAGAAATGTGAATTCCATGTCACCTCCGTACAGTTTCTTGGTTTCATCATTGAGGAGGGTCAGATTCGCAAGGACCCAGAGAAGGTTAAGGCGGTCACCGAGTGGCCGGTTCCCTCTAACCGGAAGAAGCTCCAACAGTTCCTTGGGTTTGCAAACTTCTACCGCCGGTTCATTCGGAACTACAGTCAGACGGCGTCACCCCTAACCAGACTCACCTCCTCTAAGGTGGATTTTTCCTGATCCCCCGAGGCCACCCGAGCATTTAACATCTTCAAGGAACGATTCACATCAGCCCCCATCCTAGTGCAGCCAGAGGAGAGCTGCCAGTTCGTGGTCGAGGTGGACGCCTCCGACACCGGAGTAGGAGCAGTATTGTCACAGCGCTCAACCACTGACTCTAAGCTCCGCCCGTGTGCTTTGTTCTCTCGCCGCCTTTCCCCGGCCGAGCGGAACTATGATGTGGGCAACCGGGAGTTACTGGCCGACAAGCTGGCTCTGGAGGAATAGAGACATTGGTTGGAAGGGTCAGTCCACCCGTTCATTGTGTGGACCGACCACCGAAATCTTGAATACATCCATTCTACCCGGCGACTGAACTCCCGCCAAGCCCGCTGGGCTCTGTTCTTTGCCCGTTTCCACTTCACCATCGCCTATCGCCCAGGGAGTAAGAACATGAAGCCCAACGCCCTCTCTCATCAGTTTTCCCCAGACAAGGCTGACCCAGCGCTAGACACGATTGTTCCACCCGCCTGTGTCCTAGGGGTCCTCACCTGGGCGATAGAGTCTGCAGTGCGGGAGGCTCAGCAGACCCAGCCAGACCCAGGAGGTGGTCCTCCAGGGTGCCTGTTCGTTCCCCTTTCCGTCCATTCCCGGGTCCTACCCACCCCCACCTATCTTCACCCGCCCCCACCTATCTTCCTGGCCAACGGGTCTGGCTTTCCACCAAGGACATACCCCTACGCACTGAATCAAAGAAGCTCTCTCCCAGACGATCCGCTTTGTTTTTTCAACTGGCCTGCCGTCCTGTGTCGAGCCTCGGGTGTCACACAGACGATCCAGCCTGCCTGTCAGCCGCGGACGCGGACCTGCCACCTCCCGGCTAGGATCCGTGCGGAGCGCGAGGATGTGCCTGCGTATTTGACGTTTGACAGTTTTCCTGTCTGCTTCGTCTGCCGCTGTGTAGGATGAGCCACTTTCCGGCTTGGAACTGCGTGGAGATGCCTCCTATGGATTTTGGCCATTACCTGTCTTTTCCCTTGACTGAGAGAAATAAACTACCTTGGTTTTGAAATAGAACTCTGCTGTCTGAGTCTGCATTTCGGTCCGTGAAACACCCCACATCATAACAATACAGCTGTTTTCACAATAACTGTATAACCTGGAACCAAGACTGTGATGGCGTCTGTGCAAATTTACAATATGTGATTTCACATTTGATAAAGTCTCTTCAGTGTCATAAAACAGTTCACATTATTTTGGCTGAACTTGAGCTCAAGTAGTCGCGGATGGGTTTGTACGGACTTGAGTACGAGTCTGGTCGGAAATGGTAGATGGGTTGAGGTGGCCCATATTGGTTGGTCTTGCAGCATTTGAGGTGATAGACGACTGTGTCGGGAGGATGGATGTGCGGCCTTCCGAACGAAAGCGAAAAGGTACCGGTAGTCTGGTTCGGTGGTAAGGACTTTGGAGGTGCTGGTGATGTCTGCCTTAGGTGACCGGCATCTTCGCCTGCGAGGCGGATGGGGAACGTGGCGTGATCGATTCTTATGTACTTTGTGGAGTAGTCCAGGCTGGGAATTAGGTGGAGCCTGGTGATGTCTGCGCAGGTTGGGAGTGGCTGTTTGAGTGCAGCGGCCGAGCTTGGTTAGCAATTCCCAGGAGATGTGGGGATTGCGTGTGGATGGCTCGATAATTGGGCGAGGTCCATGTGGTTACCGGTGATCGATAGCCTGTGTTGTGTTGAACGGAAAGGCAGGAGCGAGGGAAGAGGAAAAGATGCTGGGATGCATGTGCGTGGGTTGGAAGTGCAGATTGGGGAAAAGAGGCTGCAGGGTGAGATATCCCTGATGCAGAGAGTAAGGAGGGGGTGCAATACGAACCGGCCCTCTTGAGGGGCTGGTGCGAGTGACTGGCCGTAGTTTGCCCATGCAAACTTGTCTGGGCTTGTCTGGGCGTGTTGTGACTGACGCTGACGCCTGTCGCTGGTGGCTCGGCGATCAAGGGAGGTGTACTGCTCCCTAGTTGTGCCATATACCTACCTGTTCTGTTGTTGGAGCGGTCTGTCAAAATTCCTGACTTTACAGACTACCGTCGCCCCGAGGTCACGGACCCCAACAAATCCTCCCAGGAGAGCAGCGAGGCGAGAAGGTCCTTCTCTTACCTAGTCACTGGAGCGACCGCTGTGGTTGGTGTGTATGCCGCCAAGACTGTGGTCACCCAGTTTGTCTCCTCAATGAGCGCATCAGCAGATGTCCTGGCCTTATCGCAGATTGAGATCAAGCTCGCTGACATCCCTGAAGGCAAAAACATGACCTTCATGTGGAGAGGAAAGCCCCTGTTTGTCCATCGCCGCACAGAGAAGGAAATCGCAGCAGAGGAGGGTGTGAATCTGGCGGAGCTCAGTGACCCCCAGCATGACAAGGACAGTGATTAACCCCCGCTGGGTCATCGTCCTCGGTGTGTGCACCCATCTTAGTTGTGTGCCCATCGCCAACGCCGGATACTTCGGAGGCTACTACTGTCCGTGCCATGGCTCCCACTACGATGCTTCAGGAAGGATAAAAAAGGGACCTGCTCCTCTAAACCTAGAGGTTCCCTTCTATGAGTTCACTGAGGACGTAGTCATAGTGGGATAAATACTGGAGCGCTGTCTCAGTTCCTCCCTGTAATATGTATTTTTTAGATGGCTCCATGTGAGTGACATAAAACCTGTGCATTTACTGTTAAAGACATATTTCCAACTCTATGATAGAGATAGTCTTTTCCCTTGGAAAAGAGTGAATTGTTTTTCTTTGATTGATCTGAATCACTTAGCTTGATGTCTTTTGATTCACTGACATTTTATTTTTTGTTTTAATCTCCATGGATTTCTTTCATTCCGCACTATTTTTAGTATTTTCCAAACAGCATTATGTGACACAAAAAGTTAAAGAGTGCTTCACAGAAAATGGAAGCAAAGGAATGAGGGCCGGGTGTGATCAGGTCCAACCCCTTTGCTGCCGCACCAATCCTGATATATTGTGTTGGAGCTGTGTGATAAAGTCAAAGGTGGGGCCTGTTTCATGGTGACCTAAAGTTGAGCTGGTAAAAGTGCTCATACACATGAACAACAATAGGCCTGGGGAGCACAATGATGAGGATAAGATGATGGTACGATCAAGAAAAGCCACCGGCAATCTAAAAAAGTATCGACAAGTTGTGAACACATTCAGGAATGTGTCTGCCTGTTAATCAACTGGAAGGAACTATAGATCGAGATCAGGATGTTGTTGGTTTGTGACTCCAAAGAATGTGTAGATTGCTTTTTCTAAAGGACCTTTTTATGAGTGTGTCAGACAAGATGACAATTGTATACCAGTAATGGCAGCAGCAAAGAGTGCAAACTGCCAAGTAAGATAAAGAACTATTGAGTCACACTCCAGTCACTGATGGATTTAATCCTGACGAACAAAGTGTGCTATGTACAACTGTATGAAACAGTGAAATACACAAACCTTTTTCTTTTTATTGATGAAATCATTTAAATACAATATACTGTGCACAGATGCAGGTAAAACCATCGTCTTAAACCTACATTACCATCAAACAGGGTAGGAAATCTACATATTTTTTTGGGGGCAATTTTTGCCCTCACTAACTGACATCCAGGGGCATTTTCAAAAAATTGGGGGCACTTTTTGAAACTTGTGAAATAACATTTAACCGTTCAAAACAATAAATATACTTATTTAGGCTTACAGTATATGAGCAATTGTCATCAAATGGCAATTATAAGACTATTAGGCAGTAGACTACAGATTCAAAGTGTTTTCTTAGATTTATTTAAACAAAAAACAAACAAATCAGACAATCATATTCAATTTCATTCTTATTTCTTCATGGTTTCATTGTTATTATTAAATGTTTTAAACTATTAACAATTATTAAGTCAACGATGCCTTGATTACATATACATCAGTCATTGTATGGAATTATTGAGAAAAAATATTTTTGTAGCACCTCAAATATTGTGATATTACCCATTTTTGTCCTGAACTTATACATTAGTCATTGTGTGGAATTTGAGAAAACCATTTTTATAGCACCTTAAAAATTAAAAGAAATGTGCCATTTAAAGGTACAAATTCAGTTCAGAGTTTTTACTTCGTAAAATATCTCAATTGACTGTCAGTCAGGTTTTATTCATTTCCAGCAACCCTCAAATCAAAGAATAAAGACACTTTACGCACAACTTAGGTGTATTTTACCTTTAACTCACGAGATGCAGGTAGCATGTTTTATACTTAATGTGAATATAATTCATTGAATCTAATTTCCATTATGCAATATGTACACTTTGTTGGCATCTTATTCTGAAAACCGGATGTTAGTCGGAACAAATCGGATGTTGTCTCATGTTAATCTTTCCGTTAACTTTCAAAGTCCTTCGCTCGCTCCCGATCTGCGTTTGAATGAGTTTACCGTGAATTTCAGGATATAGGTGCACTAAAATTTAAGCGTCTGCTGAGTTGACCGCAGTCGCAGGTCTGATTAAGAAGTGCTCCATTTTTTTTTATTCGTTTAGAAAGTTCGGGGGCATTTTTTGCCCCTGTCCTAGTGATATCAGGGGCAAAATGATATTTCTTAGGGGCAGTTTTGCCCTTTGCCCTCGTGTATTTCCGACGCTGCCATCAAATCAATCATCAATATAATCATCAAAACTATTTCAAACTGTACAGTTGGCGCTCATTCAGTGCATAACTTTTTGTATTGAAACATTGAAATCAGTGGAGTTGAACCGCGGTTAATCATGTGTAACTTCAGAGGTGACTCGTGCTGAAAGCTTTTACCACAAACGGAAACTTTACTGCAACCAGAACAGCTAAAGGGGATCGTCTCCTGTGTGGGTTCTCATGTGTGTCTGTAAAGTTGAACGATCGTTAAAAGATTTCTTACAGACTGAGCAGCTGAAAGGTTTTTCTCCTGTGTGGGTTCTCATGTGCTTCTGTAAAGTTGAACGAACGCTAAAAGATTTCTTACAGACTGAGCAGCTGAAAGGTTTTTCTCCTGTGTGGGTTCTCATGCGTCTCTGTAAAGTTGAACGAACGCTAAAAGATTTCTTACAGACTGAGCAGCTGAAAGGGTTTTTCTCCTGTGTGGGTTCTCATGTGCTTCTGTAAATTTGAATGCCGGTTAAAAGATTTCTTACAGACTGAGCAGCTGAAAGGTTTTTCTCCTGTGTGGGTTATCATGTGTATCTTCAGATGTTGTCTCTTGCCAAATGTTTTCTCACACTCAGAGCATCTAAAACGTTTCTCACCAGCGCTACATCTTGAATCACTGACACGGACTTCATCAGGTTTCACATAGTTTAAACCTGACTGAGGTTCTCTGGTCTTCTTGCATTCACCACCCTCATCAGTGTCAGAAGATTCTCCAGTCTTCTCATCAGTATCTGGTTCTGGATGTCTATCTGGATCCAAGTTCCTGTCTGGTTCTGGTCCTCCACAGTCCTTTCCATCAGCTTCTGTTCCCATCTGTTTAGTTTGTCTTTGATGAAGCTGTGAGGACTGAGCTTCCTCTTCTTCATCTTCACTCTTCACAGGAGTGAATGAGAACTTGACATCAGCCTCCTCCAGACCTTGAAGCTGCTCTCCTTCCTGACTGGTGCAGAGTTCCTCCTGTTCTTCTTTAATGTGTGGGGGCTCTGGGTCCTCCTGTTCTTCTTTAATATGTGGGGGCTCTGGGTCCTCCTGTTCTTCTTTAATGTGTAAGGGCTCTGGGTCCTCCTGGTTCAGACTGGAGCTCCACTCCTGCTGCTCAGAGGGAACCTCTTCTTTAACCAACAACAGCTGCTGGACGTCTGCAGGAAAAAAGGAAAACACACACATAGGTGTTACAAAGACATTTTAGAATTGAGCAAATAGTCTCCTGGACATACACAGTATCAACAGAACCAGATAATACAAGAATGTAATCAACTTATGTGACCATGAGCATATGAACCATTTTAAGCTGCCAAATCCATGTGGTGTTATCAAAGAGAACAAACTTGTACTTTAAGTTGAAATATTTCCTGTCATCTAGGGGGGGGGGGGGGGGGTGTTCCCCAGGAGAATTATATTCGATGAACAGAAGATGGTAGACAATCTACAAGTGTTAACAATGTATTAAGTCAAGCATCAAAAACATAGATCTATGGTTTCACAAAACACAAGAATTGATTAAGTAGCCCTAGCAACAGACACAAAGTCAGGGCTCCGTATACGCATCTCTCCTCTCAGTGTTTTGTGAGCCCTGTATCTTTACACTTTATTTGATCGTGTCCAGCACAGGGACGCATTATCTTCACCCACACACAAGCCAGGGTTGGGCCACATTGTGTGTGGGAGTCCTGGAGTCTCAGGGATGGGGAAGGTGCTGTTCCTGCAGGTTGCTACACAACGCAACACTATTGCAAATTAACACACACACACATAATACTGTTGTGTTCAGAATTTCTCAAACAAAAGGTAAAAGAAAAAGCCCCCCCCCCCATGCGCTCTTTCTTCCATCTAGGGTTGTCACGATACCAAAATTATGACTTCGATACGATACCTGCCATAAGTATCACGATACCGATACGATACCAGAATTCGATACAATCCCACAAATAAGAAATACGATACTGGTATAGTTATCTATAATAGTAATAAATAAAACATCTGTACGGTTCCCTTTTTTACCAGCTTGTTCCTGCCCAGCTTTTTGAACACTTAACAAATATTACTATTAGCCTACAGCAGAATGTTACATGTTAGACGTGTTGGCTCCCTTTGTTTGTGTGGCTTTCAAACACTTTTTGCAAACGGGTCTCTGTAGGTCAGTGGGCTTTCCTTCACGATCTGCAATGTAGCCAAAGTATTTCCAGAAGCTACTTCTGGCATCTTGTTTTTCAGCAAGCAGAGGACGGTTGGGAAAAGCTCCTGCACTCGCCATGTCTCCCCTGTGATCACTCGCTGTGAGTGCGCGCGCTGCCTGCTGCTGTGTGAGCGCGCTGGGCAGCCCGTCCCCTTGCAGTCAATTCCTGCAGGCAGCATGACAGGGAGCGGAGCTGCGAGTGCGCTCTGATCGCGTGCTATTTTAAGGCGCGGGGGAAAATGCAGAATTTTTGTATTAAAAAAAAAGTAATAATTAATGAATACATGGTGAAATGCCTGTACTTTCGTGTAAATGTTTACGTTACGCCGTTAACAGGTTACGCTTGCGCATGCGCGACGGCCATGATCGTTGGCGACTCACATGTGCGGCTTAGTGTTCCAAATGTACAGACATTTGGCAGGCGGGAAAAGAAAAACAACCGCAAGCGATGTATCCGAGATGAACACGAACATGACGCCTATCTTGCTCTGGGTTTCACAGTGGACGCGTTAGGAGATGAGGAGAGACCAGTCTGTGTTTTATGTCTGAAAACTAGCTGCGGACAGTATGAAACTTGTTTTGTTTAGTTTTTCACAGGTTGCACTTTGTTATCTTGAAAAGATGTTTAGTGCAAAACGGGTTAATTGCAGCCAATTTGCAATAAGCTATTTTTTGCCAAATTGTAGTTCTTTTTTGCACAGATATAACTTAATTTGCATTGTTCTAACAAAGTGATTGCACATTTTATTTGTTTTTGTATGATGGAGCAATCTGGTTTACTTAAGTGATTGCAATTTTCTTTGTTCTATTATTTGAAAAAGCACAGATGGAGGAGTCACAAAATGTTGTTATTTCAATAAATGTTCAACAAAGACCATTTTGTTACAATTTTGTTGGGGCATGAACATTTTTCTTCCTCCAAAGTGGAGCGCGACAGAAACAGTTTGAGAACCACTGCCTTATGCTGCGTTCACACCGGTCGCATTGATTTTTTGACGCACTGCAAAATCGCGTCCAACGCACCGCAAAAACACGTCCAACGCACCGCCGGTCGTGTTCACACCAAACGCCGCAAAATCGCTCCGTGCCGGAGAGGGGGCGTGGTTTATCGTCCTGGAAGCCGTTCACCTGGCCATCATTTCTTTCCGCTATCAACCATGAAAGGAATAAGGACAATTGCTGCTTTGTACGTGTTGTGGAAGTCCCTCAAACGTCGGAATGCCAAACGCCTTACATTGATAAGGCAGGGTATGTTAAATGCAGCCTCTGCTCCAAGGAGATAAAGTACAGCAACAAGGGCTCACATGCCCTCTCATCACACTGACAGACACTGTTCACTGTGATGACCACAGCCAGTGACCAACAGTGTATTATTATTATTACAGCGATTATTTTACTTTTAGAATGCTACATTTTAAAGCTCATATTTAAAATAAAATGCTCGATATGTGTGAGCATATGGCTCACACAAGTCTGCACTCATTTTGTTTAGTTTTGCACAGGCTGCACTTTATTGTTATTATCTTAAAAATATATTCAGTGCGAAACAGGTTAATTGCAGCGACAATAAGCTATTTTTTGACAAATATTAGTTATTTTTGCACATATAGAACTTTATTTGCATTGTTCTAACAAAGCGATTGCACATTGTATTTGTTTTTGTCTGATGGAGCAATCTGGTTTACTTGAAAGTGATTGCAATTTTCTTTATTCTATTTTTTGAAAAAGCACAGATGGAGTCACACAATGTTGTTCTTTCAATAAAAGTTCAACATGGAGCATTTTGTTACAATTTTGTTGGGGTGGTGGGGCATGAACATTTTTCTTCCTCCAAAGTGGGGCGTGACAGAAAAAGTTTGAGAACCACTGACTTAACCCAACAAGTCTGAACTGTAACGGAACTTTAACTGTAACGGAGGGAAATGAAGACGCTGCAGACATCTTAACGCTGATTGGCCAAGACTCGACATGTCGCATCAAATACATTTTATTGCGACGATCACAACATCACCGTTTCTCCTCGTCTCACTCCAATCTGAGAAACGCTGACCGGCTGACCCCCCCCCCCCCACACACACAAAAAAAAACTACGGATGTAGACTACTCACGTGGATGACATATTTTGATTAAAAACGGTTTATTTCGCCGAAAAGCGACACGTTTACAGGTATTATCAGGAGAAGAAGAAAACGACGAATTGCAACAGAGTCTCACTCCAAACTACATTAGAAGTTATCAGCCGGAGCATGAACAGTGTTTGAGAACTGAGAGAAGAAATAAAGTGAACCCACGTGCTCTTTGTATCCGGACTTCCGGGTTGAGAACAGCGTCCAGAAGCTCCCGTTGTCGTTTATTCTCCTCTTTTGAACGAGAGAGTTCCTCCTCGTACTCTGCTATCGTTCTTTCAAACAGACCAAATATCTCTTCACCAGCCGCAGTTAGTCGCTGGTTGACTAAAGATCTCAGCATTTCTAGTTTAGACATTTTGAGATGAGTCCTCTTCTTCTTCCTCTCCTCTCCTCTTCTCTTCTCTTGCTTCTTCTTCTTCTTCTTTCACTTTAATGGCGGACTACAAACCAACGTTTAAGGCGCCACCTACTGGACCGGAGTGTGTAACATCATCATTTTATGACAGTTATCATTACACAATAATAGTGTTATTTATAAATAAAGTAAAAGAAGAAAAAGAAACTTAACATTTAAAATAAAATTAATTGAAATAATTGAAATAACAAAATAAAAAATATAGACGTTATATTCTGGATATTGAACCCGTTCCATTCAAAATATTAAATAAAGCCCTTTTAAGCTGAACTAGTTTGTCCCCTGTCTCTAACAGTGACAGGGAACAGTGATGTAAACTAATATCTGGGGAAATGAATATTTTTTATCTTTAGAAGAATGTGACCCACACAGGATGTAGTCACATTGTTGTTCATGTATTTATTTTATTTTGACATAAAATTAACTTTATGTTATGAATGTTAAGAGGATCAGTGTTGGATCCTGTCCAGGCCAGAAGGGGGCAGTAGCGGAGCGGCTGACGTCACCCACTCTAACCTCCAGCTGTTCTGCTTTAGGCAAACATTTCACACTTAAGTCCTTATAAGCCTCACAAATGTGCCTTCTGATACAAAAGTGATACTTTAAAACATAGATATTTTGTCCTTTTACACGTTTAGGAAATACAACTTCGTAGTTTTTAATTGTCTGGCTCCAAACACTAAGAGCCCTAAAGCTCCCTCATCCACTGTAATGTTATTTAGTTATTTCACATCTGAAAGTCTGTGACACATTCCCCTGCACCTCAGACAACAGTACATCTTCTCCTAAAGACATCTAACCAACATGTTTCAGCACAACAGCTTACTGGCACTATAGGCCATTAGTTGGAGATAATAAGTCACACGTAAGATATTCCATTAAAAGTGTGACATTGTGTCACTTAACTTACTGAAGTCCAGGGGTGGAAGAATAATCCAGATCTAATACACCGCTACTATATTTACTATCTGTAATAATATATTCTAACCTACCTTATGTTGTTATCAACAATCTAACTTTGCAAAGTAACTATAACTAAAGCTTTGAAATATAGTTAATTAATTAGTTAGATTCCACCACTGCAAAAGTAAACATCCGCTCTTATTCATTCAAGGGGTTTGTCAGCAGTTGATACATGATCTAGAATATATATCGCTGTATGTTGTTAGATATTCAGTGAAGCAGATCATGATGGGAAAGCTATACTGTCAGCAAAAAATGTGGCTTTATCATAGTTATTTGGATAATAGTTGAGACTGAGAAGTATTTATTACGACTGGACGTTACAGTAAAGCACATCAACTGTTTTGTGATTATTATTTTTCTTTTGGTTGTGATTATGTTAATATAAGTGATAACTACGCCTAATAGTTTGGGCATTCAAGATACGACCAAAGGGAGAAGTGAGCCATTTAATAAGAAAAGAGCCATATATGCCTGGCTTAAGGATGTGATGTTTTTTTTAAGTCTTGAAAAAATTAAACATGCACTTAGAGCAGGGGTGTCAAGCTCATCTTCACTCCGGGCCACATCAGCATCACGGTCGGCCTCAAAGGGCCGGTTGTAAATGTAAGACGGTGTAAATGTAACTACTCCCAACAGATTGGTAAATAACTGTCTCTGCATTTGATTGTTTATTCAAATGTTAAAATATTGTACATGCAGTTATATAAATGTAAAACTATATTTCAGCACATTTCTGTTATTATAACTTAAATCCTTTTAATTTAGGGTTAAGAAACCCAGATTACTCTATCAAAGATCAAACTATTAAAGAAAATAGCAAACACAAGTAATTATAATAACTTTGTTCAAAGCTTAAAATCCTTTCAAGGGTGCGTTTGCACAATCCCACGTGAAGTGTTTCATGTGTTGTAAAGCCACGTTTAAAGTAGTCATCAATATACTCACAATAATATTTGCAAGTGTACAGTAAGCAGCCAAAGAGCTGCTTCTGTGACTGTGTGTTTAAGTAGCTCATCATTATGCCTTTCTATCTCATAACTTCGACTTTCGATCTCATCATTTCGACGATGGGGATATTTTTATTATCAAATCTAACTTTTTATTTTTTATTTTTTTTTTTTTATAAAAAAAGAAAATAAATTCTGGCGGATTCGTGGGCCACATAAAATGACGTGGCGGCACCCCTGACTTAAACTGTCTGAGAAGTTCGAGGGAGGTCAGAGACTTTCTAGTGGGTTGGTGGTTTTGCCCGTCCTGGCTCTCTGTCCTTCTCTCCAGCCCCTGCTCACTCCCCAGACCTGCCAGTCCTGGTCACATGACAGCCCCTCCCACCTACACACCTGTTCCCACTTTCCTCATCAGACCTGTAGTTTCTAGAAAACGCACCGAAAACATTTTACTCTACTATATATTTGAAGATTTTTTACGATAAGTAATTGTTTGTATGTGAGAAACATTTCACCAACAAAGACCACGCTTCTTATGATTGCAAATTAGTTTGAAATAAAATAACATACATCACAAAAAACAAAACAAATAGAACTGAAGCCACCGGGAGATCATTGACACACTTATACAGGGAGACACAGCTTGTTAAATCAGGAGAAACTTAATTTACAGTGAACAAATACATTTATTAAATTGTGCAAAGTAAAGTTAAAATTTTGGAGAGTCGACACTGGTAGAGTTGTTGAAGACAGTAGGGGCAGGTTGAAGATAGATGATGGCATGTGGAGTGGGACTGCCCTCAGTGGAAGAAACCTTGAACACCAGATGTAATGATGAATGGGGAGGAGGGTCACATCGGTTCGTACTGAAATGACAGCTGACTGCACAGAAGAGAACAGGTCTTTAAAGTTTGACAGGAAATATATGATTGGCTGAGGGAGGCCGTGGCGAAATCGCCCACTGTCAGCTGATAGAGTAGGAGCCAGAGAGCGAGAGTCAGAGAGATGAGGGAGTGAATGAGAGCATACAAAGACTGTCCTAATGTAGGAAGTTAGAGTAAATCCTCAAACTTTACATACCGGTAGTTATAGTATTTATAGTCATACAGTTGTAAATTAATTATTTCAAAATATCACTCCTCTGAGCAAAGCTCTATACGTTTTACTGTACTTGACCCACAGTAAATAATCAATACGAACAATTTGATATTCAAGGAGGGATTTGGTAATCCTTAAATTATTATAGTGGCACCAAACGTCCTGAGCCAAATTACGAAAAGTGGTAACGGACAAAATCTATTCTGAATCCAATGCTACAGGTCAGATATGCTGCTGGTTCACACGACAGGAGTTTGGTGAGAGTATATTACCCCATCATTGTACATCGGACACCGGAAGTACCCAAACGCATGTTGGCACATGATTTGAAGACTGGCCATCCCCTTGTTTGATACTACTGAAACAGCAGCCCAACACAGCGACATGTCACCGTTCAGGACTCTCACTCAGGAGATACGTGACTGCCTCTCCCCGACAGTACACGCTCACTGTCACGATCAGGGCAACCAGGGAAGTTACTCTTGCATGTGTCAAACTACGTTAGAGGCAAGACCAGTGTCCAGATATAACAATGATCCATAGAAACTTGTGAGGAGAGAAAGCACAGAGAGTGAGTGAATGACAGCATGAAAACACTGTCCTAATAGGAGGTTAGAGTAAATGCCAACATTTTACACAGTTAGTTCATTATTTTACAACTGTATGATTATAAATACTATATTTCAAAATATCCCTCCTCTAAGCAAAGCTCTCTAAGTTTTACTGTACTTTACTCTCAGTAAATAATCAATGCTAACAATTTGATATTCAAGGAGGGATTTGGTAATCCTTCAATTATAATAGTGGCACCAAACATCGTGAGCCAAATTATGAAAAGTGGTAGCAGTCAAAGTCTATTCTGAATCCAAAGTTACAGGTCAGATATGCTCCTGGTTTACACGACAGGAGTTTGGTGAGGGTATATTACCACAGCAGCCGACATCGGACACACCGGAAGCCTGAAGTGAGGTTGAAAAGCTTGCAAGTTCATCTGCCAATTTGCCAGATGACAGACCTTCACCTCAACAGGGAGTCTGACCAGTCATATAAAATAAAATAAAATACTTTACAAGAAATTTTGAGGAGTGGTTTTGCCTGTGGCTTCCCTCAGAGCTGTCCAGCTGTCCTCTGTGGAGCACTGGGCTTCATCCACAAGATGACACCTCAACATTCTAATCCCAGAACTCAGCTGTGTTCCAGTTCCATCCAGCATTCTATTCTATTCTGTTCTATTCTATGAATTCACTATTTGCTAGTCCAGTGTTCAGCATGTTTTCCATGGCAGTTTTCACAAAACTCCACACATTATGACCCATTAGCAGTAATGATACAACACTGTATATTAAAAAAAATTATTTTGTCTGTTGCTTTGCAAATATTTAAAATCATACATGCAAGTCACAACAAAAGTTTAAGCTGTTGCAAGTAACTCCACAAATGATCCTTTTAACATTGCTGAATCGGTGGCAGCCCTCCCATTAGTTTCCCATTACCCCATCTGGGGGTAATGGGAGACAATGACACCCGAAGTCTGTTCTTGATGTCCACTCTACTCCGCCATTTTGTTTTGATTGCTGTCACTGCAGAACATCCCGCTTCACAAAGAGGATGTTGGAAATGGAAGCAGGGTTTTCAGTGCTTTAGTGGCGATCTCAGGATATTCAGCCTCGATTTTAATCCAAAACACCAGCAGAGTTGTGACCGAGACAAAGCGTCTTGACATGTCAAGAGGCACAGGCGGATGAAATTGCGAGAGAATCCGGTCATTTTCCAAAATAAAACTTCCTTCAGACTCTGATAATCAATAAAACGGAAATAATATACAGTCCTTTGCTGCTCCACTCCCTTCCTGTATCTACCACTCTGTTCTTCAGTCTTTCTCTTTCCACCCTGAACTTCTTCCACTCTATCATGTTCAACAACATGTTCAACAGTTTCTTTACAGTTGCATATCTCACATTTATCCCACTCTGTCTTTTTCATGATGTGTATAACGTGTCATTGAGTCCTGTATGTCCGAACCTCAATCTGAAAGTAACATCTTCTTTTCTACTTTTACTTCCATCACTTCTCACTCTGACTGACGTCTGTATTTTGTTGTAATTTATACCCTGATTGTCATTATTCCAAATTTCCTGCCAAGATGTAATAATTCCGTGCTGTATTACTGATTTTGCTTCTGACCTCCCAAAACAAATTTCTAAAATATCATTTTTGTTTGACGCTCTTTTCTCAAGTTTATCTGCAACCTCATTTCCCTCTATTCCAACATGAGCCGGTGCCCAACAGAGATGTACATCTATTCCTAAATGTTGTGAGTTCAGTAATGATGTATAAACTTTAGTTAAAAGATCCTCTCGTACTGTTTGACCGGATTGTATACTTTGTATTGCAGCTGCAGAATGTGAACACAAAAGTACTTTCATTGGTTTGACCTCCTCCACCCACTGAAGACTGATGATTACTGCTGTCAGTTCGGCTGTGTACACTGATAACCAGTTATCTGAGCGTTTAGATCCATCTGTAAAGATATTTCCAGAATTAGAATATCTTTTATTCAGTAAATCTTGAACCAAGTATCCGATGTTTACATTCCTCTCAGTCCATTCTCTTCTCTTCTCTAATATCTCCAGATTTACCTTGGGTTGTGGAAATATCCATGGAGCAATGTTGCTACTAATATGCTGGACTATGTTGTATGGTATCAAATTTGAACTGTTTCACTTTCCTGTTAACTTCCCATCCAAAGCTTTTACCAGAGAATGTCGAGTACTCCCAACCATTGTACAGGACAGTCGCTGCTGTGTTTCCGTTAAGTCCACCCTGAATTCTAATCCAGTGTGATAGTGCTAACTCAGTTCTCCTCACATGTAATGGCAGTTCCCTGGATTTCACCAGCAATGCATTAATGGGTGTGGTTTTGACTCGGGAGATGAGTCAGAGGAAAAACATCCAACAAAAAAGGTCAACAGATAAAAGTCCATCGAGACAGGTTCTACGCGGAACATCCGGTTTCGCTGCAACTTGGTGGGTAACCAAATAAAAGCCCTTAAACTAATAAAATAGTATATCATTACTCCTATCTTCAGTTACCTTCCATCTGGTCCATATGTAACAGTTGTGGGTCGTGGAACGAGACGACTCAAGTGATTGTTTTCCAACATTTATGTATTGAAGACAAAATATCACCAATGAATTGCCTTCTGATCGTTTTCTGCCCCTCTGCTCCCTCAGCAACGTGTGATTTAATTCCTTTTATTCAAATACACACTGACCAATCAGAGCTCGGTACGTGGACCATTAATGAATGTTACATAATCACACAGTTTAAACTGACAAATGCAAAAAAAGACAGCTGGCAATAAATCTCAGACTGCATGTGTGAAATCGTAAATTAACAGATTTATGACATCACTGCTTCATTTAGAGCAGGATAGATCTGACTATAAGTACATGTGTGTATTATGGTAAATGAATGTGTTGCAGATGTGTTTTCATGGCGTGTATGACAATATTTTAGCCTTGTTCTTTCAGCTGTAGCCTTAGTGGTGCGAAACAGACTTTGGAGTAAATAGAAAAGAAATGTGTAAATATTCTCTCATCACACATTCACTGACGCGTGCCGGCTTCTTGAGTCGTGTCTTACAGTCTCCGGCTACTTTAATGTTTGGTGTGGGTGATTTTAAATCATGGAAGGAAACTTCCTCACTGCTTAGAATTATATTCATATATATTTTTATTTATTTGCCCAAAAGTCCGTTTCACATCGCTGGGTCTCAGCTGAAAGAATAAGAATACATCAAAGTAAAACATGAACGTGAATACACGTGTTATTATAGTCAGATCTATCGCGTTATAGATGAAGCAGTGATATTATAAATGGGTTAATTTACAGAATGACACAGTTAGTGATTTCTTGCCAGCTGTCCTTCCTGCATTTGTCAGTTTAAACTGCGTTACTTTCAGCCTGAATTATGTTCATGTTCTTGATGTTGGTCTCAGAGTGCACCAGACTGATGCATTTAACTTTAAAATGTACAACATTTTCTTCCAGGTGAGCGTGTCCCCGGCCCCCTCTAGAAAACCAACACTAACTAGAAAATAAAAACTCAATTCGTCTACCGGATCAAGCTAAAGACAGTACCAAATCTGAGCGTGGACTCAATGAGCGATGCTCTCAAATTGAAGGAACATGGTCTTGGATAAAGATAGGATGAAAGCTCCATCGTTCCTCCCCTGTGTGATGTTTCATGTGGTGTGTCAAATGTATTTTATACATTTTGTATAAAACCGTTATCACAAACAGAACCACTATGTCTCTTATATGATTAACAGTGCCATTGATGAATACATAATTCCTTCATCTGATGAGTGTACTTCCAATAATAAATGAATCCAGGTATACATGTGACCTGCCACCTCCCGGCTAGGATCCGTGCGGAGCGCGAGGACGTGCCTCCGTATTTGACGTTTGACAGTTTTCCTGTCTGCTTCGTCTGCCGCTGTGTAGGATTAGCCACTTTCCGGCTTGGAACCGTGCGGAGGCGTGGAGACGCCTCCTATTGCCTTTGGCCATTACCTGTCTTTTCCCTTGACTGAGAGAAATAAACTACCTTGGTTTTGAAATAGAACTCTGCTGTCTGAGTCTGCATTTGGGTCCGCGAAACACCCCACATCATAACAATACAGCTGTTTTCACAATAACTGTATAACCTGGAACCAAGACTGTGATGGCGTCTGTGCAAATTTACAACATGTGATTTCACATTTGATAAAGAGTCTCTTCAGCGTCATAAAACAGTTCACATTATTTTCAAAAGACCTTCTGAGCATGTGCACCCCTACGTTAGGGTATCCCAGTTCTTCCACAGACACTAATCCACGTAGTGCACCTGCGCCTGGAGCTCCTTGGAGATTTACCCGAGAAGGGTCGCCGTCAGCTGCTGCTTCAGGGTGGCGTTGCCCATCACTAGAGCAGTTAGCTGAGCCAAATCTGTCCACTGAATGTCTCCCAGCACGGCCAGAAGACTACCATAAAGCTGCTGCTGCTGCTGAGGACTGAGCTCCATTATGATCTGAGGCAGCGGTTTGAACTGTCCACTGGTCAGCCAGCAGCCCAGAAGGCCTCCGACAGCACCGCCTACATGTTAAGAGGGTTTCAAACATGTGGAATTATGATTGCACACACACGAGTGGGAGAAACTGTTGCATGCATTTATTCCCACTCACCGACTGCGATACCAAGAGGTCCCCCGACTAACCCTCCAGCGAAGGCCAGACCGCCCGCTGCTGCTGCTCCCTTCCCTGAGCCTTTCACTGTGGTCTGGATTTGCTGATTTGCAGATAACTCACAACACAGCTTCATGACATCATCAAGTCGATGGCACATACTGTGGATCAGATTTATACATTTCAGGAGTCTTCGGTGATTGTGTGAGGTAGCCCCTTTCTTGCTATTCTGTGACCAGATATGAAGCCCGTAGTGCGTGTTTTGTAGATGTGATACATTATAAAAGGGAAGCAAGTGTTGTTTACTGGTGGTACATTGCAACTATTATTTAATCTTGATCATTTTAAATGAACCAAACTAAATCCTGAAGAAAACACAAACTGACCCCTTCACCCCTTAATATACTTCATTTATCAGAAGATTATAATAACTTAACATATCTCGACATATTCACCCCAATAACAATTGACCAATGTGTTCAGGCTAAACTAATTACAAGTACCCTAAATTACTTTAATAATCTCTGAATATCACTTTAACATTTTAAAGGTGCACTTGACAGCAACTCATATTTGTGGGATGATAATTTTCAAAACATTTTAAATACAGGAATCAAACATGTATTGTAATATTTCCATGGATTCAGCGATTCAACTCTGATCTGACCTGGAAAGCATCTTTGGGATGCTGTAAAATACATGTGATGTGCTTTATATTCATGTTTGTGGTGATGTAAACTAATATCTGCGGAAATTAATATTTTTATCTTTAGAAGAATGTGACCCACACAGGATGTAGTCACATTGTTGTTCATGTATTTATTTTATTTTGACATAAAATTAACTTTATGTTATGAATGTTAAGAGGATCAGTGTTGGATCCTGTCCAGGCCAGAAGGGGGCAGTAGCGGAGCGGCTGACGTCACCCACTCTAACCTCCAGCTGTTCTGCTTTAGGCAAACATTTCACACTTAAGTCCTTATAAGCCTCACAAATGTGCCTTCTGATACAAAAGTGATACTTTAAAACATAGATATTTTGTCCTTTTACACGTTTAGGAAATACAACTTCGTAGTTTTTAATTGTCTGGCTCCAAACACTAAGAGCCCTAAAGCTCTCTCATCCACTGTAATGTTATTTAGTTATTTCACATCTGAAAGTCTGTGACACATTCCCCTGCACCTCAGACAACAGTACATCTTCTCCTAAAGACATCTAACCAACATGTTTCAGCACAACAGCTTACTGGCACTATAGGCCATTAGTTGGAGATAATAAGTCACACGTAAGATATTCCATTAAAAGTGTGACATTGTGTCACTTAACTTACTGAAGTCCAGGGGTGGAAGAATAATCCAGATCTAATACACCGCTACTATATTTACTATCTGTAATAATATATTCTAACCTACCTTATGTTGTTATCAACAATCTAACTTTGCAAAGTAACTATAACTAAAGTTTTGAAATATAGTTAATTAATTAGTTAGAGTCCACCACTGCAAAAGTAAACATCCGCTCTTATTCATTCAAGGGGTTTGTCAGCAGTTGATACATGATCTAGAATATATATCTCTGTATGTTGTTAGATATTCAGTGAAGCAGATCATGATGGGAAAGCTATACTGTCAGCAAAAAATGTGGCTTTATCATAGTTATTTGGATAATAGTTGAGACTGAGAAGTATTTATTACGACTGGACGTTACAGTAAAGCACATCAACTGTTTTGTGATTATTATTTTTCCTTTGGTTGTGATTATGTTAATATAAGTGATAACTACGCCTAATAGTTTGGGCATTCAAGATACGACCAAAGGGAGAAGTGAGCCATTTAATAAGAAAAGAGCCATATATGCCTGGCTTAAGGATGTGATGTTTTTTTTAAGTCTTGAAAAAATTAAACATGCACTTAGAGCAGGGGTGTCAAGCTCATCTTCACTCCGGGCCACATCAGCATCACGGTCGGCCTCAAAGGGCCGGTTGTAAATGTAAGACGGTGTAAATGTAACTACTCCCAACAGATTGGTAAATAACTGTCTCTGCATTTGATTGTTTATTCAAATGTTAAAATATTGTACATGCAGTTATATAAATGTAAAACTATATTTCAGCACATTTCTGTTATTATAACTTAAATCCTTTTAATTTAGGGTTAAGAAACCCAGATTACTCTATCAAAGATCAAACTATTAAAGAAAATAGCAAACACAAGTAATTATAATAACTTTGTTCAAAGCTTAAAATCCTTTCAAGGGTGCGTTTGCACAATCCCACGTGAAGTGTTTCATGTGTTGTAAAGCCACGTTTAAAGTAGTCATCAATATACTCACAATAATATTTGCAAGTGTACAGTAAGCAGCCAAAGAGCTGCTTCTGTGACTGTGTGTTTAAGTAGCTCATCATTATGCCTTTCTATCTCATAACTTCGACTTTCGATCTCATCATTTCGACGATGGGGATATTTTTATTATCAAATCTAACTTTTTATTTTTTATTTTATTTTTTTTATAAAAAAAGAAAATAAATTCTGGCGGATTCGTGGGCCACATAAAATGACGTGGCGGCACCCCTGACTTAAACTGTCTGAGAAGTTCGAGGGAGGTCAGAGACTTTCTAGTGGGTTGGTGGTTTTGCCCGTCCTGGCTCTCTGTCCTTCTCTCCAGCCCCTGCTCACTCCCCAGACCTGCCAGTCCTGGTCACATGACAGCCCCTCCCACCTACACACCTGTTCCCACTTTCCTCATCAGACCTGTAGTTTCTAGAAAACGCACCGAAAACATTTTACTCTACTATATATTTGAAGATTTTTTACGATAAGTAATTGTTTGTATGTGAGAAACATTTCACCAACAAAGACCACGCTTCTTATGATTGCAAATTAGTTTGAAATAAAATAACATACATCACAAAAAACAAAACAAATAGAACTGAAGCCACCGGGAGATCATTGACACACTTATACAGGGAGACACAGCTTGTTAAATCAGGAGAAACTTAATTTACAGTGAACAAATACATTTATTAAATTGTGCAAAGTAAAGTTAAAATTTTGGAGAGTCGACACTGGTAGAGTTGTTGAAGACAGTAGGGGCAGGTTGAAGATAGATGATGGCATGTGGAGTGGGACTGCCCTCAGTGGAAGAAACCTTGAACACCAGATGTAATGATGAATGGGGAGGAGGGTCACATCGGTTCGTACTGAAATGACAGCTGACTGCACAGAAGAGAACAGGTCTTTAAAGTTTGACAGGAAATATATGATTGGCTGAGGGAGGCCGTGGCGAAATCGCCCACTGTCAGCTGATAGAGTAGGAGCCAGAGAGCGAGAGTCAGAGAGATGAGGGAGTGAATGAGAGCATACAAAGACTGTCCTAATGTAGGAAGTTAGAGTAAATCCTCAAACTTTACATACCGGTAGTTATAGTATTTATAGTCATACAGTTGTAAATTAATTATTTCAAAATATCACTCCTCTGAGCAAAGCTCTATACGTTTTACTGTACTTGACCCTCAGTAAATAATCAATACGAACAATTTGATATTCAAGGAGGGATTTGGTAATCCTTAAATTATTATAGTGGCACCAAACATACTAAGCCAAATTACGAAAAGTGCTGACGGACAAAGTCTATTCTGAATCCAATGCTACAGGTCAGATATGCTGCTGGTTCACACGACAGGAGTTTGGTGAGAGTATATTACCCCATCATTGTACATCGGACACCGGAAGTACCCAAACGCATGTTGGCACATGATTTGAAGACTGGCCATCCCCTTGTTTGATACTACTGAAACAGCAGCCCAACACAGCGACATGTCACCGTTCAGGACTCTCACTCAGGAGATACGTGACTGCCTCTCCCCGACAGTACACGCTCACTGTCACGATCAGGGCAACCAGGGAAGTTACTCTTGCATGTGTCACAACTACGTTAGAGGCAAGACTAGTGTCCAGATATAACAATGATCCATTGAAACTTGTGAGGAGAGAAAGCACAGAGAGTGAGTGAATGACAGCATGAAAACACTGTCCTAATAGGAGGTTAGAGTAAATGCCAACATTTTACACAGTTAGTTCATTATTTTACAACTGTATGATTATAAATACTATATTTCAAAATATCCCTCCTCTAAGCAAAGCTCTCTAAGTTTTACTGTACTTTACTCTCAGTAAATAATCAATGCTAACAATTTGATATTCAAGGACGGATTTGGTAATCCTTCAATTATAATAGTGGCACCAAACATCGTGAGCCAAATTATGAAAAGTGGTAGCAGTCAAAGTCTATTCTGAATCCAAAGTTACAGGTCAGATATGCTCCTGGTTTACACGACAGGAGTTTGGTGAGGGTATATTACCCCAGCAGCCGACATCGGACACACCGGAAGCCTGAAGTGAGGTTGAAAAGCTTGCAAGTTCATCTGCCAATTTGCCAGATGACAGACCTTCACCTCAACAGGGAGTCTGACCAGTCATATAAAATAAAATAAAATAAAATACTTTACAAGAAATTTTGAGGAGTGGTTTTGCCTGTGGCTTCCCTCAGAGCTGTCCAGCTGTCCTCTGTGGAGCACATGGGCTTCATCCACAAGATGACACCTCAACATTCTAATCCCAGAACTCAGCTGTGTTCCAGTTCCATCCAGCATTCTATTCTATTCTGTTCTATTCTATGAATTCACTATTTGCTAGTCCAGTGTTCAGCATGTTTTCCATGGCAGTTTTCACAAAACTCCACACATTATGACCCATTAGCAGTAATGATACAACACTGTATATTAAAAAAAATTATTTTGTCTGTTGCTTTGCAGATATTTAAAATCATACATGCAAGTCACAACAAAAGTTTAAGCTGTTGCAAGTAACTCCACAAATGATCCTTTTAACATTGCTGAATCGGTGGCAGCCCTCCCATTAGTCTCCCATTACCCCATCTGGGGGTAATGGGAGACAATGACACCGAAGTCTGTTCTTGATGTCCACTCTACTCCGCCATTTTGTTTTGATTGCTGTCACTGCAGAACATCCCGCTTCACAAAGAGGATGTTGGAAATGGAAGCAGGGTTTTCAGTGCTTTAGTGGCGATCTCAGGATATTCAGCCTCGATTTTAATCCAAAACACCAGCAGAGTTGTGACCGAGACAAAGCGTCTTGACATGTCAAGAGGCACAGGCGGATGAAATTGCGAGAGAATCCGGTCATTTTTCAAAATAAAACTTCCTTCAGACTCTGATAATCAATAAAACGGAAATAATATACAGTCCTTTGATGCTCCACTCCCTTCCTGTATCTACCACTCTGTTCTTCAGTCTTTCTCTTTCCACCCTGAACTTCTTCCACTCTATCATGTTCAACAACATGTTCAACAGTTTCTTTACAGTTGCATATCTCACATTTATCCCACTCTGTCTTTTTCATGATGTGTATAACGTGTCATTGAGTCCTGTATGTCCGAACCTCAATCTGAAAGTAACATCTTCTTTTCTACTTTTACTTCCATCACTTCTCAATCTGACTGACGTCTGTATTTTGTTGTAATTTATATCCTTATTGTCATTATTCCAAATTTCCTGCCAAGATGTAATAATTCCGTGCTGTATTACTGATTTTGCTTCTGACCTCCCAAAACAAATTTCTAAAATATCATTTTTGTTTGACGCTCTTTTCTCAAGTTTATCTGCAACCTCATTTCCCTCTATTCCAACATGAGCCGGTGCCCAACAGAGATGTACATCTATTCCTAAATGTTGTGAGTTCAGTAATGATGTATAAACTTTAGTTAAAAGATCCTCTCGTACTGTTTGACCGGATTGTATACTTTGTATTGCAGCTGCAGAATGTGAACACAAAAGTACTTTCATTGGTTTGACCTCCTCCACCCACTGAAGACTGATGATTACTGCTGTCAGTTCGGCTGTGTACACTGATAACCAGTTATCTGAGCGTTTAGATCCATCTGTAAAGATATTTCCAGAATTAGAATATCTTTTATTCAGTAAATCTTGAACCAAGTATCCGATGTTTACATTCCTCTCAGTCCATTCTCTTCTCTTCTCTAATATCTCCAGATTTACCTTGGGTTGTGGAAATATCCATGGAGCAATGTTGCTACTAATATGCTGGACTATGTTGTATGGTATCAAATTTGAACTGTTTCACTTTCCTGTTAACTTCCCATCCAAAGCTTTTACCAGAGAATGTCGAGTACTCCCAACCATTGTACAGGACAGTCGCTGCTGTGTTTCCGTTAAGTCCACCCTGAATTCTAATCCAGTGTGATAGTGCTAACTCAGTTCTCCTCACATGTAATGGCAGTTCCCTGGATTTCACCAGCAATGCATTAATGGGTGTGGTTTTCACTCGGGAGATGAGTCAGAGGAAAAACATCCAAAAAAAAGGTGAACAGATAAAAGTCCATCGAGACAGGTTCTACGAGGAACATCCGGTTTCGCTGCAACTTGGTGGGTAACCAAATAAAAGCCCTTAAACTAATAAAATAGTATATCATTACTCCTATCTTCAGTTACCTTCCATCTGGTCCATATGTAACAGTTGTGGGTCGTGGAACGAGACGACTCAAGTGATTGTTTTCCAACATTTATGTATTGAAGACAAAATATCACCAATGAATTGCCTTCTGATCGTTTTCTGCCCCTCTGCTCCCTCAGCAACGTGTGATTTAATTCCTTTTATTCAAATACACACTGACCAATCAGAGCTCGGTACGTGGACCATTAATGAATGTTACATAATCACACAGTTTAAACTGACAAATGCAAAAAAAGACAGCTGGCAATAAATCTCAGACTGCATGTGTGAAATCGTAAATTAACAGATTTATGACATCACTGCTTCATTTAGAGCAGGATAGATCTGACTATAAGTACATGTGTGTATTATGGTAAATTAATGTGTTGCAGATGTGTTTTCATGGCGTGTATGACAATATTTTAGCCTTGTTCTTTCAGCTGTAGCCTTACTGGTGCGAAACAGACTTTGGAGTAAATAGAAAATAAATGTGTAAATATTCTCTCATCACACATTCACTGACGCGTGCCGGCTTCTTGAGTCGTGTCTTACAGTCTCCGGCTACTTTAATGTTTGGTGTGGGTGATTTTAAATCATGGAAGGAAACTTCCTCACTGCTTAGAATTATATTCATATATATATTTATTTATTTGCCCAAAAGTCTGTTTCACATCGCTGGGTCTCAGCTGAAAGAATAAGAATACATCAAAGTAAAACATGAACGTGAATACACGTGTTATTATAGTCAGATCTATCGCGTTATAGATGAAGCAGTGATATTATAAATGGGTTAATTTACAGAATGACACAGTTAGTGATTTCTTGCCAGCTGTCCTTCCTGCATTTGTCAGTTTAAACTGCGTTACTTTCAGCCTGAATTATGTTCATGTTCTTGATGTTGGTCTCAGAGTGCACCAGACTGATGCATTTAACTTTAAAATGTACAACATTTTCTTCCAGGTGAGCGTGTCCCCGGCCCCCTCTAGAAAACCAACACTAACTAGAAAATAAAAACTCAATTCGTCTACCGGATCAAGCTAAAGACAGTACCAAATCTGAGCGTGGACTCAATGAGCGATGCTCTCAAATTGAAGGAACATGGTCTTGGATAAAGATAGGATGAAAGCTCCATCGTTCCTCCCCTGTGTGATGTTTCATGTGGTGTGTCAAATGTATTTTATACATTTTGTATAAAACCGTTATCACAAACAGAACCACTATGTCTCTTATATGATTAACAGTGCCATTGATGAATACATAATTCCTTCATCTGATGAGTGTACTTCCAATAATAAATGAATCCAGGTATACATGTGACCTGCCACCTCCCGGCTAGGATCCGTGCGGAGCGCGAGGACGTGCCTCCGTATTTGACGTTTGACAGTTTTCCTGTCTGCTTCGTCTGCCGCTGTGTAGGATTAGCCACTTTCCGGCTTGGAACCGTGCGGAGGCGTGGAGATGCCTCCAATTGCCTTTGGCCATTACCTGTCTTTTCCCTTGACTGAGAGAAATAAACTACCTTGGTTTTGAAATAGAACTCTGCTGTCTGAGTCTGCATTTGGGTCCGCGAAACACCCCACATCATAACAATACAGCTGTTTTCACAATAACTGTATAACCTGGAACCAAGACTGTGATGGCGTCTGTGCAAATTTACAACATGTGATTTCACATTTGATAAAGAGTCTCTTCAGCGTCATAAAACAGTTCACATTATTTTCAAAAGACCTTCTGAGCATGTGCACCCCTACGTTAGGGTATCCCAGTTCTTCCACAGACACTAATCCACGTAGTGCACCTGCGCCTGGAGCTCCTTGGAGATGTACCCGAGAAGGGTCGCCGTCAGCTGCTGCTTCAGGGTGGCGTTGCCCATCACTAGAGCAGTTAGCTGAGCCAAATCTGTCCACTGAATGTCTCCCAGCACGGCCAGAAGACTACCATAAAGCTGCTGCTGCTGCTGAGGACTGAGCTCCATTATGATCTGAGGCAGCGGTTTGAACTGTCCACTGGTCAGCCAGCAGCCCAGAAGGCCTCCGACAGCACCGCCTACATGTTAAGAGGGTTTCAAACATGTGGAATTATGATTGCACACACACGAGTGGGAGAAACTGTTGCATGCATTTATTCCCACTCACCGACTGCGATACCAAGAGGTCCCCCGACTAACCCTCCAGCGAAGGCCAGACCGCCCGCTGCTGCTGCTCCCTTCCCTGAGCCTTTCACTGTGGTCTGGATTTGCTGATTTGCAGATAACTCACAACACAGCTTCATGACATCATCAAGTCGATGGATCAGATTTATACATTTCAGGAGTCTTCGGTGATTGTGTGAGGTAGCCCCTTTCTTGCTATTCTGTGACCAGATATGAAGCCCGTAGTGCGTGTTTTGTAGATGTGATACATTATAAAAGGGAAGCAAGTGTTGTTTACTGGTGGTACATTGCAACTATTATTTAATCTTGATCATTTTAAATGAACCAAACTAAATCCTGAAGAAAACACAAACTGACCCCTTCACCCCTTAATATACTTCATTTATCAGAAGATTATAATAACTTAACATATCTCGACATATTCACCCCAATAACAATTGACCAATGTGTTCAGGCTAAACTAATTACAAGTACCCTAAATTACTTTAATAATCTCTGAATATCACTTTAACATTTTAAAGGTGCACTTGACAGCAACTCATATTTGTGGGATGATCATTTTCAAAACATTTTAAATACAGGAATCAAACATGTATTGTAATATTTCCATGGATTCAGTGATTCAACTCTGATCTGACCTGGAAAGCATCTTTGGGATGCTGTAAAATACATGTGATGTGCTTTATATTCATGTTTGTGGTGATGTAAACTAATATCTGGGGAAATTAATATTTTTATCTTTAGAAGAATGTGACCCACACAGGATGTAGTCACATTGTTGTTCATGTATTTATTTTATTTTGACATAAAATTAACTTTATGTTATGAATGTTAAGAGGATCAGTGTTGGATCCTGTCCAGGCCAGAAGGGGGCAGTAGCGGAGCGGCTGACGTCACCCACTCTAACCTCCAGCTGTTCTGCTTTAGGCAAACATTTCACACTTAAGTCCTTATAAGCCTCACAAATGTGCCTTCTGATACAAAAGTGATACTTTAAAACATAGATATTTTGTCCTTTTACACGTTTAGGAAATACAACTTTGTAGTTTTTAATTGTCTGGCTCCAAACACTAAGAGCCCTAAAGCTCTCTCATCCACTGTAATGTTATTTAGTTATTTCACATCTGAAAGTCTGTGACACATTCCCCTGCACCTCAGACAACAGTACATCTTCTCCTAAAGACATCTAACCAACATGTTTCAGCACAACAGCTTACTGGCACTATAGGCCATTAGTTGGAGATAATAAGTCACACGTAAGATATTCCATTAAAAGTGTGACATTGTGTCACTTAATTTACTGAAGTCCAGGGGTGGAAGAATAATCCAGATCTAATACACCGCTACTATATTTACTATCTGTAATAATATATTCTAACCTACCTTATGTTGTTATCAACAATCTAACTTTGCAAAGTAACTATAACTAAAGCTTTGAAATATAGTTAATTAATTAGTTAGATTCCACCACTGCAAAAGTAAACATCCGCTCTTATTCATTCAAGGGGTTTGTCAGCAGTTGATACATGATCTAGAATATATATCGCTGTATGTTGTTAGATATTCAGTGAAGCAGATCATGATGGGAAAGCTATACTGTCAGCAAAAAATGTGGCTTTATCATAGTTATTTGGATAATAGTTGAGACTGAGAAGTATTTATTACGACTGGACGTTACAGTAAAGCACATCAACTGTTTTGTGATTATTATTTTTCTTTTGGTTGTGATTATGTTAATATAAGTGATAACTACGCCTAATAGTTTGGGCATTCAAGATACGACCAAAGGGAGAAGTGAGCCATTTAATAAGAAAAGAGCCATATATGCCTGGCTTAAGGATGTGATGTTTTTTTTAAGTCTTGAAAAAATTAAACATGCACTTAGAGCAGGGGTGTCAAGCTCATCTTCACTCCGGGCCACATCAGCATCACGGTCGGCCTCAAAGGGCCGGTTGTAAATGTAAGACGGTGTAAATGTAACTACTCCCAACAGATTGGTAAATAACTGTCTCTGCATTTGATTGTTTATTCAAATGTTAAAATATTGTACATGCAGTTATATAAATGTAAAACTATATTTCAGCACATTTCTGTTATTATAACTTAAATCCTTTTAATTTAGGGTTAAGAAACCCAGATTACTCTATCAAAGATCAAACTATTAAAGAAAATAGCAAACACAAGTAATTATAATAACTTTGTTCAAAGCTTAAAATCCTTTCAAGGGTGCGTTTGCACAATCCCACGTGAAGTGTTTCATGTGTTGTAAAGCCACGTTTAAAGTAGTCATCAATATACTCACAATAATATTTGCAAGTGTACAGTAAGCAGCCAAAGAGCTGCTTCTGTGACTGTGTGTTTAAGTAGCTCATCATTATGCCTTTCTATCTCATAACTTCGACTTTCGATCTCATCATTTCGACGATGGGGATATTTTTATTATCAAATCTAACTTTTTATTTTATTTTTTTTAAATCAAAAGAAAATAAATTCTGGCGGATTCGTGGGCCACATAAAATGACGTGGCGGCACCCCTGACTTAAACTGTCTGAGAAGTTCGAGGGAGGTCAGAGACTTTCTAGTGGGTTGGTGGTTTTGCCCGTCCTGGCTCTCTGTCCTTCTCTCCAGCCCCTGCTCACTCCCCAGACCTGCCAGTCCTGGTCACATGACAGCCCCTCCCACCTACACACCTGTTCCCACTTTCCTCATCAGACCTGTAGTTTCTAGAAAACGCACCGAAAACATTTGACTCTACTATATATTTGAAGATTTTTTACGATAAGTAATTGTTTGTATGTGAGAAACATTTCACCAACAAAGACCACGCTTCTTATGATTGCAAATTAGTTTGAAATAAAATAACATACATCACAAAAAACAAAACAAATAGAACTGAAGCCACCGGGAGATCATTGACACACTTATACAGGGAGACACAGCTTGTTAAATCAGGAGAAACTTAATTTACAG
This sequence comes from Melanostigma gelatinosum, assembly GCF_949748355.1. NCBI lineage: Eukaryota > Metazoa > Chordata > Actinopteri > Perciformes > Zoarcidae > Melanostigma > Melanostigma gelatinosum. The sequence goes on from NC_136634.1 coordinate 19,438,728, forward strand.
TGAACAAATACATTTATTAAATTGTGCAAAGTAAAGTTAAAATTTTGGAGAGTCGACACTGGTAGAGTTGTTGAAGACAGTAGGGGCAGGTTGAAGATAGATGATGGCATGTGGAGTGGGACTGCCCTCAGTGGAAGAAACCTTGAACACCAGATGTAATGATGAATGGGGAGGAGGGTCACATCGGTTCGTACTGAAATGACAGCTGACTGCACAGAAGAGAACAGGTCTTTAAAGTTTGACAGGAAATATATGATTGGCTGAGGGAGGCCGTGGCGAAATCGCCCACTGTCAGCTGATAGAGTAGGAGCCAGAGAGCGAGAGTCAGAGAGATGAGGGAGTGAATGAGAGCATACAAAGACTGTCCTAATGTAGGAAGTCAGAGTAAATCCTCAAACTTTACATACCGGTAGTTATAGTATTTATAGTCATACAGTTGTAAATTAATTATTTCAAAATATCACTCCTCTGAGCAAAGCTCTATACGTTTTACTGTACTTGACCCTCAGTAAATAATCAATACGAACAATTTGATATTCAAGGAGGGATTTGGTAATCCTTAAATTATTATAGTGGCACCAAACGTCCTGAGCCAAATTACGAAAAGTGGTAACGGACAAAATCTATTCTGAATCCAATGCTACAGGTCAGATATGCTGCTGGTTCACACGACAGGAGTTTGGTGAGAGTATATTACCCCATCATTGTACATCGGACACCGGAAGTACCCAAACGCATGTTGGCACATGATTTGAAGACTGGCCATCCCCTTGTTTGATACTACTGAAACAGCAGCCCAACACGGCGACATGTCACCGTTCAGGACTCTCACTCAGGAGATACGTGACTGCCTCTCCCCGACAGTACACGCTCACTGTCACGATCAGGGCAACCAGGGAAGTTACTCTTGCATGTGTCACAACTACGTTAGAGGCAAGACCAGTGTCCAGATATAACAATGATCCATAGAAACTTGTGAGGAGAGAAAGCACAGAGAGTGAGTGAATGACAGCATGAAAACACTGTCCTAATGTAGGAGGTTAGAGTAAATGCCAACATTTTACACAGTTAGTTCATTATTTTACAACTGTATGATTATAAATACTATATTTCAAAATATCCCTCCTCTAAGCAAAGCTCTCTAAGTTTTACTGTACTTTACTCTCAGTAAATAATCAATGCTAACAATTTGATATTCAAGGAGGGATTTGGTAATCCTTCAATTATAATAGTGGCACCAAACATCGTGAGCCAAATTATGAAAAGTGGTAGCAGTCAAAGTCTATTCTGAATCCAAAGTTACAGGTCAGATATGCTCCTGGTTTACACGACAGGAGTTTGGTGAGGGTATCTGACCCCAGCAGCCGACATCGGACACACCGGAAGCCTGAAGTGAGGTTGAAAAGCTTGCAAGTTCATCTGCCAATTTGCCAGATGACAGACCTTCACCTCAACAGGGAGTCTGACCAGTCATATAAAATAAAATAAAATACTTTACAAGAAATTTTGAGGAGTGGTTTTGCCTGTGGCTTCCCTCAGAGCTGTCCAGCTGTCCTCTGTGGAGCACTGGGCTTCATCCACAAGATGACACCTCAACATTCTAATCCCAGAACTCAGCTGTGTTCCAGTTCCATCCAGCATTCTATTCTATTCCGTTCTATTCTATGAATTCACTATTTGCTAGTCCAGTGTTCAGCATGTTTTCCATGGCAGTTTTCACAAAACTCCACACATTATGACCCATTAGCAGTAATGATACAACACTGTATATTAAAAAAAATTATTTTGTCTGTTGCTTTGCAGATATTTAAAATCATACATGCAACAAGTCACAACAAAAGTTTAAGCTGTTGCAAGTAACTCCACAAATGATCCTTTTAACATTGCTGAATCGGTGGCAGCCCTCCCATTAGTCTCCCATTACCCCATCTGGGGGTAATGGGAGACAATGACACCCGAAGTCTGTTCTTGATGTCCACTCTACTCCGCCATTTTGTTTTGATTGCTGTCACTGCAGAACATCCCGCTTCACAAAGATGATGTTGGAAATGGAAGCAGGGTTTTCAGTGCTTTAGTGGCGATCTCAGGATATTCAGCCTCGATTTTAATCCAAAACACCAGCAGAGTTGTGACCGAGACAAAGCGTCTTGACATGTCAAGAGGCACAGGCGGATGAAATTGCGAGAGAATCCGGTCATTTTTCAAAATAAAACTTCCTTCAGACTCTGATAATCAATAAAACGGAAATAATATAATATTTATTCTTCCTGTGCGGCCCGGTACCGGTGGTTGGGGACCACTGCTCTAAACTAAAGCTAACCTCAGTTACTATAAACAATGATATAATTATCAGTGAGGTTATGTCGGCCATATGATCAACATGCAGTAGATTCAGACTAAATCATCATGATGGGCCTTAATGTTGCCACCTGTCCTGTAAAATGCATTTATCAGCTGTTTTTGATTTATATTACGTTCTGCTGTCCCCTTGGCCAGGACCATATACTTTTTCCTTTCTATAAGTTCACTTGAGAAAAAGAGAAAACACTCAGTACTTTTCATTTATTGAAGTCACAGCAGTATACAAAAATATACTTGACCATGTGGTCATTTCATAATAAGGTTATTTATGTCTCAAAATGACATAAAAAATACAGAAAAAAATACAGAAATTGAAAAAAATACAGAACTACACTGCATTATAATTTTACAGTAATATGCTGTTAAGTCATTTCACGGTATGAATACTGTAGAATTACAGTACATTGCTGGCGTCTCTGCTGCCAGCACTTTACTGTTATTTGACAGAGAAATTGTAGTGTAGGAATGTTTCTTTTATATTTATATTGAATGAGAGGACTACAGATGTTTGTTCCTTATTGTGAAAATTAAGCCTCCAGAGAGGCGGATACAAAGATTCATCACTTTACTTTGCAGCTCTGCAGAACATTTAAGCCTCTTTAAGCTCATTGTTTTGGTTTAGGACACATTTAGGGTTTGGTTCGGTGTCCCCACTCTCGTCAACAAGCAGCTGTTTTGAGCTGACACACCAATACAAATCCACTGAGCGCTGCCTGCTCGGCACCAAATAACGGACAGAAAGTGGAGCGGTCAGTGTCTTAGAGCAGGGGTTCTTAACCTTTTTGACCTCGGGGCCCAACTTTTCAAGTACAAAGTGTCCCGGGGCCCACTCTGACTATATGCATCAAAAGTGTCAGACAACCTGTAGGTCATACAGAAACAGAGCAGTGGGCCTTTGGAGTCAGTACAAATTTAAGATTTTTGTCCGCATAAAATAAAAAAGTTTGGAGGTGCTGGTGATGTCTGCCTTAGGTGACCGGCATCTTCGCCTGCGAGGCAGATGGGGAACGTGGCGTGATCGATTCTTATGTACTTTGTGGAGTAGTCCAGGCTGGGAATTAGGTGGAGCCTGGTGATGTCTGCGCAGGTTGGGAGTGGTTGTTTGAGTGCAGCGGCCAAGCTTGGTTAGCAATTCCCAGGAGATGTGGGGATTGCGTGTGGATGGCTCGATAATCGGGCGAGGTCCATGTGGTTACCGGTGATCGATAGCCTGTGTTGTGTTGAACGGAAAGGCAGGAGCGAGGGAAGAGGAAAAGATGCTGGCATGCATGTGCGAGGGTTGGAAGTGCAGATTGGGGAAAAGAGGCTGCAGGGTGAGATATCCCTGATGCAGAGAGAGTAAGGAGGGGGTGCAATACGAACCGGCCCTCTAGAGGGGCTGGTGCGAGTGACTGGCCGTAGTTTGCCCATGCAAACTTGTCTGGGTTTGTCTGGGCGGGTTGTGACTGACGCTGACGCCTGACGCTGGTGGCTCGGCGATCAAGGGAGGTGTACTGCTCCCTAGTTGTGCCATATACCTACCTGTTCTGTTGTTGGAGCGGTCTGTCAAAATTCTTGTCCATCGCCGCACAGAGAAGGAAATCGCAGCAGAGGAGGGTGTGAATCTGGCGGAGCTCCGTGACCCCCAGCATGACAAGGACAGTGATTAACCCCCGCTGGGTCATCGTCCTCGGTGTGTGCACCCATCTGGGTTGTGTGCCCATCGCCAACGCCGGATACTTCGGAGGCTACTACTGATCCGTGCCATGGCTCCCACTACGATGCTTCAGGAAGGATAAGAAAGGGACCTGCTCCTCTAAACCTAGAGGTTCCCTTCTATGAGTTCACTGAGGACGTAGTCATAGTGGGATAAATACTGGAGCTCTGTCTCAGTTCCTCCCTGTAATATGTATTTTTTAGATGGCTCCATGTGAGTGACATAAAACGTGTGCATTTACTGTTAAAGACATATTTCCAACTCTATGATTGAGCTATTGTCTTTTCCCTTGGAAAAGAGTGAGTTGTTTTTCTTTGATTGATCTGCATCACTTAGCTTGATGTCTTTTGATTCACTGACATTTTATTTATTGTTTTAATCTCCATGTATTTCTTTCATTCCGCACTATTTTTAGTATTTTCCAAACAGCATTATGTGACACAAAAAGTTAAAGAGTGCTTCACAGAAAATGGAAGCAAAGGAATGCGGGCCGGGTGTGATCAGGTCCAACCCCTTTGCTGCCGCACCAATCCTGATATATTGTGTTGGAGCTGTGTGATAAAGTCAAAGGTGGGGCCTGTTTCATGGTGACCTAAAGTTGAGCTGGTAAAAGTGCTCATACACATGAACAAGAGGCCTGGGGAGCACAATGATGAGGATAAGATGATGGTACGATCAAGAAAAGCCACCGGCAATCTAAAAAAGTATCGACAAGTTGTGAACACATTCAGGAATGTTTCTGCCTGTTAATCAACTGGAAGGAACTATAGATCGAGATCAGGATGTTGTTGGTTTGTGACTCCAAAGAATGTGTAGATTGCTTTTTCTAAGGACCTTTTTATGAGTTTGTGTCAGACAAGATGACAATTGTATACCAGTAATGGCAGCAGCAAAGAGTGCAAACTGCCAAGTAAGATAAAGAACTATTGAGTCACATTCCAGTCACTGATGGATTTAATCCTGACGAACAAAGTGTGCTATGTACAACTATGAACCAGTGAAATACACAAACCTTTTTCTTTTTCTTGATGAAATCATTGAAATACAATATACTGTGCACAGATGCAGGTAAAACCATCGTCTTAAACCTACATTACCATCAAACAGGGTAGGAAATCTACAAACAAAAAACAAACATAAATCAGACAATCATATTCAATTTCATTCTTATTTCTTTGTGGTTATTTATTGTTATTATTAAATGTTTAACTGTTAACAATTATTAAGTCAACGATGCCTTGATTACATATACATCAGTCATTGTATGGAATTATTGAGAAAAAATATTTTTGTAGCACCTCAAATATTGTGATATTACCCATTTTTGTCCTGAACTTATATATTAGTCATTGTGTGGAATTTGAGAAAACCATTTTTATAGCACCTTAAAAATTAAAAGAAATGTGCCATTTGAAGGTACAAATTCAGTTCAGAGTTTTTACTTCGTAAAATATCTCAATTGACTGTCAGTCAGGTTTTATTCATTTCCAGCAACCCTCAAATCAAAGAATAAAGACACTTTACGCACAACTTAGGTGTATTTTACCTTTAACTCACGAGATGCAGGTAGCATGTTTTATACTTAATGTGAATATAATTCATTTAATCTAATTTCCATTATGCAATATGTATACTTTGTTGGCATCTTATTCTGAAAACCGGATGTTCGTCGGAAGAAATCGGATGTTGTCTCATGTTAATCTTTCCGTTAACTTTCAAAGTCCTTCGCTCGCTCCTGATCTGCGCCGTTTGAATGAGTTTACCGTGAATTTCAGGATATAGGTGCACTAAAATTTAAGCGCCTGCTGAGTTGACCGCAGTCGCAGGTCTGATTAAGAAGTACTCCATTTTTTTTTATTCGTTTAGAAAGTTCGGGGGCATTTTTTGCCCCTGTCCTAGTGATATCAGGGGCAAAATGATATATCTTAGGGGCAGTTTTGCCCTTTGCCCTCGTGTATTTCCAACGCTGCCATCAAATCAATCATCAATATAATCATCAAAACTATTTCAAACTGTACAGTTGGCGCTCATTCAGTGCATAACTTTTTGTATTGAAACATTGAAATCAGTGGAGTTGAACCGCGGTTAATCATGTGTAACTTCAGAGGTGACTCGTGCTGAAAGCTTTTACCACAAACGGAAACTTTACTGCAACCAGAACAGCTAAAGGGGATTGTTTCCTGTGTGGGTTCTCATGTGTGCCTTTAGCTTTCTGTTGCGCACAAATCTATGACAGCAAACTGATCAGCTGAAAGGTTTTTCTCCTGTGTGGATTCTCATGTGTCTCTGTAAATGTGAACGATCGTTAAAAGATTTCTTACAGACTGAGCAGCTGAAAGGTTTTTCTCCTGTGTGGGTTCTCATGTGGTTCTGTAAAGTTGAACGAACGCTAAAAGATTTCTTACAGACTGAGCAGCTGAAAGGTTTTTCTCCTGTGTGGGTTCTCATGTGTCTCTGTAAAGTTGAATGCCGGTTAAAAGATTTCTTACAGACTGAGCAGCTGAAAGGTTTTTCTCCTGTGTGGGTTCTCATGTGCTTCTGTAAAGTTGAACGAACGCTAAAAGATTTCTTACAGACTGAGCAGCTGAAAGGTTTTTCTCCTGTGTGGGTTCTCATGTGTGTCTGTAAAGTTGAACGAACGTTAAAAGATTTCTTACAGACTGAGCAGCTGAAAGGTTTTTCTCCTGTGTGGGTTCTCATGTGCTTCTGTAAAGTTGAACGAACGCTAAAAGATTTCTTACAGACTGAGCAGCTGAAAGGTTTTTCTCCTGTGTGGGTTCTCATGTGCTTCTGTAAATTTGAACGCTGGTTAAAAGATTTCTTACAGACTGAGCAGCTGAAAGGTTTCTATTTCATCCTTACTGACCGCCAGAGGCAGTGCTTAACACTGGATGTATCCCGTCTCGCGCATGCGCAGGTCGAATATTTATATCAACAAAGTCACGTGTGACCTCGGATGACCACCGTCATCTATAAGTTCCGGTGTCATCCTGAGCTCAGTCCTTTTTTTCTTCTCGCGTCGCAGGTTAGCTACCATGGTAGCTTAAACAAGGATGTGTCTACGATCAAGACATATTAGAGCTCGTCGCTGTAGCCTTGTGACTACCGGTCGGAGTTGCGGTTCTCTCGCCCTCCAAAGGCTGCGACGAGCTGTCCCTCTTCGGAGGGAACGGTGTGTTCGCCGTTCGGACATCGAGCCCCGGACTGGTGGCCGCCCCTATCATCGGTCGTCACCAGTCTGATAAGGGTCAGCTAAGTCGTGATGACAGCAATCGGTAAGATCGATTAACATTGTTTTCTATAACAGTTGTTTGTTCCACGGTTGGCAGAGCGCTTCCGCTCTAGTAATCGAGTGGCGCGCTAACGAGAGCGTAGAATTACGCTGTCGGCCCGCCCTTCACAGTGTTACGGCTATCACAGTTAGCAGAGTGTTCCTGCTCAGGCAAACTTTGTGAGACACTAGTCCGCATTGGCGTTGTGTACATGGAGATTTAATCTTTACATCTGACGTAATTCGCAGTTAGCAGTGTCTTCACTCAGGCTAACTTGGATGCTAGCTGGCTAGCTAAACAAAGCTGATACTGGGGCTGTAGCCATCAACTTTGTATCCTTACAGCTGTCACAGTTAACAGAGCGTCCTCGCTCAGGTTAACTCAGTGGGAAACTAGCTAAAACAAAAGCTGATACTGGGACTGCGTCCATCAACTTTGTATCCTTACGGCTGTCACAGTTAACAGAGCGTCCTCGCTCAGGTTAACTCAGTGGGAAACTAGCTAAACAGAGCTGATACTGGGACTGCGTCCATCAACCTTGTATCCTTACGGCTGTCACAGTTAACAGAGCGTCCTCGCTCAGGTTAACTCAGTGGAAAACTAGCTAAACAAAGCTGATACTGGGGCTGTAGCCATCAACTTTGTATCCTTACAGCTGTCACAGTTAACAGAGCGTCCTCGCTCAGGTTAACTCAGTGGGAAACTAGCTAAACAAAAGCTGAGACTGGGACTGCGTCCAGCAACTTTGTATCCTTACGGCTGTCACAGTTAACAGAGCGTCCTCGCTCAGGTTAACTCAGTGAATGCTAGTTGTACTAAATCAGCATTGAGGTTGTGCCCATGGATGGTTTTGACGCATTACGGCTGTCGAGTTCGCTCCGGCTAACTAGAAGCTAATACTCGGTGTGTCCATTGAGTGTTGTAAACATTATGGACATATCGGTAGCGGATATCAGTTAGCAGAGTGCCCTCGCTCAGGCTAACTGGTAGCACACCAAGAGTTACAGCGCCTGTCCAAGTGGAGAGTGTCCTCGCACTGTAAGGACTGTGGGTTTTTTTGTCCGTTTTCACAGTAGCAGAGTGCTCTCGCTCAAGCTAACTGGTGGGACACCAATATCTGCAGCAGCTGTCTTAGTGAAGAGTGTCCTCGCTCCCCTCTCACTGTAAGGACTGTGTTCTTTTTGTCCGTTTTTCACAGTAGCAGAGTGCTCTCGCTCAAGCTAACTGGTGGGACACCAATATCGGCAGCAACTAGTTTAGTGAAGAGTGTCCTCGCCCCTCTCACTATAAGGACTTTGCCTGACCTGTTTCCACAGTGGCAGAGTGCTCTCGCTCAAGCTAACTGGTGGGACACCAATATCGGCAGCAACTATCTTAGTGAAGAGTGTCCTCGCTCCCCTCTCACTGTACGGACTGTGGTCTGTTTTGTCCGTTTTTACGGTAACAGAGTGCTCTCGCTCAAGCTAACTGGGGGGACACTAATATCTGCAGCAACTATCTTAGTGAAGAGAGTGGGCTTAGAGAGTGTCCTCGCCCCTCTCACTATAAGGACTTTGCCTGACCTGTTTCCGCAGTTGCAGAGTGCTCTCGCTCAGGCTAACTGGTGGGTCACCAATATCCGCAGCGGCTGGCTAAGGGAAGAGTGTCCGAAGGATCACTCGCCACTGACTGCCCCCTGCCTGTTCTCTCAACCTTCAGCAGAGCGCTCTCGCTCGGACTGATTGGGAATTCCGCATAAACTAGTGGGACAAGGGTTCCACCAGAATCGCGGCCATGTTCAACTCTCCCGGCTGTAGGACCTGTGTAGCTCCTCTTCAGCCGGAGGACGGCCCTGACCTCTTGCCCTAGCAGGGAGAACCCAGGCAGGACCTGCGGCATCACGCCTTGAGCAGTAAGGTCTGCTAGGCTGGCCGAAGTGGAACACCTGATGCGGGAGGTCTACCTCCCCCTGTCAGGGCAGCTGAATCCAGACCAACCTACCCTGGTCATTGGTATGGCGCTTGCACGCCGGGCATACACAGCAGCTGGAGCATCCACCTGTGAGTGCCTTCTTCAGGCACCTTCCCGCCCTCACCACCTTTTCTGTTCCTCCCTCCGAGGAATATCTGAGGGAGTTGCGTGCATGGTGGAGACACCAGGGCTCTCTCCCGCCTTACATCAGACCATGCAGGAGGTGGCAAATCTGGCCTTGCACGTATGCCAGCCAGTTCGACGACTATGGCGTCCATCAGTTTCCCCTGAGGAGACTCTGAGGCCCGATGCCAGGTGCCCTCGACCCAATGTCGGGTCAAAGATGACCTGCTATCCAGGGCTTAGGACACAGCAGCGCTGTGCACCGTATCGACAACTCCCTCTCCCACCTCATGCTTTCCCTCGCAGATTCTCTGCAGCGGGCTACTTCGACGCTTCTGCTCAGTGATGCTTCATTCCAGGCGTTTGCGCTCATATCGAGGGAACGTGGATGGATGATGTCCACCCTGGTTCAGACTCGCCGCCAGGTTTGGCTGGCGCAGTCACCCCTATCTGAGACAGGTAGGAGGACCCTCCATACTGTCCCAGTGGAGCCTGGTGAGCTGTTCGAGTCAGCTGCTGTACAGGCGCTTCAGCGGACTGTTAGAGCTAGCCAGACCTGGCAGCAGTTCTCTGGTCTTTGCAGGGACATGCCTGCACCCCCAGACCTAGGGGTCCCATTTTTGGCCCACAAGGCCGTTTCTCAGCCTCCAGCTTACCCTAGTAGCGCAACAGGCCTCGGCGTCCTGCTGAGAGGCCGGACCGCTACCTATACAACCCTACTTACGTCCCCGTCCCCCCCGGCAGGGGTGCCAGGAGATGTCTCCAGGCCGGCGGTCAGGGTTCTTTCTCCCATCAGCGGATTTCCAAGGGAGAGTGGTGCACGTCTATCGACGCCTGTTCCCATGGTGCGTCACCACAACTTTCAGTCCTGGGTGCTTCCATTCGGACTCTCCCATCTCCCCATGGGTGTCCACAGTGTGTTACTGCTGTCCTTTCCCCCTGCAATCGCAGGGCGTGAACATACTGCCGTACTTAGACGACTGGCTGACCTAGGCGCCGTCCCGGCTTCAGGCGCCACAGGACACTGCTCGCCTTCTCTCACGTGGCCCGGTAGGCCTCAAGGTGAACATGGAGAGGAGCTACCTGAGCCCTTCTCAGAGCATAACCTTCATTAGGGTGGCCCTATGAGGGCCTGTCTGTCGCCCCAGTGCGGATGGCTGAACAGCCTTCACTTGGATGCCAAGTGGCACAGATACAGGGCAATAATATTATCGAAACAGTGTCTATTCATCTATTCACTATCCCCATGGAGGGAGTGCATATCTGGCGAACAGTGTCCCAGGAACCGAGCCCCAGGGGCTCGGTTCCATTCCACCAGGAGATTGTCACAACAGTTACCTGCCTCTCAAGGCGGGTGCAGGGTGACAGAACGGGACAGCCTGGGGGCAGTTGTCTGCTGAAAGACCGCAGGTCCAGGTTCTAGAGCTAGCGCTCGAGCACTTCCTTCCATGTTGAAGGGAAAGCATGTGCTTGTCCGGTGGACAGCACCTCTGCTGTGATTTCCCATGAACTATCGATGGGGCACCAGATCTGCAGAAGTTGCTACGGGGATCACCGTGGCCTTCTGACTTGGGAGGCCCCTCGCCTGACCAGCCTGTGGGCAATGTACCCACCAGGAGAATGGAACAAGGTTGTGGTTTTCCTGTTCCGTTACAAGCCTCCACCGGGAGAGTGGCGGCTGCAGCCAGACGTGTCGACCCACTGCCCCCACTGGGTCTCCCTGACGGAGGACCAGCCCTCTGGGTCAAGATGCCCTGGCTCACACGTGGCCAGAGGATCTTCTTTATGCCTTTCCACCATTCCCTCTGCTTTTGCTGTAAGCTTGTCAGAGTTCTTCCCCGACAGGAGGGATCTCCTGTCGCAACTAGAGGGTCGGATTTGGCATTCCAATCCCTGCCGCCTTCAATTAGGGGTCACGGGAGGGCCCGACCGGATGCTGAGTGGCTGCATAGAACCAGTCTGACGGACTATTCTGAATGCCAGTGCGCGGTCTACCTGCCTGCAGTACAAGAAACAGGTGGAAGCTGTTCTCCGACTAGTGTGCGGCTCAGAACAAGGTCCCAGTACAGCGCCCCGTGCCTGCTGTACTGAGTTTCTACAGTCTCTCCTGGATAAGGGCCGGTCTCCCCTGCATGGGACCTACCCTTGGTACTGGACAGCTTATGCTTGTCCTTTTGAACCCCTGGCACAGGCGGAGCCTAGATGGCTATCAGCAAGACGGTTTTCTCCTTGCTGTCAATTCAGCTCAATGTGGGGGCGAGCTGCATGCCCTATCAGTGGAAGAATCATGTCTGAGGTGGAACTCAGATGGCTTGGGTGTCACTTTCTGGCCTAAGGCAGTGTTTCTCCCAAGGGGGTGGATACGGTCACATATAAACCGGCCTATCCAGCTGGCAAAGTTGACCCCCCCCCCCCCCTCCCCCATCGGGAGAGGAGAGGTCAAGGCTGCTGTGCCCAGTGTGGGCCCTCAGAGCTTATATGGCAGCCACCGCCTGCATAGTCAGTTATGGTGAGCCTAAGAAGGGCTGTGCTCCTTTTTAAGGGAAAAAGGAAAAACGGCACCTGTCCCACTGGATAGTGGAGGCCATTGCCGATACATACAAGGCGAGCGGCTGCGCTCGGCCATCCGGGGTGAAGGGTCACTACCAAGAGTGTCTCCACACCGAGGGCAAGCCTGAGTGGTGTGCCTGTGGGGGATACATGTGCGGCGGCCTCATGGGCATCGCCGAGCACATTCACCAAGCACTACAGAGTTAACGTTGCCGGCCCTCACCCACTGGGGAGGGTTCTTGGCCAATTTTCTCTGCCGGAGCTATAAGGGGTAGTTACTGTGCTTCCTCGTGACTCTTTTGGTATAAGTCATCCAGTGTTAAGCACTGCCTCTGGCGGTCAGTAAGGATGAAATAGAACGAAAGTTACGGACGTAACTACGGTTCTATGAATCCTGGATGACCGCCAGAGTTCTTGGTCACTCGGAATCCCGTGAACTCGCGAGAAGATTCCATAGGACTGAGCTCAGGATGACACCGGAACTTATAGATGACGGTGGTCATCCGAGGTCACACGTGACTTTGTTGATATAAATATTCGACCTGCGCATGCGCGAGACGGGATACATCCAGTGTTAAGCACTGCCTCTGGCGGTCATCCAGGATTCATAGAACCGTAGTTACGTCCGTAACTTTCGTTTGCTCCTGTGTGGGTTCTCATGTGTATCTGTAAATCTGAACGACTGTTAAAAGATTTCTTACAGACTGAGCAGCTGAAAGGTTTTTCTCCTGTGTGGGTTCTCATGTGTCTCTGTAAATGTGAACGATCGTTAAAAGATTTCTTACAGACTGAGCAGCTGAAAGGATTTTCTCCTGTGTGGGTTCTCATGTGTGTCTGTAAAGTTGAACGAACGTTAAAAGATTTCTTACAGACTGAGCAGCTGAAAGGTTTTTCTCCTGTGTGGGTTCTCATGTGTGTCTGTAAAGTTGAACGCTGGTTAAAAGATTTCTTACAGACTGAGCAGCTGAAAGGTTTTTCTCCTGTGTGGGTTCTCATGTGTGTCTGTAAAGTTGAACGAACGTTAAAAGATTTCTTACAGACTGAGCAGCTGAAAGGTTTTTCTCCTGTGTGGATTCTCATGTGTATCTTCAGAGTCTGTCTCTTGCCAAATGTTTTCTCACACTCAGAGCATCTAAAACGTTTCTCACCAGCGCTACATCTTGAATCACTGACACGGACTTCATCAGGTTTCACATAGTTTAAACCTGACTGAGGTTGTCTGGTCTTCTTCCAATCACCACCCTCATCAGTGTCAGAAGATTCTCCAGTCTTCTCATCAGTATCTGGTTCTGGATGTCTATCTGGATCCAAGTTCCTGTCTGGTTCTGGTCCTCCACAGTCCTTTCCATCAGCTTCTGTTCCCATCTGTTTAGTTTGTCTTTGATGAAGCTGTGAGCACTGAGCTTCCTCTTCTTCATCTTCACAGGAGTGAATGAGAACTTGACATCAGCCTCCTCCAGACCTTGAAGCTGCTCTCCTTCCTGACTGGTGCAGTGTTCCTCCTGTTCTTCTTTAATATGTGGGGGCTCTGGGTCCTCCTGTTCTTCTTTAATATGTGAGGGCTCTGGGTCCTCCTGTTCTTCTTTAATATGTGGGGGCTCTGGGTCCCCCTGTTCTTCTTTAATGTGTGAGGGCTCTGGGTCCTCCTGTTCTTCTTTAATATGTGGGGGCTCTGGGTCCTCCTGTTCTTCTTTAATATGTGGGGGCTCTGGGTCCTCCTGTTCTTCTTTAATATGTGGGGGCTCTGGGTCCTCCTGTTCTTCTTTAATATGTGGGGGCTCTGGGTCCCCCTGTTCTTCTTTAATGTGTGAGGGCTCTGGGTCCTCCTGGTCCAGACTGGAGCTCCACTCCTGCTGCTCAGAGGGAACCTCTTCTTTAACCAACAACAGCTGCTGGACGTCTGCAGGAAAACAGTAAACACACACAGAGGCGTTACAAAGACATTTTAGAATTGAGCAAATAGTCTCCTGGACATACACTTCCAGAGTATCAACAGAACCAGATAACACAAGAATGTAATCAACTTATGTGACCATGAGCATATGAACCATTTTAAGCTGCCAAATCCATGTGGTGTTATCAAAGAGAACAAACTTGTACTTTAAGTTGAAATATTTCCTGTCATCTAGGGGGGGGGGGGGTGTTCCCCCAGGAGAATTATATTCGATGAACAGAAGATGGTAGACAATCTACAAGTGTTAACAATGTATTAAGTCAAGCATCAAAAACATAGATCTATGGTTTCACAAAACACAAGAATTGATTAAGTAGCCCTAGCAACAGACACAAAGTCAGGGCTCCGTATACGCATCTCTCCTCTCAGTGTTTTGTGAGCCCTGTATCTTTCCACTTTATTTGATCGTGTCCAGCACAGGGACGCATTATCTTCACCCACACACAAGCCAGGGTTGGGCCACATTGTGTGTGGGAGTCCTGGAGTCTCAGGGATGGGGAAGGTGCTGTTCCTGCAGGTTGCTACACAACGCAACACTATTGCAAATTAACACACACACACATAATACTGTTGTGTTTAGAATTTCTCAAACAAAAGGTAAAAGAAAAAGCCCCCCCCCCCCCCCCCCCCATGCTCTCTTTCTTCCATCTAGGGCAGGGGTGCCCACACTTTTTCGGCTTGCGAGCTACTTTTAAAATGACCAAGTCAAAATGATCTACCTACATTAAAAATGCTGAATATCTATTTATATATATATATACATATATTCTGTATATTTTTGGTCGTTCCCTTACTCTGATGACTTGCACTGAATGGGATTGGCCAGAGTTGCATAGTCCTGACAGTAGCTGCTGGTATCCGCCTCAAGCAGACTTCAAATGATCATCAGTCATGGTGGAACGGTGTATGGACTTAATGTTCTTCATGTATGAAAAGGCTGACTCACATAAATGAGTAGAGCTGAATAATTCAGTCAAAAAGGGATCACATTTCCTCATGTTTGGGTACTTTTCCTCTGTGAGAAAACTGTCCATGAGCCCTGGACTTCAGCTGCAGTGTCAAAATCTCATCCTCCACTCCAGACGAGTTCAGGTGAAACAATGTTGCAATTTTTGATGCTAGTGAATCAACCTCAATATCTTCCCGAAATGTGCAGCACATAAGTGTAGCAACTGGCTCGAGTAAAGCAAAGTCTGGGTAAGCGTTTGTCAAACCCTGACAGACACTTGTCAATCTGCTCTGTGTAGCGCGCACTGTCAAGTTACGCACACGCCTTCCGTTGCGTCTCCAGTTCTGACGCAAGGTTTTGGACGTTTCCCAAATCATGGCGCTGCAGATGTAGCTTCTTTAGTGGAAATAAATTGGAAGGCTGACTAATTAGCTCGCCGGAGTTTTGCAGTAGCTCGCGCGGTTGACCGCGCATACGTGGTGACCCGTGTGTTCGAAAATCAAGTGGCAAATGCCATGAGGACGTCTAACTTTTTTTGAATGGCATGCGATCTACTCGCACTACCTCCGCGATCGACCGGTCGATCGCGATCAACGTATTGGGCACCCCTGATCTAGGGTTGTCACGATACCAAAATTATGACTTCGATACGATACCTGCCATAAGTATCACGATACCGATACGATACCAGAATTCGATCAAATCCCACAAATAAGAAATACGATACTGGTATAGTTATCTATAATAGTAATAAATAAAACATCTGTACGGTTCCCTTTTTTACCAGCTTGTTCCTGCCCAGCTTTTTGAACACTTAACAAATATTACTATTAGCCTACAGCAGAATGTTACATGTTAGACGTGTTGGCTCCCTTTGTTTGTGTGGCTTTCAAACACTTTTTGCAAACGGGTCTCTGTAGGTCAGTGGGCTTTCCTTCACTATCTGCAATGTAGCCAAAGTATTTCCAGAAGCTACTTCTGGCATCTTGTTTTTCAGCAAGCAGAGGACGGTTGGGAAAAGCTCCTGCACTCGCCATGTCTCCCCTGTGATCACTCGCTGTGAGTGCGCGCGCTGCCTGCTGCTGTGTGAGCGCGCTGGGCAGCCCGCCCCCTTGCAGTCAATTCCTGCAGGCAGCATGACAGGGAGCGGAGCTGCGAGTGCGCTCTGATCGCGTGCTATTTTAATGAAGTATCGATACTAAAAATATGCAGAATCGTATCGTTTTTAACGTACTGGTACCGCGGTACCTTTTTAGTATCGGTACACCGTGCAACATTACTTCCATCATTAAGCAGGGCCGAATCAGCTGGTTGAAGTTTAAATCAAAAGGCGCGGTGGTATTACAGGTGGGGCGCAGGGGAAAATGCAGAATTTTTGTATTAAAAAAAATAATAAGTAATTCATAAATACATGGTGAAATGCCTGTACTTTCGTGTAAATGTTTACGTTACGCCGTTAACAGGTTACGCTTGCGCATGCACGACGGCCATGATCCTTGGCGACTCACATGTGCGGCTTAGTGTTCCAAATGTACAGACATTTGGCAGGCGGGAACAGAAAAACAACCGCAAGCGATGCATCCGAGACGAACACGAACACGACGCCTATCTTGCTCTGGGTTTCACAGTGGACGCGTTAGGAGATGAGGAGAGACCAGTCTGTGTTTTATGTCTGAAAACTAGCTGCGGACAGTATGAAACTTGTTTTGTTTAGTTTTTCACAGGTTGCACTTTATTATCTTGAAAAGATGTTTAGTGCAAAACGGGTTAATTGCAGCCAATTGCAATAAGCTATTTTTTGCCAAATTGTAGTTCTTTTTTGCACAGATATAACTTTATTTGCATTGTTCTAACAAAGTGATTGCACATTTTATTTGTTTTTGTATGATGGAGCAATCTGGTTTACTTAAGTGATTGCAATTTTCTTTGTTCTATTATTTGAAAAAGCACAGATGGAGGCGTCACAAAATGTTGTTATTTCAATAAATGTTCAACAAAGACCATTTTGTTACAATTTTGTTGGGGCATGAACATTTTTCTTCCTCCAAAGTGGAGCGCGACAGAAACAGTTTGAGAACCACTGCCTTATGCTGCGTTCACACCGGTCGCATTGATTTTTTGACGCACTGCAAAATCGCGTCCAACGCATCGCAAAAACACGTCCAACGCACCGCCGGTTGTGTTCACACCAAACGCCGCAAAATCGCTCCGTGCCGGAGAGGGGGCGTGGTTTATCGTCCTGGAAGCCGTTCACCTGGCCGTCATTTCTTTCCGCTATCAACCATGAAAGGAATAAGGACAATTGCTGCTTTGTACGTGTTGTGGAAGTCCCTCAAACGTCGGAATGCCAAACGGCGTCATGTCTGGTTCATAATATTGTTCAGAGGAGCTCCGTGGATTGTATCGAGCTGTATTCACTGTGTCTAGCAAGCCACCAGTCGCTGTTTACTACAGCTGTAGGAACACAGAATAAACTGATTTGGCTGTGATTCAACGGCAATAAACCGACAAAAAGGGACTCCGAAATAACTTCGTAATGATACCGATTTGTAGGCTACTTGTCTTCTCAATGGCGCTCTGATGGATCGGTGCTAGGCTATGCTAACATCGTAGCAGCTCCACCAGCACTCAATAACGTCACGTAGACGTAAATACGGCAGCGTCTATTCATTGTTTGTACCGTATGGTTTACACACACACATGCATACACATAGTTTGGTCCGGTCTCTGTTGATATGAGGTATCGTAGAGCTCTGGGTGAACACAGACGGCTACAGGATTTATTTCCTGATTCAACAACGGCAGGAAGTCAGTGATGACAGGGGGAGCAACTCAACGCTGATAGGCTATCGCGCCACAGCGTCACGCGATTATTTCGCAGAAGTTGAAAAATTTCAACTCGCGCATTGGCGATTTTGCGGCGTCGAACGCGTCCACCGCACTGCAATAACGCGTCCAACGCGCCATCGCAAAATCGCGGTGCGCCAGTCTCATCGCGTCTGTGCATAGACTTTGGATGTAATCTCGACGCGCGTCAAAAAATAAACGCGACCGGTGTGAACGCAGCATAAACCCATCGATCAGCTCAGTGATTGGCTGAACCCGTCGGACTTCAGTCGGCCACTTCCTTGACCAATTCACCCCCCTTCTTGAAGGCTGTGCTCAGAAACTCGTCAGCAACATCCCCCTCTCTCCGACTTCATGGCGGTGTCATAAATTCTCTGGTTTCTCTCACAATGCACAACAAATTCAGTAACTCTCCCTTTAGTTTAAACCCTCTACAAGTAAACATATTGTAACACATAATATCCATCGCTAGGAGCGCTTTCAAACTTAAATTCCTCACAATACTTACCGGTGCACATTTAATGCCTGTAAATACTGTTGTCATATTTCTACAGTAGCGAGAACCATCGCCTACACAAAATGAAGTGATTAGCTTTCATTTAACCCTGTTACTGTATGGCTTCATATTAACTTTGACTGTTACTGTAAAGTAGGGGTGGGAAAAAAAAATCGATACAGCATAGTATCGCGATATTTTGCGTGGCGATATTGTATCGATACATGGATGCCTAGTATCGATCTTTTATTATATAAACTATAAAAAAAAAATAATAATTATTTTTCTTTTTAGAAAAATCAAATAAATTACTTTTTCAGTCCACTAGATGGTGCTGAGTTATTTTCTGGTGAGGTCAGCAAAGGTCCTGGGTCACTCCCCCAGAAAAAATGGCAGCTCCTGTCATATACAGTAGTCTAATCCGCTTGCGCATATACTGGGGGATATACGGGAGTTCCAGAAATGCATGTAAAGTGAGACACACGGTGATCCTTAAAACCAGCTGAGCAAACTAAGAAGCCTCTCTTGCATTAATGTCCAGCTCCCTTCCTCAGAGATCCACTGATGAAGGAGGATATTAGTGTTTTATAGGGCGAGAGTTCTTCCACATCGCCAAGATCCGTTATCACATCATGATGACTTCCTATACGAGCGCTATCGATTCTGCCGACAAGAAATAATTTATTTGCTTTGCTGCTTGCTCTTGCCTCTGCTTGCCTCTGCTTGCATTTTCTTGCATTTTCTTGCTTCAATTTGCCAGATATATCACATATCTTGCCAGATATATCACTCTTCAACATTTGAGTGAAGACAAATCCAGAAAGTCGTCGAGCTATTTGGATTGTTAGCTAATGCTAACTAGCAGCTAAGCTAAAGCTAAGTAGCAGCAAGATGCCTCCCTTCTCCACGGACGACTACTACAAACTCCTACAGAAGATTGCAGTCTTGGAAACAAAAATCTACCGACTAGAAGTAAACGCGGAAGTAAATGGACTGTGTGGGAATGATACCACTCTACCATGGACTCAAAACATTGGACAAATGCAAGCTAAGACACAGCTAACTAGCATAACCAGGCCTACCAAGAAACAGGAGGAGAGAGCAGATCATGAATCTTATGCAACTGACTGGCCTGCTCTAGCACACGGGCAGAACTCCTCCTCAACCCCTGCACCCAGACGGACAAAGCCAAGGACAGCTAAGGGAAGTAAAACCAGCAAAATACCTCCACAACAACCAAGCCTACAACTTCAAAACAGATTTGCTCCATTGTCGCAGGATCATAAATCTCCATCTGATGACCTGGATAAGCAGCTATCTCCTCAAAGCAGGGTAAGAACTGAGAGTAAATGTGAGAAAAGGCCGCAGGCAAAGCTAGTGACTGGGCCTGAGACTCTGATTGTTGGTGACTATGCTGTAAAAGATGTCAGAAAACTGTGCAGCAAGAACACCAAAATACTCTGCTTTCCGAAAGATATGGTCTCTGACATGAGAGACAAATTCCTGGACATCGTGGCGGACTATCCCACAGCGAAAAACATCATCGTGCATACAGGAAGCTGTGATATTGTGAAACAACAGTCTGAAGTTCTGAAGCGAGACTTTATTGATCTGTTAAACACAGTCAGCTCTGTCAAGGCTGAGGTGTTTATCAGTGGCCCTCTCCCACCAGTCAGAGGAGGAGATGAAGGATTCAGCAGGCTGTTTGCACTGAACAGATGGCTGTCAACTGCATGTGCTGACCATTCAGTACATTTTATCAACAATTTCTACCTTTTCTGGGAGCGCAGACATCTTTTTACAGCGCATGGAGTTTGCCTGAACACGTCAGGGGTTAAACTGTTTACCTCTAACCTGTTTTTCTCCCTGCGTCACCCGTCTGTCCCTACTGCCAAGGACAAGATACAAGAGGAGTCTAAACAAGAGATAACCACACAGCATCGCCATGGAGACCTTACGGGAAGGATGCCCCCGCCTAACGACAGCCAAAAGGAGGAGTCTCCAACCTCATCATCAGGGACCGCCTTCGCCTCCGATCTCCCACTTTCCCCACCCTTCCTAGACGAGGAGTCTTTACCTCCCTCCCCAGCACCTACTTCCACCCCCCAAATTCCATCCAGGTCCCTTTCCTCTCTCACACTCTCCCCATCCTCCCCCCACCTGGAGTTCACTGACCACATGAAAGAGCTGGTCATTGCTGGGACCAAACACACTCCTCGCCACACTCCTCGACGGTTCCACAACCATCTTCTGTCTCCCCTACATGATAACGGAAATAATTGATATCTTCTGGGTCCAGGCTGCAATCTTCTGTAGGAGTTTGTAGTAGTCGTCCGTGGAGAAGGGAGGCATCTTGCTGCTACTTAGCTTTAGCTTAGCTGCTAGTTAGCATTAGCTAACAATCCAAATAGCTCGACGACTTTCTGGATTTGTCTTCACTCAAATGCTGAAGAGTGATATATGTGATATATCTGGCAAGATATGTGATATATCTGGCAAATTGAAGCAAGAAAATGCAAGAAAATGCAAGCAGAGGCAAGCAGAGGCAAGAGCAAGCAGCAATCTCCAGGTTCACTGTGACATCTACAAAGAGAGACTTCGCAAATATAATTTGGAACTTAGAAATGCAAGGCAGTCATTCTTCTCTGACATCATAACCAAAAACAAGAACAACACACGCGCCTTATTTGCTACCGTCGACAGGCTAACAAACCCTCCAGTGTCGGTAGCTGCTGAACTCCAATCCACCTGGGCATGCAATCAATTTGCCTCCTTTTTTACTGACAAAATTCAGAAAATTAGACAAGCAGTCAGTGCCTCCACATCAACCACAGGATATGTGTTGTCCCGATCTCTGAATAACATCCATTCAAATATCATGACACAATTTCATTCAATCGACCGTAGAAGCCTAGAAGACATTATACATCTGAAGTCATCCTCCTGCTGCTTGGATATTCTACCAACACACTTTTTCAAAAATATTTCAAACTGCATGACCACTGATCTTTTACAAATTGTAAACACATCCCTTCTCTCAGGTGTCTTCCCACAAGCCCTAAAAACTGCAGTTATTAAACCGCTCCTAAAGAAGGCTAGTTTAGACTCCGCAACGATGAAAAATTATAGGCCAATATCAAACCTCCCATTTTTGAGTAAAATAATTGAAAAAGCGGTTTTCCAACAGCTGACCAACTTCTTGACCGTAAATAACTGCTTTGATGTTTTCCAGTCAGGCTTTCGACAGCACCACAGCACTGAAACTGCTCTTGTTAAGGTTTTCAACGACATCCACTTAAACATAGACAATGGCAGAAGTTCAGTCTTAGTCTTACTAGATCTCAGTGCTGCATTCGACACGGTCGACCATGCCATACTCCTAGAAAGACTAAAAATCTGGGTGGGACTCTCTGGCACAGCACTTAACTGGTTTGAATCCTACTTGAAAGGCCGAGAATACTTTGTGTCTGTAGCTGATTACACATCAGAGCTGACTAAAATGACATGTGGTGTTCCCCAAGGTT
Source organism: Melanostigma gelatinosum (assembly GCF_949748355.1). Lineage (NCBI taxonomy): Eukaryota > Metazoa > Chordata > Actinopteri > Perciformes > Zoarcidae > Melanostigma > Melanostigma gelatinosum. The sequence continues at coordinate 19,460,450 of NC_136634.1, forward strand.
CAATACTGGGGCCTCTTCTGTTCAACATCTACACACTTCCACTAGCTCAGATTATGGAAAACAACAAAGTGTGTTATCATAATTATGCAGACGACACACAAATCTACATAACCATGTCACCAGGGGACTATAATCCCATACAAGGGATGGGTAACTGCATTGAACAAATCAACAACTGGATGTGCCAGAATTTTCTTCAATTAAACAAAGATAAAACAGAAGTAATTGTTTTCGGTACCAAGGACGAACAATTGAAAATCACCGCTCAGCTTCAGTCACTGATGTTAAAACCCACAAACCAAGCCAGAAATCTAGGTGTAGTTATGGATTCAGACCTCAACCTGAACAGCCATATCAAGACAATTACAAAATCAGCCTACTATCACCTGAAGAATATATCAAGGATTAGAGGACTTATGTCTCAACAGGATTTGGAAAAACTTGTCCACGCATTTATCTTCAGCAGACTGGACTACTGTAACGGTGTGTTTACAGGTCTCTGTAAAAAGTCCGTCAGAAAGCTGCAGCTGATTCAGAACGCTGCAGCTCGAGTCCTCACTAAGACCAGGAGGGTGGACCACATCACTCCAGTTCTGAGGTCTTTGCACTGGCTTCCTGTCCAACAAAGAATTGACTTTAAAATCCTGCTGTTGGTTTACAAAGCACTGAATGGTTTAGGGCCAAAATACATCTCCGATCTGCTGCTACCTTATGAACCATCCCGACCCCTCAGGTCGTCTGGGACCGGTCTACTTTCTGTTCCCAGAGTCAGAACTAAACATGGAGAAGCAGCGTTCAGTTTTTCTGCTCCACATATCTGGAACAAAGTCCCAGAAAGCTGCAGGTCTGCTGAGACCCTCAGCTCATTTAAATCAAGATTGAAGACTTTTCTGTTTGCTGCTGCCTTTAATTGAACCACATTCAATTCATATATTAATCAATTTCCTGCATTTCTGCATTTTACTACTGCATTTTATTTCTTGTACTGTTTTTTAATGTTTTAATGAATGTTCTTAATTGTTTTTAAATTTCCTTTTATTTTGCCTTATGTTTTGATGCTTTTAATGGTTTTATGTGAAGCACTTTGAATTACCTTGTTGTTGAAATGTGCTATACAAATAAACTTGCCTTGCCTTGCCTTACAAGACCTTCTCGAGCCATACATTGAACACCACACGCCGCTGCCGAGCACTGACTGTCTCACAGACTGGATGCAGCCTTGAGCTTTTTTGCGAGTGGTACATTGTTGTACAGTGTCGGCGATGCGGAGAACATCGGGAAAGCCGCTGCATGCCGTGCGCAAAGTTTATTTGGCGCTTAATAAACGTATGTGTTCAATACATTACCATGGCACATATTGTGTTGACTCACCATTCTGAATAATGTGTTTGTACTTCGTTTGTACTTGCGCCCATGTCCTCTTGATGGCTGGTTGCATACATGGGGGTTAAAGCACTCATAATTATAGGAGTGTTATAAGTACACCAGCATATCATTATTGCAGAAAATGATTAAGGTGGACTCATGATAAGAAGAGAGAGAATCACACACTATTTATTTTCACTGCTTCAATTGATTGAATTTCTGATTATGAATAATATGACATACATATTGATCCGCCCATACACAGATTCACACACACACATTCAAACTCCTAGTTCTATATGGTAATCTACACAGACAGGTATATACACATATATAGTAGGCTACATGATACATACGTGCATACAGTACATATATCCTCATATTAATTCGTATCAATTAGATACTCTTTGGGCTTGTTTTGTCTACTTATTCTGAAAGAGTTGAGATAATTATTTTCGTTATAGATCTCATTCGATGATGCATTTCATTCAGCATACTGCCAGCAGGCACATTTAAAGACATATCATCTGATTGATTGGGGTGATTAGGCACTTAAAATTAGCCGATACATTTTCCCAACACTTACACATTTAACTTAGTTTTGCACAGGCTGCACTTTATTGTTATTATCTTAAAAATGTATTCAGTGCGAAACAGGTTAATTGCAGCGACAATAAGCTATTTTTTGCCAAATATTCGTTCTTTTTGCACATATAGAACTTTATTTGCATTGTTCTAACAAAGCGATTGCACATTGTATTTGTTTTTGTCTGATGGAGCAATCTGGTTTACTTGAAAGTGATTGCAATTTTCTTTATTCTATTTTTTGAAAACGCACAGATGGAGGAGTCACAAAATGTTGTTCTTTCAATAAAAGTTCAACATGGAGCATTTTGTGCCAATTTTGTTGGGGCGGTGGGGCATGAACATTTTTCTTCGTCCAAAGTGGGGCGTGACAGAAAAAGTTTGAGAACCACTGACTTAACCCAACAAGTCTGAACTGTAACGGAACTTTAACTGTAACGGAGGGAAATGAAGACGCTGCAGACATCTTAACGCTGATTGGCCAAGACTCGATACGTCGCATCAAATACGTTTTATTGCGACGATCACAACATCACCTTTTCTCCTCGTCTCACTCCAATCTGAGAAACGCTGACCGGCTGACCGGCTGACCCCCCCCACACACACAAAAAAAAAACTACGAATGTAGACTACTCACGTGGATGACATATTTTGATTAAAAACGGTTTATTTCGCCGAAAAGCGACACGTTTACAGGTATTATCAGGAGAAGAAGAAAACGACAAATTGCAACCGAGTCTCACTCCAAACTACATTATAAGTTATCAGCCGGAGCATGAACAGTGTTTGAGAACTGAGAGAATAAATGAAGTGAACCCACGTGCTCTTTGTATCCGGACTTCCGGGTTTAAAACAGCGTCCAGAAGCTCCCGTTGTCGTTTATTCTCCTCTTTTGAACGAGAGAGTTCCTCCTCGTACTCTGCTATCGTTCTTTCAAACAGACCAAATATCTCTTCACCAGCCGCAGTTAGTCGCTGGTTGACTAAAGATCTCAGCATTTCTAGTTTAGCCATTTTGAGATGAGTCCTCCTCTTCCTCTTCTTCTTCCTCTCCTCTCCTCTCCTCTTCTCTTCTCTTTCTTCTTCTTCTTCTTCTTCTTCTTCTTCCTCTTCTTCTTTCACTTTAATGGCGGACTACAAACCAACGTTTAAGGCGCCACCTACTGGACCGGAGTGTGTAACATCATGATTTTATGACAGTTATCATTACACAATAACAGTGTTATTTATAAATAAAGTAAAAGAAGAAAAAGAAACTTAACATTTAAAATAAAATTAATTTAAATAATTTAAATAACAAAATAAAAAAATATAGACGTTATATTCTGGATATTGAACCCGTTCCATTCAAAATATTAAATAAAGCCCTTTTAAGCTGAACTAGTTTGTCCCCTGTCTCTAACAGTCCTTTGATGCTCCACTCCCTTCCTGTATCTACCACTCTGTTCTTCAGTCTTTCTCTTTCCACCCTGAACTTCTTCCACTCTATCATGTTCAACAACATGTTCAACAGTTTCTTTACAGTTGCATATCTCACATTTATCCCACTCTGTCTTTTTCATGATGTGTATAACGTGTCATTGAGTCCTGTATGTCCGAACCTCAATCTGAAAGTAACATCTTCTTTTCTACTTTTACTTCCATCACTTCTCAATCTGACTGACGTCTGTATTTTGTTGTAATTTATATCCTTATTGTCATTATTCCAAATTTCCTGCCAAGATGTAATAATTCCGTGCTGTATTACTGATTTTGCTTCTGACCTCCCAAAACAAATTTCTAAAATATCATTTTTGTTTGACGCTCTTTTCTCAAGTTTATCTGCAACCTCATTTCCCTCTATTCCAACATGAGCCGGTGCCCAACAGAGATGTACATCTATTCCTAAATGTTGTGAGTTCAGTAATGATGTATAAACTTTAGTTAAAAGATCCTCTCGTACTGTTTGACCGGATTGTATACTTTGTATTGCAGCTGCAGAATGTGAACACAAAAGTACTTTCATTGGTTTGACCTCCTCCACCCACTGAAGACTGATGATTACTGCTGTCAGTTCGGCTGTGTACACTGATAACCAGTTATCTGAGCGTTTAGATCCATCTGTAAAGATATTTCCAGAATTAGAATATCTTTTATTCAGTAAATCTTGAACCAAGTATCCGATGTTTACATTCCTCTCAGTCCATTCTCTTCTCTTCTCTAATATCTCCAGATTTACCTTGGGTTGTGGAAATATCCATGGAGCAATGTTGCTACTAATATGCTGGACTATGTTGTATGGTATCAAATTTGAACTGTTTCACTTTCCTGTTAACTTCCCATCCAAAGCTTTTACCAGAGAATGTCGAGTACTCCCAACCATTGTACAGGACAGTCGCTGCTGTGTTTCCGTTAAGTCCACCCTGAATTCTAATCCAGTGTGATAGTGCTAACTCAGTTCTCCTCACATGTAATGGCAGTTCCCTGGATTTCACCAGCAATGCATTAATGGGTGTGGTTTTCACTCGGGAGATGAGTCAGAGGAAAAACATCCAAAAAAAAGGTGAACAGATAAAAGTCCATCGAGACAGGTTCTACGAGGAACATCCGGTTTCGCTGCAACTTGGTGGGTAACCAAATAAAAGCCCTTAAACTAATAAAATAGTATATCATTACTCCTATCTTCAGTTACCTTCCATCTGGTCCATATGTAACAGTTGTGGGTCGTGGAACGAGACGACTCAAGTGATTGTTTTCCAACATTTATGTATTGAAGACAAAATATCACCAATGAATTGCCTTCTGATCGTTTTCTGCCCCTCTGCTCCCTCAGCAACGTGTGATTTAATTCCTTTTATTCAAATACACACTGACCAATCAGAGCTCGGTACGTGGACCATTAATGAATGTTACATAATCACACAGTTTAAACTGACAAATGCAAAAAAAGACAGCTGGCAATAAATCTCAGACTGCATGTGTGAAATCGTAAATTAACAGATTGATGACATCACTGCTTCATTTAGAGCATGATAGATCTGACTATAAGTACATGTGTGTATTATGGTAAATTAATGTGTTGCAGATGTGTTTTCATGGCGTGTATGACAATATTTTAGCCTTGTTCTTTCAGCTGTAGCCTTACTGGTGCGAAACAGACTTTGGAGTAAATAGAAAATAAATGTGTAAATATTCTCTCATCACACATTCACTGACGCGTGCCGGCTTCTTGAGTCGTGTCTTACAGTCTCCGGCTACTTTAATGTTTGGTGTGGGTGATTTTAAATCATGGAAGGAAACTTCCTCACTGCTTAGAATTATATTCATATATATATTTATTTATTTGCCCAAAAGTCTGTTTCACATCGCTGGGTCTCAGCTGAAAGAATAAGAATACATCAAAGTAAAACATGAACGTGAATACACGTGTTATTATAGTCAGATCTATCGCGTTATAGATGAAGCAGTGATATTATAAATGGGTTAATTTACAGAATGACACAGTTAGTGATTTCTTGCCAGCTGTCCTTCCTGCATTTGTCAGTTTAAACTGCGTTACTTTCAGCCTGAATTATGTTCATGTTCTTGATGTTGGTCTCAGAGTGCACCAGACTGATGCATTTAACTTTAAAATGTACAACATTTTCTTCCAGGTGAGCGTGTCCCCGGCCCCCTCTAGAAAACCAACACTAACTAGAAAATAAAAACTCAATTCGTCTACCGGATCAAGCTAAAGACAGTACCAAATCTGAGCGTGGACTCAATGAGCGATGCTCTCAAATTGAAAGAACACGGTCTTGGATAAAGATAGGATGAAAGCTCCATCGTTCCTCCCCTGTGTGATGTTTCATGTGGTGTGTCAAATGTATTTTATACATTTTGTATAAAACCGTTATCACAAACAGAACCACTATGTCTCTTATATGATTAACAGTGCCATTGATGAATACATAATTCCTTCATCTGATGAGTGTACTTCCAATAATAAATGAATCCAGGTATACATGTGACCTGCCACCTCCCGGCTAGGATCCGTGCAGAGCGCGAGGACGTGCCTCCGTATTTGACGTTTGACAGTTTTCCTGTCTGCTTCGTCTGCCGCTGTGTAGGATTAGCCACTTTCCGGCTTGGAACCGTGCGGAGGCGTGGAGACGCCTCCTATTGCCTTTGGCCATTACCTGTCTTTTCCCTTGACTGAGAGAAATAAACTACCTTGGTTTTGAAATAGAACTCTGCTGTCTGAGTCTGCATTTGGGTCCGCGAAACACCCCACATCATAACAATACAGCTGTTTTCACAATAACTGTATAACCTGGAACCAAGACTGTGACGGCGTCTGTGCAAATTTACAACAAGTGATTTCACGTTTGATAAAGAGTCTCTTCAGCGTCATAAAACAGTTCACATTATTTTCAAAAGACCTTCTGAGCATGTGCACCCCTACGTTAGGGTATCCCAGTTCTTCCACAGACACTAATCCACGTAGTGCACCTGCGCCTGGAGCTCCTTGGAGATGTACCCGAGAAGGGTCGCCGTCAGCTGCTGCTTCAGGGTGGCGTTGCCCATCACTAGAGCAGTTAGCTGAGCCAAATCTGTCCACTGAATGTCTCCCAGCACGGCCAGAAGACTACCATAAAGCTGCTGCTGCTGCTGAGGACTGAGCTCCATTATGATCTGAGGCAGCGGTTTGAACTGTCCACTGGTCAGCCAGCAGCCCAGAAGGCCTCCGACAGCACCGCCTACATGTTAAGAGGGTTTCAAACATGTGGAATTATGATTGCACACACACGAGTGGGAGAAACTGTTGCATGCATTTATTCCCACTCACCGACTGCGATACCAAGAGGTCCCCCGACTAACCCTCCAGCGAAGGCCAGACCGCCCGCTGCTGCTGCTCCCTTCCCTGAGCCTTTCACTGTGGTCTGGATTTGCTGATTTGCAGATAACTCACAACACAGCTTCATGACATCATCAAGTCGATGGCACATACTGTGGATCAGATTTATACATTTCAGGAGTCTTCGGTGATTGTGTGAGGTAGCCCCTTTCTTGCTATTCTGTGACCAGATATGAAGCCCGTAGTGCGTGTTTTGTAGATGTGATACATTATAAAAGGGAAGCAAGTGTTGTTTACTGGTGGTACATTGCAACTATTATTTAATCTTGATCATTTTAAATGAACCAAACTAAATCCTGAAGAAAACACAAACTGACCCCTTCACCCCTTAATATACTTCATTTATCAGAAGATTATAATAACTTAACATATCTCGACATATTCACCCCAATAACAATTGACCAATGTGTTCAGGCTAAACTAATTACAAGTACCCTAAATTACTTTAATAATCTCTGAATATCACTTTAACATTTTAAAGGTGCACTTGACAGCAACTCATATTTGTGGGATGATAATTTTCAAAACATTTTAAATACAGGAATCAAACATGTATTGTAATATTTCCATGGATTCAGTGATTCAACTCTGATCTGACCTGGAAAGCATCTTTGGGATGCTGTAAAATACATGTGATGTGCTTTATATTCATGTTTGTGGTGATGTAAACTAATATCTGGGGAAATTAATATTTTTATCTTTAGAAGAATGTGACCCACACAGGATGTAGTCACATTGTTGTTCATGTATTTATTTTATTTTGACATAAAATTAACTTTATGTTATGAATGTTAAGAGGATCAGTGTTGGATCCTGTCCAGGCCAGAAGGGGGCAGTAGCGGAGCGGCTGACGTCAGCCACTCTAACCTCCAGCTGTTCTGCTTTAGGCAAACATTTCACACTTAAGTCCTTATAAGCCTCACAAATGTGCCTTCTGATACAAAAGTGATACTTTAAAACATAGATATTTTGTCCTTTTACACGTTTAGGAAATACAACTTTGTAGTTTTTAATTGTCTGGCTCCAAACACTAAGAGCCCTAAAGCTCTCTCATCCACTGTAATGTTATTTAGTTATTTCACATCTGAAAGTCTGTGACACATTCCCCTGCACCTCAGACAACAGTACATCTTCTCCTAAAGACATCTAACCAACATGTTTCAGCACAACAGCTTAGTGGCACTATAGGCCATTAGTTGGAGATAATAAGTCACACGTAAGATATTCCATTAAAAGTGTGACATTGTGTCACTTAACTTACTGAAGTCCAGGGGTGGAAGAATAATCCAGATCTAATACACCGCTACTATATTTACTATCTGTAATAATATATTCTAACCTACCTTATGTTGTTATCAACAATCTAACTTTGCAAAGTAACTATAACTAAAGCTTTGAAATATAGTTAATTAATTAGTTAGATTCCACCACTGCAAAAGTAAACATCCGCTCTTATTCATTCAAGGGGTTTGTCAGCAGTTGATACATGATCTAGAATATATATCGCTGTATGTTGTTAGATATTCAGTGAAGCAGATCATGATGGGAAAGCTATACTGTCAGCAAAAAATGTGGCTTTATCATAGTTATTTGGATAATAGTTGAGACTGAGAAGTATTTATTACGACTGGACGTTACAGTAAAGCACATCAACTGTTTTGTGATTATTATTTTTCTTTTGGTTGTGATTATGTTAATATAAGTGATAACTACGCCTAATAGTTTGGGCATTCAAGATACGACCAAAGGGAGAAGTGAGCCATTTAATAAGAAAAGAGCCATATATGCCTGGCTTAAGGATGTGATGTTTTTTTTAAGTCTTGAAAAAATTAAACATGCACTTAGAGCAGGGGTGTCAAGCTCATCTTCACTCCGGGCCACATCAGCATCACGGTCGGCCTCAAAGGGCCGGTTGTAAATGTAAGACGGTGTAAATGTAACTACTCCCAACAGATTGGTAAATAACTGTCTCTGCATTTGATTGTTTATTCAAATGTTAAAATATTGTACATGCAGTTATATAAATGTAAAACTATATTTCAGCACATTTCTGTTATTATAACTTAAATCCTTTTAATTTAGGGTTAAGAAACCCAGATTACTCTATCAAAGATCAAACTATTAAAGAAAATAGCAAACACAAGTAATTATAATAACTTTGTTCAAAGCTTAAAATCCTTTCAAGGGTGCGTTTGCACAATCCCACGTGAAGTGTTTCATGTGTTGTAAAGCCACGTTTAAAGTAGTCATCAATATACTCACAATAATATTTGCAAGTGTACAGTAAGCAGCCAAAGAGCTGCTTCTGTGACTGTGTGTTTAAGTAGCTCATCATTATGCCTTTCTATCTCATAACTTCGACTTTCGATCTCATGATTTCGACGATGGGGATATTTTTATTATCAAATCTAACTTTTTATTTTATTTTTTTTAAATCAAAAGAAAATAAATTCTGGCGGATTCGTGGGCCACATAAAATGACGTGGCGGCACCCCTGACTTAAACTGTCTGAGAAGTTCGAGGGAGGTCAGAGACTTTCTAGTGGGTTGGTGGTTTTGCCCGTCCTGGCTCTCTGTCCTTCTCTCCAGCCCCTGCTCACTCCCCAGACCTGCCAGTCCTGGTCACATGACAGCCCCTCCCACCTACACACCTGTTCCCACTTTCCTCATCAGACCTGTAGTTTCTAGAAAACGCACCGAACACATTTTACTCTACTATATATTTGAAAATTTTTTACGATAAGTAATTGTTTGTATGTGAGAAACATTTCACCAACAAAGACCACGCTTCTTATGACTGCAAATTAGTTTGAAATAAAATAACATACATCACAAAAAACAAAACAAATAGAACTGAAGCCACCGGGAGCTCATTGACACACTTATACAGGGAGACACAGCTTGTTAAATCAGGAGAAACTTAATTTACAGTGAACAAATACATTTATTAAATTGTGCAAAGTAAAGTTAAAATTTTGGAGAGTCGACACTGGTAGAGTTGTTGAAGACAGTAGGGGCAGGTTGAAGATAGATGATGGCATGTGGAGTGGGACTGCCCTCAGTGGAAGAAACCT
>NC_136634.1:19475347-19502847 GCF_949748355.1 Melanostigma gelatinosum
CAACTGCAAAACTAGATCACTCATTGTAGCCTGCATCAGACGTTGAAAGGTTGCGGGCGCGTTACAGAGCCCAAAGGGCATCCTCAGGTACTCATAAAGGCCGAATGGTGTGGCGAATGCTGTTTTGGCCCTATCTTTCTCATGTACAGCAACCCGATGGTATCCGCTGGCGAGGTCTATTGTCGAGAAGAACTTTGCGCCACTCAGAGCGTCCAAAGTTTCATCAATGCGTGGCAGTGGAAATGCGTCACGCCTGGTCTTCAAGTTCAGCCTCCTGTAGTCAACACACAGCTTTAAACTTCCATCAGACTTGCGCACCAACACAATTGGTGAGGCATAGGAGCTTGAACTCTCTTGAATCACTCCTTTTCTCAGCAGTTCAGAAATATGTTCCCTGACCTCCTTGTACTGATTAGGTGGGATGCGCCGGTAAGCTTGGGAAACTGGTGTCTCGTCCCCCACAGGGATTTCATGCTTAACCTTATCAGTGTATCCCAGATCCTCATCATGAATTGCAAACACATCTGCATACCCCATCAGAAGCTCTCCTAGTTCTGCCTGCTGTTCTTGCGTACCTCCTAGATGTAGTTGCTCTAGTAGGCTCTGTACATCACTGTCACATCCATGATCATCCTTCCGGTTAATCGTTACTTCCTCATGGTCAGCGGTGATGCGTTGAAACTTCACCTCGTAGGGGTCACCCTCAACACACTGACACTGGCTGAGGATACCTAGCCTAGTCTTTGGGGACAACCACACATCCTCCGTTGAGAGGTTGACAACTTGGACTGGGAACACCTGACTGTTGGCTGACACCACCGTTGGGAAAACAATCAACCCGCCAGGCAGTGGCACAGGCCATGGCTCGAGCAGCATGCTGGTGTCACCACCCGACGATCTCCTGAGTCCCCTTGCATAAACCGTGGCAATGGCTGAAGCAGGTATATGCACTTTCTGTTTTCCTGCCACACGGGCTGTAGATACTTTTCCAACAAGTTCTGCCTCCTGCATTTGATGGAAAGCATCTCTCCAAGCAGAATCCAGCTCTCCCTGTAGAGCTGTGTCAAACTCTGACAGTACCAGCTGTCTACACCGTTTGCCGATATTCATCCCAATAATGCCAGGTGGAGATGAATCTGGTCCCTGGGTGTCATCATCTTTGATTATTAAGAAACCACACTCTGGAATGGTGAGTCCCATCACTTGTATATCCAACTCAACATAGCCTAAATAGGGAAGTGGTAACTTGTTGGCTGCTGTAATTTTAAGCCATTTAGCTGTACAATGCATATCTTCATCTTCTCCATGGAGGTGGTCCCTGAAGAAGCTTTCTGTCAAAGTGCTTACATTACTGCCTGTGTCCAGCAGGCACCTAAGCAGAACTCCACCAATCTGGATGTCTACCTCAGGGCATTTGACTACAGCACGTTCTCGAAAACGCTCTTTGGTTAGGATGTCCTGTGAGCCTTTTGACTTGCCTCGCATTGCCTGGCTCACAGCAATGGAGGGCTCCTGTTTCCCTGAACCGCAGGACTAGCCTAGACTAGGGGGGGGGGGGTCAGCTGTATGTAATCACGTGAGTTGGGACAATAGGCAACGGGGTTACCCAGGGGCAGACTATGTGTATGCAAGTTATGGAAAACCAAGAGAAATAAAAGGGCAGAGAGAGGAATCAGAGTTTCTGTGTGCGGCGTCGCGTCGTAGTGAGTGTGAGGGTCGCAGATCGTATCTTGCACCAGCTGCCGTTGTCGCTTCGCAAACTGACGACACTTGTGCACGATAGTCGCGTTTCCACACTTCACTCACAGAATCGATTCAAGGAAATAGAGCAAGAAAACAAAATGAAATCAAATAATCCCCAAATAAACAGATCTTTATCGCTGCGGTGAGATGAGCGTAGTGCTCTCTTATCACATCGCTCAAGTGATAATACACAACTCTAAATCTACCACCAGCGACGGGTCTAATGCAGACAGTTACAGCAGTTTTATACATGAGCGGAGCTTCGCGATGGATTACGCAATACCTTGATATCGCGCGACAGTAACTTCTCACAACAAAATACGGGAATATCAACACATAAATGAAATGACCTGAATTAAACTGAAGTTAATTTAAGCTAAGCTATGCCCAGATACCATGAACCTTACTTTTAGATGCTTTGGAGCAAGGGAAAAGTGTTCGTGGGGAAAAGTGTTCGTGGGGAAAAGTGTTCGTAGGGAAGTCAGGAAGGGGCGCAGGGGGAGCTTGCTGGTCGGCGCGGCTTTGCAGCTGGCGCTGTAGTCGGTCCGTTGTGGCGTGTCTCGTGTGAGCACACGCAGGTCCGATCTATACTCGCTGCAGAGAGGACAGTTTAACTTCGGCTGAGACGGCGTGGTCCGTACGTCTTATCGGAAATCATCGGTCAGGAGAGGATTAGACGTCTTCCTGCCGGAGTGTGCACAAAAAGGGGGAAAGCGGGGACGGATCTCGTTGGAGGGATTCGTCTCGGCGGGTTAACGGAGCCTTACTCAGAGTGAAGCACTGTCGTTTCGTCCAGCGAAATGGCTCGTGACCTGTCAGGGTTTGAGGAGGGGGGGAAGGCCGTTGCTTCCTCGTGGCCAGCGTTGCTAGCGTGACGCTGGATGGGAAAGCTGAATCTTCTGTCGCCGGGACGGAGGTCCGGGGCGAAGAGGATGAATATCGCTGTGTGGGTGCTTATAAGCGGGCCTACGCGCACAGTGGGAGGTGGCTTTTCGGCCAGTGGAGGGGTCAGTCTCAGCTGTGGCCGAAGGCTGGAGGTGCGGTCATCTCAAGGGGCAAGGATCAGACTTGTGCGAGGAAGGAAAGCATGCGAGAAGCTCAGCCAGCCAGGAGGTGGCGCCAGACCCCAACATAGTAATTGATCATTATTCAATATCTGGCTTGAAGCGGTGGAGGCGGCGCCGAGTAAACTCGGGGGGTATTCTGGATCGGGCCAAGATATGGTGAAAGTGGTGGTGAGCCCAAGACCGCAACAGAGAATCTTGCGGGGGAGTTTGGATGGCTGAACTTGAGCTTAAGTAGTCGCGGATGGGTTCGTACGGACTTGAGTACCAGTCTGGTCGGAAATGGTAGATGGGTTGAGGTGGACCATATTGGTTGGTCTTGCTGCATTTGAGGTGATAGACGACTGTGTCGGGAGGATGGATGTGCAACATAGTAGTTGGCTACATAATTAAATACTCTTATGTGCCAGTGGGTGGCAGTAGGTAGCACAATAATGACTGTGGTGATTAAGACAGTAGAATTAAGTGACGCACCGAGAGGTTGCGGTGACAAGACGTTTGTCCGGATTCAGGGAAGCAAATTTTCCGGCTGCTCTTGGACGGACGCATGGTGGAGTAATACGCGGCATTCCGAAGGGAAACGAAAAGGTACCGGTAGTCGGGTTCGGTGGTAAGGACTTTGGAGGTGCTGGTGATGTCTGCCTTAGGTGACCGGCATCTTCGCCTGCAAGGCGGATGGGCAACGTGGCGTGATCGATTCTTATGTACGTTGTGGAGTAGTCCAGGCTGGGAATTAGGTGGAGCCTGGTGATGTCTGCGCAGGTTGGGAGTGGCTGTTTGAGTGCAGCGGCCGAGCTTGGTTAGCAATTCCCAGGAGATGTGGGGATTGCGTGTGGATGGCTCGATAATTGGGCAAGGTCCATGTGGTTACCGGTGATCGATAGCCTGTGTTGTGTTGAATGGAAAGGCAGGAGCGAGGGAAGAGGAAAAGATGCTGGGATGAAGGGATGCATGTGCGTGGGTTGGAAGTGCAGATTGGGGAAAAGAGGCTGCAGGGTGAGATATCCCTGATGCAGAGTGTAAGGAGGGGGTGCAATAGGAACCGGCCCTCTAGAGGGGCTGGTGCGAGTGACTGGCTGTAGTTTGCCCATGCAAACTTGTCTGGGCGTGTTGTGTGTTGTGACTGATGCTGACGCCTGACGCTGGTGGCTCGGCGATCGAGGGAGGTGTACTGCTCCCTAGCTGTGCCATATACCTACCTGTTCTGTTGTTGGAGCGGTCTGTCAAGATTCCTGACTTTACAGACTACCGTCGTTTTTTTATTGTTGTCTCTCGCTACTCCTTCCGGTATTCTGCAGCGGTCCACAGACGGGCGATGTGAGCACAGATAAGAGGAGCTAACTCCACATTTTTTTCCCTCCGTCCTCTTGATGTTTTTTATCAGGTACAAGCAGAGGCAGCAGTAGATAAGCTTCAGACAGACTTGGGCCAGAGCGGGGAACCGTCCCCGAGCCAAACCTCCGCCTCGTCCCCCTCAGCCCTCCAGCTCATAGCGAACGCCTTCAGGAGGACGTTTAGTGTGACCAATCTCTCCAGCAGGTCCAACGCTGCAGTCCCAATGTCAGTACATGACACTTTGCTTCCAGTTTATTTTCAAGCGGGGCATTAAGCTTTTCAAACTCCCCGGCGACTTCGTCAAGGTTTTAAAGCTAGAGTGAAGCTACCGCTATCATATGAAACTAGGTAGCCTAAGGCAGTCCTTCCCAGAGGAGGACTTTAATGTGCGAGTATGTTTTAGATAACATGCATAAAACGAAATTGTGATTTATCAGACGTATATTTCTTGGAAATGACTGGTTCACCTATCCAAGATAATGTAAGTTGATGCGGAAGTGGTATTAATCATTTTTGAACGTTCATTTACGCACAAATTTGCTCTTCTCACAATTCAAAAGGCCCATTGTGTTTTATCATTTTTAAAAAGTGAGCTCCCAGAAAACACTGGCCCAAGTTGTCCGTTGGTACCAACGACGTCGCGCTAGCTTGTCGGTGAAATGGGCTTCGGAGCGTGGCAACATTTTTGGTTTGGGAGAAAACTGGAATAGCCACGTTCACAGGGGTCCCTTGACCTCCCACCTCAAGATATGTCAATGGAAATGGGTTCTATGGGTCCACACAAGTCTCCTCTTGACAGACATCCCCAGATAATTATGATAATTCCATGCAGTTTTTGGGGGCATTTTTGTTATTTTTGCCTATTCTGAAAAATGGTACATTTTTGGTTTGGTCCCTGAATCGTCTTGGAATTGGGTTGGACTGGAAAGCTGAGACTCTTGTGGATCGAATTAGCCCAATTGTATGTGTGATGATGTTAGTCCCCATAGTAGCCAGTGACTTCACTGTTGAAAATGACTTGTTGTGACCTCTAGGATGATCACAGTCTGATTCATCTTTACAATTTAGAGCATTTAGAGAATGTATGGCTTTCCTAGGATTATTTCTGATAAGGGGGTGTCCGAGCAGTTCCCCGAACAGAAGTGTTCGCCATCCAATCGCCGAAAAAATGCTATTCTTGCATAAATGTCAAACAATTTAACAGCATGGATTTTTTTTCATATGATGTTCTTCAAGGTCTTGGAGTCTATGTGGTGTTTTTGATGGGGTTTAGATCATTTGTCTTTTGAGTGGTAAAAAATAGTTAAATCTAACACCAAATATGTGAAAAAAATTGTTTCAACCCCAAAATAATGTCCAGAAATAATAGAGCATTGGAATGGCCAACATATACTTCCATCAACATTCCTGAATACAGTTCAAATTGAATGTACATTATGATTTTGTGGTTACCAGAAGGGCCAAACTTGACGGCCCCCGGAGACAGAGGCCCATGTCAGAGGGAGCGTTGAACTTCAGCGGCGCGGGTCCAAAGCCACCCGGAGATGAGAAGAGGGCCGGCAAGTATGAAGCCCGCTGGGCGTCTGTAGGGGCCAATGCGTGGGGGGCCGAGCAGGACCTGCCCTCTCTGTTGCAGCAGGTGTCCCTGAAGGGCCGCAGAGACTCCGGAGGGATGTTCTCTGACGACATGGCCTCGCTGCGCGGCAGGAGGGTCAACCTGTTCTCGTCCCTGAGGCTGAGAAAGAGGAAGGAGTCTGAGGGTGAGGGGCGGGACCAGGAGCCGCAAAAGGATATCAGGGCGATACTCACCAACCTCCGAAACAAAGGTGAGCGCAGCCATTCCCCAGAAGTCGTTGCACGTGATCTTTTAAACCTGAATGAGGAGATTTGTTTTGGCCCCTTGGGGGCAGTGCAACAAGCACAACATTGACATATAAACGCATAATAAATGTCTTGTTATCGAACGTGGTAGCGGCCAACATAAGCATTTATTTGGAGACAAGTATCAGGTGACCTGGGGAATATAAATGTTAAGGACAACTTTTACCCTATTTTCCCATTTCTTTGTGTCGGAGTGACAAAAGCGGACAACAATTCTATATCCAGTACTGAGGGAGAAGCCGATGTGAAAGTGTCTTAAAACTTGCATTCTCTCTACTGACCATGAGGGGGCGACTCCTCCGGTTACAAAAAGAAGTCTGATTGTATCGTCCATGAGAAACTTCTCACTTGATGATGTTTCCAATTGTCATGAATAGATTCACACTAAGAAATTGTCGTATTGTTATTTTTGCTTTGTACAAACTCAAAATGTTCCTTGACTATTCTCACTTTTTTCGATATATTTTTTTCTGTAGCCTCCAGACAACAGAATCTTGAAGAGCCCACCTCTAGTGACGATGAAAACCCGGCATCCAATCAGAAGGTTCCTCAAAGCCGCGTCTTTGTACTGAATGACAGCACAGCGCTGGGGGATCGGACTGTATTTGCATGTGTGGGTACATTTTCTGAAATGTTCTATGTACTTCCTGTCCCAGCTGTGTCCAGAAAGACAGAGGAGGAGGCAGGAGAAGACGGTGGCCCAGCAGGCTAAAAGAGAACAGCTGAAGAGGCTCCACAGAGCTCAGGTACTGCTCTCTCTCTCTCTGGCCTTTTGAGAGTCACCCGTTTGTAACGGAATGGTTCATAACAAGAGTTATCTCCGGTCTCCGAACACTGCAAGCTTTTATGCACATGCACACTACATTCAGCAACATTTCCGCCAAGTGCCTTTTCCCCGCATGCCATTGAAATGCCTTCACAGATGGGGCAAGGGGAAAGTCCAGCAGGTGGCGGTAAAGAAACACTTTTGTGGATGCCAGAAAAATGTACTTGTGTGAACAGATAAACTTTTACAAGAAACGAGAAGTATACTGTTGCCATGGATACAGTAAATTAGACTGTGGGCAGCAAATTGAGCCTTGTTTTTTTTATTTTCCAAAACACACTCGCACACAAAAACCCACTTGTGTTGATGTTTAATCTTGTATCCATGGCATTAAATCAGGTAGTGCCATCACTTCAGTGTATTTGCTCAGTTTATCAAGTGCGAGACAGAAATTAGTGATCCTGGTCACACAAATCTGACACATTAAAAATCGGAAAAATTCAATTGATCCTGTGGCCCGTTTTTGCAGTTCCTCTTTTTTACTTGAGCATCGAACGTACAGAAAAATAAGCTGTTTTTATTTATTTAATTTTTTTTGTTTGATTCATCAATTAATAACAAAATAAATGATTTATTTCATTTTCCAATTTTGAATAGAACAAATGATGAATAGAAAATTAATTTAAAAAAACAACATCTCTTTCCAGCGCTGATGTCGTGGTCACCCTAAATCATTATAACTAATGTGTTCTCTGGACAAAGACTTTCTATGATCATGTGTGTCACATTATGTCCCGATTTATTTCTTTTTTGCTTTGCTAAGGCCATCCAGAGACAACTGGAGGAGGTCGCAGAGAAACAAAGAGATCTGGAGGAGAGAGGAGTGGCCATAGAGAAGATCATAAGAGGAGAAACTGGTAGTGAACGAGGCGTCACAACGCTGCTTTTATGATTTTATGGCTGCTCAATGGAATTCCACTGTGAAAGCTTTTTCTTCTTCTTCTTCTTCTATTTTACATACTTTTCAGACCATTCAAAATGTTGTGAAAAAATGTGTTGTAGCTGTTTTTCACACTTAGAGCAGGTTTAAGAATGAAACAGAAGCTCTCAGAGGCGTATAGTTTAAATCAAAAGCAATAGGTTTATTTATCGAACAAAGTTATTCAGCCCTGCAGTAATACGTGCACGGGTCACTAATAGCTTCACTCGCAGAGATTCACCATTAGACACACTTCAACACATCAGCATGATCCTTAATATATGGGGTCCGCCCCCTTGATACATTAGTCAAAGTCAAAGATGCAAACGTATCACGTTTAAGCCGTGTATTACGCTTGGTTGGAAGCCGTGAATGTCCATTCACCTTTGGCCCCTCCCAATAGGCGTTGGTTTCCATCAGTGTGAGTGAGATTTTGAGGCGAGAGGTCCTAGGAAAGAGTGTGTGGAGAAAGCCGGGCTCAGCTGGGCGTTGGCCCTCGCTTGAATCTCACTGTCTTATCTTTCTGAAAGATGGCTGCCTGTTCTTTTGTGACGCAGTTAAATAAGTAACCTTTCACCTGCTTCTCTCTGGCCTTGCTGTGTTGTGAGCACTGTATAAGTGGTTAATAGTGCTGCATAAGATAATGGTTATTAAAACTACAAATATACTAGTGATTAATTAAACTGTATATATAAGCTAGTTGCTGGTTAAGCTGTATATAAGCTAGCTGTTGATTAAACTGTATATGAGCTAATTGCTGATTAAAACTATATATAAGCTAATTGCTGATTAAAACTATATATAAGCTAATTTTATCAACAAATACAAAAAAGCATTGCCTTGTAAGCCCCACTTACATGGCCGCACTCTCAATAGACAGTGGGACTTCATTGTTGCGCCAGCTGTTTACAGTGCTGGGCTTTGTTTGTGTGCTGGTGAATGGCAAGGTCCTGTCAGTTTGACGCAAAGCAGATGTGCGTGTGTTTGATTCCAGTATGATTTCTATTTTTTTCTCGTAATGGCTGTATGTAATTGATGTGAAAATTCCTGCCGCTGTCCTTCCCTTCTAACTCCCTCCCCCCCTTTTCTCTCCCAGAATCGTCTCAAACGGACGACAGTGACGAGGCCCAGCTCTACCAGTCCTGGTTCAGACTCGTCCTTTGTAGCTTATTGTCCGTGTGTGTGTTTTTAATGTTATTTTTACACGTATTTTAATATGTTTTTGGTTAGATGGCTGAAATAAGTTGTTGAACACAAGCTGAAGAGATTTTAAAGTTTTGTTCTACAATATTCAACATGTCAGTAAATACTCTTGAGAATTTTGAAGCTTTTAAGTGTCTAGAAAAAAGGCGGTTGCCAACAAGTGGCTAAATGGGACTATAAAAACGTCATCACGGCAAACACTCTTCTTCCTTTAGGTTTGTAGTGGTGACGTGTAGTAGTTCATTTATAGGCCATTGTTAGCTTTTTTGCCACTGCCGATTGCGTTCTCGCTTCAAAAATCATAAAAGATCCTGTTTTTCGAGAAGGGATCCAGTGTGGGGTTTAACCAGGAAGTTAACATCGCACTGGCTCCCTCGGCATAAAGCGGTCGCATGAGCGTGAGTATTCGCAACTAGGCTGTAAAGGCAGATTAGTCTGTGTGATGACGTTCTGTAGTTCTATTTAGTCACTTTTTAGCAATGCGTTAAACACTTCAAAATTAACAAAAGGGTATCAACTGATGTATTTAATACCATAGAAAATAACTGTTACTCTATTAAGCTTATGTTACCTCATTTTCTGGCGGCTAACCAAAAACCCATTAAAAAAACCCACTGACTTTGAGATGGGGAAACTGGAAGTGCAAAAATGCTGACTTGTCAAGGCAAACCACTTTGGGGCGTGGCCAGAGATGTGACATATGCCAGAGATGTGACACATGCCAGAGATGTGACACATGCCAGAAAGTGTTGATGCGTCTCATTATTCTGTGACTATCTACTGTCAGTTAAACTGTGAGTGTTCGCTTTTCTTTGCTGGTTTTAACCCTAGTGTATGGGCTGCGAGTCAAAATGAATGTTTACATAGATTTCAACCCCAGGACAAGGATCAACACTTCTCATTTGGTCCCTGCGCCTTAAACGTTAAGTTTGTGTATGTTGTAAATGAACACTGACTTCAGAATAAGTTATGTTTTCATCATGGAAAAATCAAGGAATGAATGGTGAATGCTTGGTGTGAATGCGAGTGAATGCTTGGTGTTGGTCGGAGGGGCCGTTGTGCACAAATTAGTTGCCACGCTTCCGTCAGTCTGCCCCAGGGCAGCTGTGGCTACAGACGTAGTTTACCATCACCGGTATGACTGGGCGAATGGTGTGCATGGATCCTTGTAAAGCGTCTTTGGGTACCTAGAAAAGCGCTATATAAAATAAAGGATTATTATTATTATTATTATTATTAACGTAGGTGTATTTTACCTTTAACTCACGAGATGCAGGTAGCATGTTTTATACTAAATGTGAATATAATTCATTTAATCTAATTTCCATTATGCATTATGTATACTTTGTTGGCATCTTATTCTGAAAACCGGATGTTCGTCGGAAGAAATCGGATGTTGTCTCATGTTAATCTTTCCGTTAACTTTCAAAGTCCTTCGCTCGCTGCCGATCTGCGCCGTTTGAATGAGTTTACCGTGAATTTCAGGATATAGGTGCACTAAAATTTAAGCGTCTGCTGAGTTGACCGCAGTCGCAGGTCTGATTAAGAAGCGCTCCATTTTTTTTTATTCGTTTAGAAAGTTCGGGGGCATTTTTTGCCCCTGTCCTAGTGATATCAGGGGCAAAATGATATTTCTTAGGGGCAGTTTTGCCCTTTGCCCTCGTGTATTTCCGACGCTGCCATCAAATCAATCATCAATATAATCATCAAAACTATTTCAAACTGTACAGTTGGCGCTCATTCAGTGCATAACTTTTTGTATTGAAATATTGAAATCAGTGGAGTTGAACCGCGGTTAATCATGTGTAACTTCAGAGGTGACTCGTGCTGAAAGCTTTTACCACAAACGGAAACTTTACTGCAACCAGAACAGCTAAAGGGGATTGTCTCCTGTGTGGGTATTCATGTGTGCCTTTAGCTCTCTGTTGCGCACAAATCTATGACAGCAAACTGATCAGCTGAAAGGTTTTTCTCCTGTGTGTCTGTAAATGTGAACGATTGTTAAAAGATTTCTTACAGACTGAGCAGCTGAAAGGTTTTTCTCCTGCGTGGGTTCTCATGTGCGTCTGTAAATTTGAACGATTGTTAAAAGATTTCTTACAGACTGAGCAGCTGAAAGGTTTTTCTCCTGTGTGGATTCTCATGTGTATCTTCAGAGTGTGTCTCCTGCCAAATGTTTTCTCACACTCAGAGCATCTAAAACGTTTCTCACCAGCGCTACATCTTGAATCACTGACACGGACGTCATCAGGTTTCACATAGTTTAAACCTGACTGAGGTTCTCTGGTCTTCTTCCAATCACCACCCTCATCAGTGTCAGAAGAGTTTCCAGTCTTCTCATCAGTATCTGGTTCTGGATGTCTATCTGGATCCAAGTTCCTGTCTGGTTCTGGTCCTCCACAGTCCTTTCCATCAACTTCTGTTCCCATCTGTTTAGTTTGTCTTTGATGAAGCTGTGAGGACTGAGCTTCCTCTTCTTCATCTTCACAGGAGTGAATGAGAACTTGACATCAGCCTCCTCCAGACCTTGAAGCTGCTCTCCTTCCTGACTGGTGCAGAGTTCCTCCTGTTCTTCTTTAATATGTGGGGGCTCTGGGTCCTCCTGTTCTTCTTTAATATGTGAGGGCTCTGGGTCCTCCTGTTCTTCTTTAATGTGTGGGGGCTCTGGGTCCTCCTGTTCTTCTTTAATATGTGGGGGCTCTGGGTCCTCCTGTTCTTCTTTAATATGTGGGGGCTCTGGGTCCTCCTGTTCTTCTTTAATGTGTGGGGGCTCTGGGTCCTCCTGTTCTTCTTTAATATGTGGGGGCTCTGGGTCCTCCTGTTCTTCTTTAATATGTGGGGGCTCTGGGTCCTCCTGTTCTTCTTTAATATGTGAGGGCTCTGGGTCCTCCTGGTCCAGACTGGAGCTCCACTCCTGCTGCTCAGAGGGAACCTCTTCTTTAACCAACAACAGCTGCTGGACGTCTGCAGGAAAACAGTAAACACACACAGAGGTGTTACAAAGACATTTTAGAATTGAGCAAATAGTCTCCTGGACATACACTTCCAGAGTATCACTAGAACCAGATAATACAAGAATGTAATCAACTTATGTGACCATGAGCATATGAACCATTTTAAGCTGCCAAATCCATGTGGTGTTATCAAAGAGAACAAACTTGTACTTTAAGTTGAAATATTTCCTGTCATCTAGGGGGGGGGGGGTGTTCCCCAGGAGAATTATATTCAATGAACAGAAGATGGTAGACAATCTACAAGTGTTAACAATGTATTAAGTCAAGCATCAAAAACATAGATCTATGGTTTCACAAAACACAAGAATTGATTAAGTAGCCCTAGCAACAGACACAAAGTCAGGGCTCCGTATACGCATCTCTCCTCTGTGTTTTGTGAGCCCTGTATCTTTACACTTTATTTGACCTTGTCCAGCACAGGGACGCATTATCTTCACCCACACACAAGCCAGGGTTGGGCCACATTGTGTGTGGGAGTCCTGGAGTCTCAGGGATGGGGAAGGTGCTGTTCCTGCAGGTTGCTACACAACGCAACACTATTGCAAATTAACACACACACACATAATACTGTTGTGTTCAAAATTTCTCAAACAAAAGGTAAAAGAAAAAGCCCCCCCCCCCCCATGCTCTCTTTCTTCCATCTAGGGTTGTCACGATACCAAAATTATGACTTCGATACGATACCTGCCATAAGTATCACGATACCGATACGATACCAGAATTCGATACAATCCCACAAATAAGAAATACGATACTGGTATAGTTATCTATAATAGTAATAAATAAAACATCTGTACGGTTCCCTTTTTTACCAGCTTGTTCCTGCCCAGCTTTTTGAACACTTAACAAATATTAGTATTAGCCTACAGCAGAATGTTACATGTTAACATGTTAGACGTGTTGCCTCCCTTTGTTTGTGTGGCTTTCAAACACTTTTTGCAAACGGGTCTCTGTAGGTCAGTGGGCTTTCCTTCACTATCTGCAATGTAGCCAAAGTATTTCCAGAAGCTACTTCTGGCATCTTGTTTTTCAGCAAGCAGAGGACGGTCGGGAAAAGCTCCTGCACTCGCCATGTCTCCCCTGTGATCACTCGCTGTGAGTGCGCGCGCTGCCTGCTGCTGTGTGAGCGCGCTGGGCAGCCCGCCCCCTTGCAGTCAATTCCTGCAGGCAGCATGACAGGGAGCGGAGCTGCGAGTGCGTTCTGATCGCGTGCTATTTTAATGAAGTATCGATACTAAAAATATGCAGAATCGTATCGTTTTTAACGTACTGGTACCGCGGTACCTTTTCAGTATCGGTACACCGTGCAACATTATTTCCATCATTAAGCAGGGCCGAACCAGCTGGTTGAAGTTTAAATCAAAAGGCGCGGTGGTATTACAGGTGGGGCGCGGGGGAAAATGCAGAATTTTTGTATTAAAAAAAAAGTAATAATTAATAAATACATGGTGAAATGCCTGTACTTTCGTGTAAATGTTTACGTTACGCCGTTAACAGGTTACGCTTGCGCATGCGCGACGGCCATGATCCTTGGCGACTCACATGTGCGGCTTAGTGTTCCAAATGTACAGACATTTGGCAGGCGGGAACAGAAAAACAACCGCAAGCGATGCATCCGAGATGAACACGAACATGACGCCTATCTTGCTCTGGGTTTCACAGTGGACGCGTTAGGAGATGAGGAGAGACCAGTTTGTGTTTTATGTCTGAAAACTAGCTGCGGACAGTATGAAACTTGTTTTGTTTAGTTTTTCACAGGTCGCACTTTATTATCTTGAAAAGATGTTTAGTGCAAAACGGGTTAATTGCAGCCAATTGCAATAAGCTATTTTTTGCCAAATTGTAGTTCTTTTTTGCACAGATATAACTTCATTTGCATTGTTCTAACAAAGTGATTGCACATTTTATTTGTTTTTGTATGATGGAGCAATCTGGTTTACTTAAGTGATTGCAATTTTCTTTGTTCTATTATTTGAAAAAGCACATATGGAGGCGTCACAAAATGTTGTTATTTCAATAAATGTTCAACAAAGACCATTTTGTTACAATTTTGTTGGGGCATGAACATTTTTCTTCCTCCAAAGTGGAGCGCGACAGAAAAAGTTTGAGAACCACTGCCCTATGCACTGCAATAACGCGTCCAACGCGCCATCGCAAAATCGCGGTGCGCCAGTCTCATCGCGTCTGTGCATAGACTTTGGATGTAATCTCGACGCGCGTCAAAAAATAAACGTGACCGGTGTGAACGCAGCATAAGCCCATCGATCAGCTCAGTGATTGGCTGAACCCGTCGGACTTCAGTCGGCCACTTCCTTGACCAATTCACCCCCCTTCTTGAAGGCTGTGCTCAGAAACTCGTCAGCAACATCCCCCTCTCTCCGACTTCATGGCGGTGTCATAAATTCTCTGGTTTCTCTCACAATGCACAACAAATTCAGTAACTCTCCCTTTAGTTTAAACCCTCTACAAGTAAACATATTGTAACACATAATATCCATCGCTAGGAGCGCTTTCAAACTTAAATTCCTCACAATACTTACCGGTGCACATTTAATGCCTGTAAATACTGTTGTCATATTTCTACAGTAGCGAGAACCATCGCCTACACAAAATGAAGTGATTAGCTTTCATTTAACCCTGTTACTGTATGGCTTCATATTAACTTCCACTGTTACTGTAAAGTAGGGGTGGAAAAAAAAAAATCGATACAGCATAGTATCGCGATATTTTGCGTGGCGATATTGTATCGATACATGGATGCCTAGTATCGCTCTTTTATTATATAAACTATATAAAAAAAAAAAGAAATCAATTACTTTTTCAGTCCACTAGATGGTGCCGAGCTATTTTCTGGTGAGGTCAGCAAAGGTCCTGGGTCAGCGTGATTGGTAGGAAGTTGGTCAAAACAAAGAGACATCTGGGCCCCGTTCCTCGTACGTGGCTAACTTAGTTAGCCGGATACTTTTCAGGATAAGATGACGTAGATCAGGCTTTTCGGTTCCACGAAGCAAGTTCGGCAAAATCACCATGGCAACACATCCATAAGCTTGAACCTGCTCCAGCGCAGGCTAAGTGAGGGTAGCTGGATAAGCTGGTCACTCCCCCGGAAAAAATGGCAGCTCCTGTCATATACAGTAGTCTAATGCGCTTGCGCATATACTGGGGGTTATACGGGAGTTCCGGAAATGCATGTAAAGTGAGACACACGGTGATCCTTAAAACCAGCTGAGCAAACTAAGAAGCCTCTCTTGCATTAATGTCCAGCTCCCTTCCTCAGAGATCCACTGATGAAGGAGGATATTACTTAGATTTGCGTTTTATAGGGTGAGAGTTCTTCCACATCGCCAAGATCCGTTATCACATCATGATGACTTCATATACGAGCGCTATCGATTCTGCCGACAAGAAATCATTTATTTACAAGACCTTCTCGAGCCATACATTGAACACCACACGCCGCTGCCGAGCACTGACTGTCTCACAGACTGGATGCAGCCTTGAGCTTTTTTGCGAGTGGTACATTGTTGTACAGTGTCGGCGATGCGGAGAACATCGGGAAAGCCGCTGCATGCCGTGCGCAAAGTTTATTTGGCGCTTAATAAACGTATGTGTTCAATACATTACCATGGCACATATTGTGTTGACTCACCATTCTGAATAATGTGTTTGTACTTCGTTTGTACTTGCGCCCATGTCCTCTTGATGGCTGGTTGCATACATGGGGGTTAAAGCACTCATAATTATAGGACAGTGTTATAAGTACACCAGCATATCATTATTGCAGAAAATGATTAAGGTGGACTCATGATAAGAAGAGAGAGAATCACACACTATTTATTTTCACTGCTTCAATTGATTGAATTTCTGATTATGAATAATATGACATACATATTGATCCGCCCATACACAGATTCACACACACACATTCAAACTCCTAGTTCTATATGGTAATCTACACAGACAGGTATATACACATATATAGTAGGCTACATGATACATACGTGCATACAGTACATATATCCTCATATTAATTCGTATCAATTAGATACTCTTTGGGCTTGTTTTGTCTACTTATTCTGAAAGAGTTGAGATAATTATTG
Organism: Melanostigma gelatinosum; assembly: GCF_949748355.1. Taxonomy (NCBI): domain Eukaryota; kingdom Metazoa; phylum Chordata; class Actinopteri; order Perciformes; family Zoarcidae; genus Melanostigma; species Melanostigma gelatinosum. Next base: position 19,491,433 of record NC_136634.1, read on the forward strand.
TCGTTATAGATCTCATTCGATGATGCATTTCATTCAGCATACTGCCAGCAGGCACATTTAAAGACATATCATCTGATTGATTGGGGTGATTAGGCACTTAAAATTAGCCGATACATTTTCCCAACACTTACACATTTAACTTAGTTTTGCACAGGCTGCACTTTATTGTTATTATCTTAAAAATGTATTCAGTGCGAAACAGGTTAATTGCAGCGACAATAAGCTATTTTTTGCCAAATATTCGTTCTTTTTGCACATATAGAACTTTATTTGCATTGTTCTAACAAAGCCATTGCACATTGTATTTGTTTTTGTCTGATGGAGCAATCTGGTTTACTTGAAAGTGATTGCAATTTTCTTTATTCTATTTTTTTGAAAACGCACAGATGGAGGAGTCACAAAATGTTGTTCTTCCAATAAAAGTTCAACATGGAGCATTTTGTGCCAATTTTGTTGGGGCGGTGGGGCATGAACATTTGTCTTCGTCCAAAGTGGGGCGTGACAGAAAAAGTTTGAGAACCACTGACTTAACCCAACAAGTCTGAACTGTAACGGAACTTTAACTGTAACGGAGGGAAATGAAGACGCTGCAGACATCTTAACGCTGATTGGCCAAGACTCGATACGTCGCATCAAATACGTTTTATTGCGACGATCACAACATCACCTTTTCTCCTCGTCTCACTCCAATCTGAGAAACGCTGACCGGCTGACCCCCCCCCACACACACAAAAAAAAAACTACGGATCTAGACGACTCACGTGGATGACATATTTTGATTAAAAACGGTTTATTTCGCCGAAAAGCGACACGTTTACAGGTATTATCAGGAGAAGAAGAAAACGACAAATTGCAACCGAGTCTCACTCCAAACTACATTAGAAGTTATCAGCCGGAGCATGAACAGTGTTTGAGAACTGAGAGAATAAATGAAGTGAACCCACGTGCTCTTTGTATCCGGACTTCCGGGTTGAAAACAGCGTCCAGAAGCTCCCGTTGTCGTTTATTCTCCTCTTTTGAACGAGAGAGTTCCTCCTCGTACTCTGCTATCGTTCTTTCAAACAGACCAAATATCTCTTCACCAGCCGCAGTTAGTCGCTGGTTGACTAAAGATCTCAGCATTTCTAGTTTAGACATTTTGAAATGAGTCCTCTTCTTCTTCCTCTCCTCTCCTCTCCGCGTTCTTCTTCTTCTTCTTCTTCTTTCACTTTAATGGCGGACTACAAACCAACGTTTAAGGCGCCACCTACTGGACCGGAGTGTGTAACATCATGATTTTATGACAGTTATCATTACACAATAACAGTGTTATTTATAAATTAAATAAAATAAGAAAAATAAACTTAATATTTAAAATAAAATTAATTTAAATAATTTAAATAACAAAATAAAAAATATAGAAGTTATATTCTGGATATTGAACCCGTTCCATTCAAAATATTAAATTAAGCCCTTTTAAGCTGAACTAGTTTGTCCCCTGTCTCTAACAGTCCTTTGATGCTCCACTCCCTTCCTGTATCTACCACTCTGTTCTTCAGTCTTTCTCTTTCCACCCTGAACTTCCTCCATCCTATCATGTTCAACAACATGTTCAACAGTTTATTTACAGTTGCATATCTCACATTTATCCCACTGTCTTTTTCATGATGTGTATAACGTGTCATTGAGTCCTGTATGTCCGAACCTTAATCTGAAAGTAACATCTTCTTTTCTACTTTTACTTCCATCACTTCTCACTCTGACTGACGTCTGTATTTTGTTGTAATTTATACCTGTTGGAGCTATTTATTTGATGTTGTATTGTGTTATTGTTGGAATGCTGTTAAGCATTCCAACTATTGTTATCCTGTTTCTTTATTCCACTATTTCTTCTGTCCCCCGTTTCGTCGCAACGCTTCTTCTTCTTCATTTTTTAAGCTACAGAAACCGTTCAACTATCAAAATGTTCAGCTCCTTCAGCTCATGTCTGCTATGACTTTTTCTATTTCTGACCTTTAATCTTTTTGAATTATTAAGCTTTTAGCAACTTTTTTTTGAATGGGTTTCTATGGAGAAGATTTTCAAATCCTCTTAAACTTCTTCAACTTTCAAATCCTTCAACTTCCTCATACTTTCAGCTACAGACACCATTTCAACTTTCAAATGTTGAGAAAACCCTCAACTATTGCCAACATGATTCAGCTTTTTGATATCTTTTAAACTTTTTGAACTGCAACAATTTAACTTTCATGATTTTTCAGCCCTTTTCTGCATTTATAATGGCTGTGTATTGCGCAGCTTAGAGTGCGTGATGTCACCGCTAGAGTGAAGAGCAGCTTGAGATTCTTGTGAAAAAAACATTTGTATTTTGCCACTGTGTCCACAATCTTCACTCTTCATGCATAATTTCTGGATGTAGAAGTAGCTAATACTGTCCTTGTCGTAGAAAAATTACTGTGGAATCCCACAGATTTCCACATTTGACACGGAAGCCGTTAATTGAGAGGAAAACCAACTTTCTGCTCCATAGAGACCAATGTTAAATTTTGCTTCAAAAACATCTTCCACAGAACACGGTACCCCATTTCTAGATCGCCAGTTAAGCCACATTTTTTACACTACAGACACAATTTTTACAGGATCTGTTATTCAACTCATCCTTCCCCTCAATTATTAATATCGGAGCAATAGGAGCTACGGTTATGGGAGTATTGAGGATTTGTTTGAGAGGTGTTTCCCTGTTTTATCTCCATGAAATGGCTTCAGGCACACAGGTGTTTGCGATTGAGCCAATTAGTGATGTTGATAAACACACAGACTCACAGACACACGCGCACATACACTCCTCTCCCTCTCTCTCTCTCTGTGTCCCTCATACAGTCATTCAGGTCTTAGGGATCTTTAGAGGTCTTTGCCCCCTCCTCCACCCCCCCCCCCCCCCCACACACACTCAAACACCCACCCCATTTTAAAATAAAAGCCGCACACACATGATATGTTGCAGCTGTTACGTGTTGCATCTCGGCCAATCAGACATGAGTATTCTGATAAGTTTCCTGATTCGAGTGACATTTACACACACCGCGACACAAGAGGGAGAGACGATGAAAGACATGGCAGAGCAGGACAACAGTCATGTAAGCTGTAAATGATAAAACATCGGACAATCTCCAAATGAGAAAGTTTGCCAGAGATATCAGAGCATCTCTCTTTCTCTCGCTCTCTCTCACACAAATTCTTTCTTCTCTCTCTCTCTCTCTCTCTCTCTCACTAATTCTTTCTTCTCTCTCTCTCCCTCTCTATGTCTATCTCTCTCATACAGTCATTCAGGTCTGAGAGACTTGTAGAGAACCCCCCCACACACACACCCCATTTCAAAATAAAAGCCCCAAAGAGTGAATTCTAATTGAAATGCTTGTGATGAAGCCAGGCATTTAACAACCTCTGTTTGTGTGTCAAACATGATGATTATGTCTCCTCTCCCCCTCTCCCCCCCACCCAGTCCCACCCTTTCAAAATAAAAGCCTCATGGATTAACTGTATTTAAACAAGCTCAAAATTTGGCTTTTTTGTTGAAATGACTTTTCACTCCTCTCCCTCTATCTCTCTGTGTCTCTCATACAGTCATTCAGGTCTTAGGGATCTTTAGAGGTCTTTCCCCCCTCCTCCCCCCCCACACACACACCATTTTAAAATAAAAGCCCCACAGAATGAATCCTAACTGAAATGCTTGTGATGAGCCTGTCATTTAATAACCGGTTTGTGTTTATCTAACATTATGATTCTGTCTCCTCTCCCCTTCTCCCCCACACCCCACACCCCATTTCAAAATAAAAGCCCCAGAGAGTGAATTCTAACTGAACTGCTTGTGAATGAAGCCTGTCATTTAATAACCTCTGTTTATGTGTCAAACATGATGATTATGTCTCCTCTCCCCCTCCCTCCCCCACCCAGTCCCACCCTTTCAAAAATAAAAGCCTCATGGATTAACTGTATTTAAACGTTTCGCTCAAAATTAGGCTTTTTTGGTTGAAATAATGAATGCTCTTACTAATACTGCGACAACTACTACTACTGCTAATATTTCTAGTATTACCACTACTACTACAACTTTTGCTGTTGCTACTATTACTACTACTGCTACTGCTATTACTGCTACCATAAATATTATTACTACCACTACTGATATTACTACCACTACCACTACTATTATTACTGATACCACAACTGCTAATACTGCTATTCCTGCTACTACCAGTACTAATAACCAGTACTAATACTACTACAGCTATTAGTACGACTGCTGATACGACTACTTCTACTACTTCTTCTAATTACAAATACTTCGATGACAACTTCTACTGCTACTACAAATATCACTACTGCTACAACTAGTACTTATTCAAATGCTACTCATACTTATACTGCGAATAATACTTCTACTACTACTACAACAAATATCACTACTGCTGGAATTCTTTTAAGCTACAGAAACCGTTCGAATATCAAAATGTTCAGCTCTTTCAGGAGAGGGGTGATATAACTTCATATTTGTAATCTTTCAACTTTTTGAATTATTCAGCTTTTTGCAATTTTTGTAAAATTGGATATCTATTTTCAGCAATGTTTTTGAGATTCATTTCAGCTTTCAGCATTCCAACGCATTTTCAGCAGGAAATGCATTTTCTAGTTTCATTTATAAGTAGCATTGTTTAATTATTGTAGATGTTTCATATGTTAAGATTATTTTTCTCTTTAATAGTAATTTGTTTAGTTCTATTATTTTTTGGGTAATTACTGTGGGCACCTGTTGCTATTTAAACGAGTAGAAAGGTAGGACCAGCATGCACCGGGGTGGGCGTATAGTTTTTACCAGCGACACAGCAGCATTGCACTGCACAGGACAGGAGAGACAGCACGACAGGAGTGTTGTTAATTAGTTTGTTTGCTTGTTTTATTTGCTTTATTTAATAAATACACAAAAATGGAATCCTGCTTGGACATTTTACTCTCTTCTGGCTGCGTAAGGATACCGACCACGGTGCATCAGTGGCGTTTGATTATTATTTGTTTAAGTTTGATTTAGCCGACAAATGTCCACTACAATACCCTTATTGTCATTATTCCAAATTTCCTGCCAAGATGTAATAATTCCGTGCTGTATTACTGATTTTGCTTCTGACCTCCCAAAACAAATTTCTAAAATATCATTTTAGTTTGACGCTCTTTTCTCAAGTTTATCTGCAACCTCATTTCCCTCCATTCCAACATGAGCCGGTGCCCAACAGAGATGTACATCTATTCCTAAATGTTGTGAGTTCAGTAATGATGTATAAACTTCAGTTAAAAGATCCTCTCGTACTGTTTGACCGGATTGTATACTTTGTATTGCAGCTGCAGAATGTGAACACAAAAGTACTTTCATTGGTTTGACCTCCTCCACCCACTGAAGACTGATGATTACTGCTGTCAGTTCGGCTGTGTACACTGATAACCAGTTATCTGAGCGTTTAGATCCATCTGTAAAGATATTTCCAGAATTAGAATAGCTTTTATTCAGTAAATCTTGAACCAAGTATCCGATGTTTACATTCCTCTCAGTCCATTCTCTTCTCTTCTCTAATATCTCCAGATTTACCTTGGGTTGTGGAAATATCCATGGAGCAATGTTGCTACTAATATGCTGGACTATGTTGTATGGTATCAAATTTGAACTGTTTCACTTTCCTGTTAACTTCCCATCCAAAGCTTTTACCAGAGAATGTCGAGTACTCCCAACCATTGTACAGGACAGTCGCTGCTGTGTTTCCGTTAAGTCCACCCTGAATTCTAATCCAGTGTGATAGTGCTAACTCAGTTCTCCTCACATGTAATGGCAGTTCCCTGGATTTCACCAGCAATGCATTAATGGGTGTGGTTTTGACTCGGGAGATGAGTCAGAGGAAAAACATCCAAAAAAAAAGGTGAACAGATAAAAGTCCATCGAGACAGGTTCTACGAGGAACATCCGGTTTCGCTGCAACTTGGTGGGTAACCAAATAAAAGCCCTTAAACTAATAAAATAGTATATCATTACTCCTATCTTCAGTTACCTTCCATCTGGTCCATATGTAACAGTTGTGGGTCGTGGAACGAGACGACTCAAGTGATTCTTTTCCAACATTTATGTATTGAAGACAAAATATCACCAATGAATTGCCTTCTGATCGTTTTCTGCCCCTCTGCTCCCTCAGCAACGTGTGATTTAATTCCTTTTATTCAAATACACACTGACCAATCAGAGCTCGGTACGTGGACCATTAATGAATGTTACATAATCACACAGTTTAAACTGACAAATGCAAAAAAAGACAGCTGGCAATAAATCTCAGACTGCATGTGTGAAATCGTAAATTAACAGATTTATGACATCACTGCTTCATTTAGAGCAGGATAGATCTGACTATAAGTACATGTGTGTATTATGGTAAATGAATGTGTTGCAGATGTGTTTTCATGGCGTGTATGACAATATTTTAGCCTTGTTCTTTCAGCTGTAGCCTTAGTGGTGCGAAACAGACTTTGGAGTAAATAGAAAAGAAATGTGTAAATATTCTCTCATCACACATTCACTGACGCATGCCGGCTTCTTGAGTCGTGTCTTACAGTCTCCGGCTACTTTAATGTTTGGTGTGGGTGATTTTAAATCATGGAAGGAAACTTCCTCACTGCTTAGAATTATATTCATATATATATTTATTTATTTGCCCAAAAGTCCGTTTCACATCGCTGGGTCTCAGCTGAAAGAATAAGAATACATCAAAGTAAAACATGAACGTGAATACACGTGTTATTATAGTCAGATCAATCCCGTTATAGATGAAGCAGTGATATTATAAATAGGTTAATTTACAGAATGACACAGTTAGTGATTTCTTGCCAGCTGTCCTTCCTGCATTTGTCAGTTTAAACTGCGTTACTTTCAGCCTGAATTATGTTCATGTTCTTGATGTTGGTCTCAGAGTGCACCAGACTGATACATTTAACTTTAAAATGTACAACATTTTCTTCCAGGTGAGCGTGTCCCCGGCCCCCTCTAGAAAACCAACACTAACTAGAAAATAAAAACTCAATTCGTCTACCGGATCAAGCTAAAGACAGTACCAAATCTGAGCGTGGACTCAATGAGCGATGCTCTCAAATTGAAGGAACACGGTCTTGGATAAAGATAGGATGAAAGCTCCATCGTTCCTCCCCTGTGTGATGTTTCATGTGGTGTGTCAAATGTATTTTATACATTTTGTATAAAACCGTTATCACAAACAGAACCACTATGTCTCTTATATGATTAACAGTGCCATTGATGAATACATAATTCCTTCATCTGATGAGTGTACTTCCAATAATAAATGAATCCAGGTATACATGTGACCTGCCACCTCCCGGCTAGGATCCGTGCAGAGCGCGAGGACGTGCCTCCGTATTTGACGTTTGACAGTTTTCCTGTCTGCTTCGTCTGCCGCTGTGTAGGATTAGCCACTTTCCGGCTTGGAACCGTGCGGAGGCGTGGAGACGCCTCCTATTGCCTTTGGCCATTACCTGTCTTTTCCCTTGACTGAGAGAAATAAACTACCTTGGTTTTGAAATAGAACTCTGCTGTCTGAGTCTGCATTTGGGTCCGCGAAACACCCCACATCATAACAATACAGCTGTTTTCACAATAACTGTATAACCTGGAACCAAGACTGTGATGGCGTCTGTGCAAATTTACAACAAGTGATTTCACGTTTGATAAAGAGTCTCTTCAGCGTCATAAAACAGTTCACATTATTTTCAAAAGACCTTCTGAGCATGTGCACCCCTACGTTAGGGTATCCCAGTTCTTCCACAGACACTAATCCACGTAGTGCACCTGCGCCTGGAGCTCCTTGGAGATGTACCCGAGAAGGGTCGCCGTCAGCTGCTGCTTCAGGGTGGCGTTGCCCATCACTAGAGCAGTTAGCTGAGCCAAATCTGTCCACTGAATGTCTCCCAGCACGGCCAGAAGACTACCATAAAGCTGCTGCTGCTGCTGAGGACTGAGCTCCATTATGATCTGAGGCAGCGGTTTGAACTGTCCACTGGTCAGCCAGCAGCCCAGAAGGCCTCCGACAGCACCGCCTACATGTTAAGAGGGTTTCAAACATGTGGAATTATGATTGCACACACACGAGTGGGAGAAACTGTTGCATGCATTTATTCCCACTCACCGACTGCGATACCAAGAGGTCCCCCGACTAACCCTCCAGCGAAGGCCAGACCGCCCGCTGCTGCTGCTCCCTTCCCTGAGCCTTTCACTGTGGTCTGGATTTGCTGATTTGCAGATAACTCACAACACAGCTTCATGACATCATCAAGTCAATGGCACATACTGTGGATCAGATTTATACATTTCAGGAGTCTTCGGTGATTGTGTGAGGTAGCCCCTTTCTTGCTATTCTGTGACCAGATATGAAGCCCGTAGTGCGTGTTTTGTAGATGTGATACATTATAAAAGGGAAGCAAGTGTTGTTTACTGGTGGTACATTGCAACTATTATTTAATCTTGATCATTTTAAATGAACCAAACTAAATCCTGAAGAAAACACAAACTGACCCCTTCACCCCTTAATATACTTCATTTATCAGAAGATTATAATAACTTAACATATCTCGACATATTCACCCCAATAACAATTGACCAATGTGTTCAGGCTAAACTAATTACAAGTACCCTAAATTACTTTAATAATCTCTGAATATCACTTTAACATTTTAAAGGTGCACTTGACAGCAACTCATATTTGTGGGATGATAATTTTCAAAACATTTTAAATACAGGAATCAAACATGTATTGTAATATTTCCATGGATTCAGTGATTCAACTCTGATCTGACCTGGAAAGCATCTTTGGGATGCTGTAAAATACATGTGATGTGCTTTATATTCATGTTTGTGGTGATGTAAACTAATATCTGGGGAAATTAATATTTTTATCTTTAGAAGAATGTGACCCACACAGGATGTAGTCACATTGTTGTTCATGTATTTATTTTATTTTGACATAAAATTAACTTTATGTTATGAATGTTAAGAGGATCAGTGTTGGATCCTGTCCAGGCCAGAAGGGGGCAGTAGCGGAGCGGCTGACGTCAGCCACTCTAACCTCCAGCTGTTCTGCTTTAGGCAAACATTTCACACTTAAGTCCTTATAAGCCTCACAAATGTGCCTTCTGATACAAAAGTGATACTTTAAAACATAGATATTTTGTCCTTTTACACGTTTAGGAAATACAACTTTGTAGTTTTTAATTGTCTGGCTCCAAACACTAAGAGCCCTAAAGCTCTCTCATCCACTGTAATGTTATTTAGTTATTTCACATCTGAAAGTCTGTGACACATTCCCCTGCACCTCAGACAACAGTACATCTTCTCCTAAAGACATCTAACCAACATGTTTCAGCACAACAGCTTAGTGGCACTATAGGCCATTAGTTGGAGATAATAAGTCACACGTAAGATATTCCATTAAAAGTGTGACATTGTGTCACTTAACTTACTGAAGTCCAGGGGTGGAAGAATAATCCAGATCTAATACACCGCTACTATATTTACTATCTGTAATAATATATTCTAACCTACCTTATGTTGTTATCAACAATCTAACTTTGCAAAGTAACTATAACTAAAGCTTTGAAATATAGTTAATTAATTAGTTAGATTCCACCACTGCAAAAGTAAACATCCGCTCTTATTCATTCAAGGGGTTTGTCAGCAGTTGATACATGATCTAGAATATATATCGCTGTATGTTGTTAGATATTCAGTGAAGCAGATCATGATGGGAAAGCTATACTGTCAGCAAAAAATGTGGCTTTATCATAGTTATTTGGATAATAGTTGAGACTGAGAAGTATTTATTACGACTGGACGTTACAGTAAAGCACATCAACTGTTTTGTGATTATTATTTTTCTTTTGGTTGTGATTATGTTAATATAAGTGATAACTACGCCTAATAGTTTGGGCATTCAAGATACGACCAAAGGGAGAAGTGAGCCATTTAATAAGAAAAGAGCCATATATGCCTGGCTTAAGGATGTGATGTTTTTTTTAAGTCTTGAAAAAATTAAACATGCACTTAGAGCAGGGGTGTCAAGCTCATCTTCACTCCGGGCCACATCAGCATCACGGTCGGCCTCAAAGGGCCGGTTGTAAATGTAAGACGGTGTAAATGTAACTACTCCCAACAGATTGGTAAATAACTGTCTCTGCATTTGATTGTTTATTCAAATGTTAAAATATTGTACATGCAGTTATATAAATGTAAAACTATATTTCAGCACATTTCTGTTATTATAACTTAAATCCTTTTAATTTAGGGTTAAGAAACCCAGATTACTCTATCAAAGATCAAACTATTAAAGAAAATAGCAAACACAAGTAATTATAATAACTTTGTTCAAAGCTTAAAATCCTTTCAAGGGTGCGTTTGCACAATCCCACGTGAAGTGTTTCATGTGTTGTAAAGCCACGTTTAAAGTAGTCATCAATATACTCACAATAATATTTGCAAGTGTACAGTAAGCAGCCAAAGAGCTGCTTCTGTGACTGTGTGTTTAAGTAGCTCATCATTATGCCTTTCTATCTCATAACTTCGACTTTCGATCTCATGATTTCGACGATGGGGATATTTTTATTATCAAATCTAACTTTTTATTTTATTTTTTTTAAATCAAAAGAAAATAAATTCTGGCGGATTCGTGGGCCACATAAAATGACGTGGCGGCACCCCTGACTTAAACTGTCTGAGAAGTTCGAGGGAGGTCAGAGACTTTCTAGTGGGTTGGTGGTTTTGCCCGTCCTGGCTCTCTGTCCTTCTCTCCAGCCCCTGCTCACTCCCCAGACCTGCCAGTCCTGGTCACATGACAGCCCCTCCCACCTACACACCTGTTCCCACTTTCCTCATCAGACCTGTAGTTTCTAGAAAACGCACCGAACACATTTTACTCTACTATATATTTGAAAATTTTTTACGATAAGTAATTGTTTGTATGTGAGAAACATTTCACCAACAAAGACCACGCTTCTTATGATTGCAAATTAGTTTGAAATAAAATAACATACATCACAAAAAACAAAACAAATAGAACTGAAGCCACCGGGAGCTCATTGACACACTTATACAGGGAGACACAGCTTGTTAAATCAGGAGAAACTTAATTTACAGTGAACAAATACATTTATTAAATTGTGCAAAGTAAAGTTAAAATTTTGGAGAGTCGACACTGGTAGAGTTGTTGAAGACAGTAGGGGCAGGTTGAAGATAGATGATGGCATGTGGAGTGGGACTGCCCTCAGTGGAAGAAACCTTGAACACCAGATGTAATGATGAATGGGGAGGAGGGTCACATCGGTTCGTACTGAAATGACAGCTGA
>NC_136634.1:19507847-19724347 GCF_949748355.1 Melanostigma gelatinosum
TGCAAAACTAGATCACTCATTGTAGCCTGCATCAGACGTTGAAAGGTTGCGGGCGCGTTACAGAGCCCAAAGGGCATCCTCAGGTACTCATAAAGGCCGAATGGTGTGGCGAATGCTGTTTTGGCCCTATCTTTCTCATGTACAGCAACCCGATGGTATCCGCTGGCGAGGTCTATTGTCGAGAAGAACTTTGCGCCACTCAGAGCGTCCAAAGTTTCATCAATGCGTGGCAGTGGAAATGCGTCACGCCTGGTCTTCAAGTTCAGCCTCCTGTAGTCAACACACAGCTTTAAACTTCCATCAGACTTGCGCACCAACACAATTGGTGAGGCATAGGAGCTTGAACTCTCTTGAATCACTCCTTTTCTCAGCAGTTCAGAAATATGTTCCCTGACCTCCTTGTACTGATTAGGTGGGATGCGCCGGTAAGCTTGGGAAACTGGTGTCTCGTCCCCCACAGGGATTTCATGCTTAACCTTATCAGTGTATCCCAGATCCTCATCATGAATTGCAAACACATCTGCATACCCCATCAGAAGCTCTCCTAGTTCTGCCTGCTGTTCTTGCGTACCTCCTAGATGTAGTTGCTCTAGTAGGCTCTGTACATCACTGTCACATCCATGATCATCCTTCCGGTTAATCGTTACTTCCTCATGGTCAGCGGTGATGCGTTGAAACTTCACCTCGTAGGGGTCACCCTCAACACACTGACACTGGCTGAGGATACCTAGCCTAGTCTTTGGGGACAACCACACATCCTCCGTTGAGAGGTTGACAACTTGGACTGGGAACACCTGACTGTTGGCTGACACCACCGTTGGGAAAACAATCAACCCGCCAGGCAGTGGCACAGGCCATGGCTCGAGCAGCATGCTGGTGTCACCACCCGACGATCTCCTGAGTCCCCTTGCATAAACCGTGGCAATGGCTGAAGCAGGTATATGCACTTTCTGTTTTCCTGCCACACGGGCTGTAGATACTTTTCCAACAAGTTCTGCCTCCTGCATTTGATGGAAAGCATCTCTCCAAGCAGAATCCAGCTCTCCCTGTAGAGCTGTGTCAAACTCTGACAGTACCAGCTGTCTACACCGTTTGCCGATATTCATCCCAATAATGCCAGGTGGAGATGAATCTGGTCCCTGGGTGTCATCATCTTTGATTATTAAGAAACCACACTCTGGAATGGTGAGTCCCATCACTTGTATATCCAACTCAACATAGCCTAAATAGGGAAGTGGTAACTTGTTGGCTGCTGTAATTTTAAGCCATTTAGCTGTACAATGCATATCTTCATCTTCTCCATGGAGGTGGTCCCTGAAGAAGCTTTCTGTCAAAGTGCTTACATTACTGCCTGTGTCCAGCAGGCACCTAAGCAGAACTCCACCAATCTGGATGTCTACCTCAGGGCATTTGACTACAGCACGTTCTCGAAAACGCTCTTTGGTTAGGATGTCCTGTGAGCCTTTTGACTTGCCTCGCATTGCCTGGCTCACAGCAATGGAGGGCTCCTGTTTCCCTGAACCGCAGGACTAGCCTAGACTAGGGGGGGGGGGGGGGGTCAGCTGTATGTAATCACGTGAGTTGGGACAATAGGCAACGGGGTTACCCAGGGGCAGACTATGTGTATGCAAGTTATGGAAAACCAAGAGAAATAAAAGGGCAGAGAGAGGAATCAGAGTTTCTGTGTGCGGCGTCGCGTCGTAGTGAGTGTGAGGGTCGCAGATCGTATCTTGCACCAGCTGCCGTTGTCGCTTCGCAAACTGACGACACTTGTGCACGATAGTCGCGTTTCCACACTTCACTCACAGAATCGATTCAAGGAAATAGAGCAAGAAAACAAAATGAAATCAAATAATCCCCAAATAAACAGATCTTTATCGCTGCGGTGAGATGAGCGTAGTGCTCTCTTATCACATCGCTCAAGTGATAATACACAACTCTAAATCTACCACCAGCGACGGGTCTAATGCAGACAGTTACAGCAGTTTTATACATGAGCGGAGCTTCGCGATGGATTACGCAATACCTTGATATCGCGCGACAGTAACTTCTCACAACAAAATACGGGAATATCAACACATAAATGAAATGACCTGAATTAAACTGAAGTTAATTTAAGCTAAGCTATGCCCAGATACCATGAACCTTACTTTTAGATGCTTTGGAGCAAGGGAAAAGTGTTCGTGGGGAAAAGTGTTCGTGGGGAAAAGTGTTCGTAGGGAAGTCAGGAAGGGGCGCAGGGGGAGCTTGCTGGTCGGCGCGGCTTTGCAGCTGGCGCTGTAGTCGGTCCGTTGTGGCGTGTCTCGTGTGAGCACACGCAGGTCCGATCTATACTCGCTGCAGAGAGGACAGTTTAACTTCGGCTGAGACGGCGTGGTCCGTACGTCTTATCGGAAATCATCGGTCAGGAGAGGATTAGACGTCTTCCTGCCGGAGTGTGCACAAAAAGGGGGAAAGCGGGGACGGATCTCGTTGGAGGGATTCGTCTCGGCGGGTTAACGGAGCCTTACTCAGAGTGAAGCACTGTCGTTTCGTCCAGCGAAATGGCTCGTGACCTGTCAGGGTTTGAGGAGGGGGGGAAGGCCGTTGCTTCCTCGTGGCCAGCGTTGCTAGTGTTGGGGTCTGACTCTGACCATGTGGCTTAAACATGTGCTGTGGACAAAGAAAATCAGGCCTTAACTTTTTCAAGCAAAGGTCTCATCCTGACTTGTAGTTTGAGGAGAGCAAAGGGATTTCACACTCAGGTGTGAATTCCCCCCCCCCCCCAAATAACCATGGTAACCGCGGCAATCTCATTGGCCGAGAGCAAGAGACCCCAGGACCCCTGTGGTTCAGCCGATGTTCTATAAAACTCTCTGCTGCCCCCACCTCATAGCTTTTTCCAACTCTCCCTCCGGGGTAACAGGAGGCACACAAGGCTCTTCGCTCGGACACCCCCCGTCCAGGCCACAGAAGAACCAACTTTCCCCGCCAGCGCAACGCTGGCCACGAGGAAGCAACACCCCCTCGAACCCTCATCAAACCCTGTCAGGTCACGAGCCATTTCGCTGGACGAAACAGCCCGCGATAACGAATCTGCATCAGCATTCGTTCAGTGCTTTCTGCTTCTTTTTATTTTGTGCACAAACCGGCACAGAGGAGCCGACGAAGCCTCGCTCCTCTCCTGACCGATGATTACCGGGAGACCTACGGACCACGTCGTCTCAGCCGAAGTTAAACTGTCCTCCCTGCAGCGAGGACAGATCACGTCTGCGTTTGCTCCCGAGCCACGCCAACGGACCGAAACAGCGCCAGCTCACCGCCGCGCGACACACAGCGCCCGCTGCAAAGCCGCGCCGACCCGCAAGCTCCCCCCTGTCCCCCTTCCCGACGAGGAAAACGGACAGCTTTGCCACAAACACTTCCACGTTGCAACGAAGCATCTACAAGTAAGGTTCTTGGCATTTGGGCATAGCTTAGCTTAAATTAACTTAAGTTTAATTCAGGCCATTCATTTATATGTTGATATTCCCGTGTTTTTGTGTGTTTAAGACTGTCGCGTGATATTGAGGTATTACGCAATCATTACGGAGCAGAGAAGCTCCGCTGTATGTGTGTATCAACTATGACTGTTTGCTTGGATTTATTTGATTTCTTTTCATTCATTGTCTTCCACTCCGGGTGGAAGTTCTCTTTTCATTAACTCGACTCGGTGAGTGAGCTGAGGTGCGTGGTTTATCACGGCATAAGTTACCGGCAGTTCCAAGACGACAGCGGTATATTTATGCATGATAGAACCAGCCAACTCAGGCTCCCTACCACATCGCACGCCGAAGCGTGATTCACTTCGAGTTCTCCCCACCTTTTTTCTCGTTCCTCCTTTCACGAAACACGCACATACACATAGCTCCTAGTTCTACTCCTGGGGAACCTCGTTCAAACGAGCGCCTCACATCACGTGCTGCCCAGGCACACGTGAGTACATACAGCAGCCTAACTGCCATTGTGTCCGGGTCCCTCGACTCCGCCATCTTTGTAGTTTTTAGCTGTAGTTCTTAAGGCCCCTCCCCTTTGGCCAGCGTCACTCGACGCCGCCATCTTTGTAGTCTTTAGCGTAGCTGTAAGACTCCCTCCTTTTCACCCACAGACCCACACACACACACACACACACACAGACATACACTCTCATCCATTTTATTCATTCTTTAGTTTAGGCATATAAAATTGTATGATAACGTTTGTTGGTTGCAATATTAATTGATTCTGATCATCTATTATTTTGATTTAATAAACTCTGTTATACTTTAAGGAGCAGTCGTCTGTGATTACTTGTGCATATGTATTTGATAAGACTGTATGTAGTGGCCTGTGCTCGAACTTAAAACCCTTCACTGTCACTGAATGTATAGTCATACGCAGACTATTGACATTATGAGTGACTACTAATTATGAGACTTAGTTTTATCGTTTGGTTATTGGTCCCTGTTCGCAGGGTGGTGCCCCGTTTATATTAATAATCATTAATAATTGTTACATACATCAATAATTCTATTGATGTCAAGAATTCAGTTTCTTAAATGCTGATAACCCAAACACGCTCCTTTAGATCCCAACATAATGGTGCCCCGTGTGAGGATACGTTATTCCAGTTTTGTTACAGTATATATGCACAGTAATCCATAATTATTTTTGAATAATTAATTTTCCAAAAAAATATTTTTTTTCGAAAAAATATTTTTTTCCCTCTTTTGAATGATCCAAATTCCTGAAACTTATTTCCCAAAATAGGTAGGCTTTGATCTTCAAAATCTTGTCTTATTGTAATTCAATTTTTGATTTTAAATCCAGATTTTTAATCTTAATCTTTAATTCCCTTCTCGAAATTTTATTTCGTTTCCAGGTTTAATTATTCGTTTCATTTCTTAAAACTAACAGCCAGCTGTGTAGTAGATTTGATCGTTTATTTGTAATACCTTGCTTGCTTTCTTAAATCCCTCAAAGAAGTTACACACAGCTGTCACAGGCCCAAAGTGCTAAACCACATTAGCATTTTCGCACCTCTGGCTGCAAAGCAGTAGTGATACCTCAGAGCAGCAACAGTAGAAACGTAAGTCACAGAGCTAGACATTTCACTGTGCGCCTGCATGAACCGTAACACTAACAGTAATTAACATCTAACAGTAGAAATCCTAAGTCACAGAACTAGACATTTCACTGAGAACCGTAAACACTAACAGTTCCGTTCTAACACTAGGGAATTAACAACCACTGGGAGTCGTGCTCATTAGAGAAAATGAGCGACGAGAAATTCCCCATTCCTGGAGCTGTAGCTCCAGAAGACACCGCACTACGAGATGCGGTGGCTGATGTCCTTGGACTCACAGCAAAGGAAAGAGAGTACTTTGCAAAATACACTGCTGTCCTATGCGACGAGCAATTAGAGCAGCTGGTGGCTTATGTAAATAACCCAGCAGGTAACAGAGAGCGCCTGATTCAGGACGTAATCGGCGAAATACTGCTCATCTACCATCAGAAAATGCAGCTGCAAGCTGCCCGAACCCGGGCACAGAGCGACGAGCAGCAACGCGAGATCTGGACACTCCGAACAGAGGTTCAGGAGTTGTCACGTGACTGTAGAGCCCTACAGTCAGAAAATAGTAGCCTGCGCAGTGACCTCAGAGAGGTCAACCTAGAACTCTCTAAAGCATCAGAGAGTGATGACAAACTGAAAGCGCTTCAAGGTGTTCCAGCAACCCCGGTAGGTACTGCTACCCCCTACCGAGCCTTTCAGCCCAGTCATTTCTTGGTCTCGGCTCCCTCATTCCCCGAGACCCGAACCACCTTGCATTTCTTGAAAGCGACATCCGCAACCAGGAGGAGAGAGGACCAACACCAGGTCCTAGACTGCCCAGGTGGCTTCCAAACCACCTCAGGCGACCGCAATCCTCCACGCATTTCACGCGCGCGACAAGAACTGACCCCATCCCCCTCAGGGAGGGAGGATGATAGTCGTTACCACCATCGCGAGTATGGAGACTCAGATGACTCGGACGGCTTAGGCCCCATCAACCTTGGAGGCCTGCGTACTCGACAGATCGAGTCTCTGGCGAAAGACGTAGAGCGCTTCAATCCCGATAATCACGACTCAAGCATCGATGACTACCTAAGGGAGATCGATCGCTGCCTCCTCGACCTATCGCGCCCCTCATCGCGCGAAAAGCTAAAGCTAGTGTGGAAAACCACTGCGCGAAGCGTCCACGCTTTCGTGGAAACGCTCCAGCCGAGCATCCGCGACTGCTATTCATCCCTTTGTCACGCCCTTAGGGAGGAGTACTCCCTGTACACCAACCCAGCTTCTGCCACCCTCGGCGCCTTTGCCATTTCCCAGGAAAGGCTAGAGTCTCCGAGAGACTACTTCAGGCGCTTGAGATCTGCGTACTTCCAAGGACGTAACGCCCCAGGTCTAGAAGAAGACCATGCCTTCAAGTCGCTTTTCTTGCACAATCTCCACGACAACGTGAGATACGATGTTACTATGCACTGCAGAACGAGTAACCTCACCATGCCAGAGATTAGGAAATACGCGCAACTTGCATGGGAGACACGCGGACGGCCGACAAATCGGTACGAAGACACCGCCATAGTCTTAGGCATCCAACAGTCGAGCGACTCCGACCTAGCGTCGGAAGACGACGAGAGGCCTTGGCCTACAGAGCCCTGGTCACCCCCGAGGAACAGACGACCCTGGCGGTCGAAAGACCAACGGAACCAGGGGGGGTGAAAGACGCCCTCAAGGGCAACACATCAGGTAACGCTGACTCGCAGCCCACCTGACTAAGCCGAGTGACCTTTCCCCCTGCTGCCAAGTCGACGTGGTAAGGGGGGGGGAAGAGAACTCAGCACACTTCCGGAAACGACCACTCCCATTTCGCACCTTGTTCTTCAACCTTCTTGGGCGACCTTGTTCGCAAAGGCAATGCCCGTTATGTATAAATCTATACATATTCTTCAGTCCTACTGGGGGGTCATAACACTCTTGCTCTACCCGACTCCGGGTCAGAAACGAGCCTCATGTGTTCCCCCACCTTTTCGCATACACCTCTAGGAAGCCACAACCTTAGAGGCCCTTTCGAGCACCCTAGCTCGTAAGATCTTTCGTCAACTAAGCCTTCTTCTCCTGCTCTCTCAGCATGATCCACCTCCAGCTTGTTCAACGAAGCCACCGCCTTCTTTCAGCCGAGTCATCGCCCGGGCCTGTCAAGTCGCCAGTGCCGTAGGTAACTGAACTTGACCTGTGCGCCGGACCTGTCTCCATCTCTAATTAGGAGGGTGGGGGGAGGGAGATATCACCAGCCCGCCATGACACACTCCAGAGTGAAACTGTTCGCGACGTTTCCCTGAGTGCTGGCGGTAACGTGGGGATATCTGCCCTCGCCACTTGAACAGCGCGAGGGGGGTGGATCTCTGACAACAGAAACTTAGAGAGATGTACTTCACAGGAAGTACACTCTAATCTCGCCAGTGCCGAAACCAACCGGCAGAATGGCAGCTTACTATTGACTACTAACGTTTAACTGCATGCTTCAACTCACCCTGTAGACATGCACTAACCGCTAACACAGCCAACTTCAACCAGAACAGTTGCATGACCTGACAAACCATTGTGACTGTAAACTGATGCTCCACTCTCATAGAGAACCCTTTGCATGCTTTATAGACTCTACCAGAAGTAACCAGAGAAGACATAACCTCTGCCGTAGCAGTCAGATTTAACCCAGGACCTCATCCGAGAAGGCTCAGCTGTCAACAGCTGGAGCAGCGAAAGACCAGCCTAGCTAGTCACACTAGCCGTGCTAAGAAATCTGTAAATCTGCTACCACTACTGTTATGCAACCCTCACAGGTACCTCTGGCCTATAGTCTTGGCAACGCAACTCCAATATCGATAGATTCTAAAACTTAGACACAGGACTCGCTCTAAATCTACCGATTAGAGAGAGATAGACGCGCATATCATGTACTAATAGATCCAGAAGCGACAGACAAACTGGATTCCCTCCTATTCATAACACCACGTAGCCAACCTACGACTGCTCCGCCGACGGACTCCAGTCCTGTCTAGGAGGTGAACCAGTAACCACTGTTTGCCCCTCACCTGCTTCTTGTCTTTCTATTCTTTCCTTCTCTCTCTTTTGTGTTTTGTTTTGTTTTATTTGGGTTGTTACTTTCTTTGACACTGTGCCACAATGCTAGATTATCACAACATCATAATAGCGATTGAATTATTTGGGAATAATGTTTTGCTCACCTATGATTTGAATTGTGTATGATAGTAGATGTAGGTAGAAGTAGTTAAAGTCATCTGCCCAGATGCCACCTTAGTCATCTGCCCAGATGCCAATGAACTCTGAACTTGAACACCATGAACTTGACCACTATACCTTGAACTCTATGAACAATGAACACTGCCTGTTTTAACCACTGCTTTTGGTCTCAGGAACACTTGGACTGTCTCACCTCTTCAGGTTTCCCCACCACATGGATGCACATGCCAGCCCTTGGTTTGCTCTAAAGACCGAAGCCAACATCTCGCTCTTCAGAACAAAGGGGGGATGTTGGGGTCTGACTCTGACCATGTGGCTTAAACATGTGCTGTGGACAAAGAAAATCAGGCCTTAACTTTTTCAAGCAAAGGTCTCATCCTGACTTGTAGTTTGAGGAGAGCAAAGGGATTTCACACTCAGGTGTGAATTCCCCCCCCCCCCCAAATAACCATGGTAACCGCGGCAATCTCATTGGCCGAGAGCAAGAGACCCCAGGACCCCTGTGGTTCAGCCGATGTTCTATAAAACTCTCTGCTGCCCCCACCTCATAGCTTTTTCCAACTCTCCCTCCGGGGTAACAGGAGGCACACAAGGCTCTTCGCTCGGACACCCCCCGTCCAGGCCACAGAAGAACCAACTTTCCCCGCCAGCGCAACGCTGGCCACGAGGAAGCAACACCCCCTCGAACCCTCATCAAACCCTGTCAGGTCACGAGCCATTTCGCTGGACGAAACAGCCCGCGATAACGAATCTGCATCAGCATTCGTTCAGTGCTTTCTGCTTCTTTTTATTTTGTGCACAAACCGGCACAGAGGAGCCGACGAAGCCTCGCTCCTCTCCTGACCGATGATTACCGGGAGACCTACGGACCACGTCGTCTCAGCCGAAGTTAAACTGTCCTCCCTGCAGCGAGGACAGATCACGTCTGCGTTTGCTCCCGAGCCACGCCAACGGACCGAAACAGCGCCAGCTCACCGCCGCGCGACACACAGCGCCCGCTGCAAAGCCGCGCCGACCCGCAAGCTCCCCCCTGTCCCCCTTCCCGACGAGGAAAACGGACAGCTTTGCCACAAACACTTCCACGTTGCAACGAAGCATCTACAAGTAAGGTTCTTGGCATTTGGGCATAGCTTAGCTTAAATTAACTTAAGTTTAATTCAGGCCATTCATTTATATGTTGATATTCCCGTGTTTTTGTGTGTTTAAGACTGTCGCGTGATATTGAGGTATTACGCAATCATTACGGAGCAGAGAAGCTCCGCTGTATGTGTGTATCAACTATGACTGTTTGCTTGGATTTATTTGATTTCTTTTCATTCATTGTCTTCCACTCCGGGTGGAAGTTCTCTTTTCATTAACTCGACTCGGTGAGTGAGCTGAGGTGCGTGGTTTATCACGGCATAAGTTACCGGCAGTTCCAAGACGACAGCGGTATATTTATGCATGATAGAACCAGCCAACTCAGGCTCCCTACCACATCGCACGCCGAAGCGTGATTCACTTCGAGTTCTCCCCACCTTTTTTCTCGTTCCTCCTTTCACGAAACACGCACATACACATAGCTCCTAGTTCTACTCCTGGGGAACCTCGTTCAAACGAGCGCCTCACATCACGTGCTGCCCAGGCACACGTGAGTACATACAGCAGCCTAACTGCCATTGTGTCCGGGTCCCTCGACTCCGCCATCTTTGTAGTTTTTAGCTGTAGTTCTTAAGGCCCCTCCCCTTTGGCCAGCGTCACTCGACGCCGCCATCTTTGTAGTCTTTAGCGTAGCTGTAAGACTCCCTCCTTTTCACCCACAGACCCACACACACACACACACACACACACAGACATACACTCTCATCCATTTTATTCATTCTTTAGTTTAGGCATATAAAATTGTATGATAACGTTTGTTGGTTGCAATATTAATTGATTCTGATCATCTATTATTTTGATTTAATAAACTCTGTTATACTTTAAGGAGCAGTCGTCTGTGATTACTTGTGCATATGTATTTGATAAGACTGTATGTAGTGGCCTGTGCTCGAACTTAAAACCCTTCACTGTCACTGAATGTATAGTCATACGCAGACTATTGACATTATGAGTGACTACTAATTATGAGACTTAGTTTTATCGTTTGGTTATTGGTCCCTGTTCGCAGGGTGGTGCCCCGTTTATATTAATAATCATTAATAATTGTTACATACATCAATAATTCTATTGATGTCAAGAATTCAGTTTCTTAAATGCTGATAACCCAAACACGCTCCTTTAGATCCCAACACTAGCGTGACGCTGGATGGGAAAGCTGAATCTTCTGTCGCCGGGACGGAGGTCCGGGGCGAAGAGGATGAATATCGCTGTGTGGGTGCTTATAAGCGGGCCTACGCGCACAGTGGGAGGTGGCTTTTCGGCCAGTGGAGGGGTCAGTCTCAGCTGTGGCCGAAGGCTGGAGGTGCGGTCATCTCAAGGGGCAAGGATCAGACTTGTGCGAGGAAGGAAAGCATGCGAGAAGCTCAGCCAGCCAGGAGGTGGCGCCAGACCCCAACATAGTAATTGATCATTATTCAATATCTGGCTTGAAGCGGTGGAGGCGGCGCCGAGTAAACTCGGGGGGTATTCTGGATCGGGCCAAGATATGGTGAAAGTGGTGGTGAGCCCAAGACCGCAACAGAGAATCTTGCGGGGGAGTTTGGATGGCTGAACTTGAGCTTAAGTAGTCGCGGATGGGTTCGTACGGACTTGAGTACCAGTCTGGTCGGAAATGGTAGATGGGTTGAGGTGGACCATATTGGTTGGTCTTGCTGCATTTGAGGTGATAGACGACTGTGTCGGGAGGATGGATGTGCAACATAGTAGTTGGCTACATAATTAAATACTCTTATGTGCCAGTGGGTGGCAGTAGGTAGCAAATTTGCTCTTCTCACAATTCAAAAGGCCCATTGTGTTTTATCATTTTTAAAAAGTGAGCTCCCAGAAAACACTGGCCCAAGTTGTCCGTTGGTACCAACGACGTCGTGCTAGCTTGTCGGTGAAATGGGCTTCGGAGCGTGGCAACATTTTTGGTTTGGGAGAAAACTGGAATAGCCACGTTCACAGGGGTCCCTTGACCTCCCACCTCAAGATATGTCAATGGAAATGGGTTCTATGGGTCCACACAAGTCTCCTCTTGACAGACATCCCCAGATAATTATGATAATTCCATGCAGTTTTTGGGGGCATTTTTGTTATTTTTGCCTATTCTGAAAAATGGTACATTTTTGGTTTGGTCCCTGAATCGTCTTGGAATTGGGTTGGACTGGAAAGCTGAGACTCTTGTGGATCGAATTAGCCCAATTGTATGTGTGATGATGTTAGTCCCCATAGTAGCCAGTGACTTCACTGTTGAAAATGACTTGTTGTGACCTCTAGGATGATCACAGTCTGATTCATCTTTACAATTTAGAGCATTTAGAGAATGTATGGCTTTCCTAGGATTATTTCTGATAAGGGGGTGTCCGAGCAGTTCCCCGAACAGAAGTGTTCGCCATCCAATCGCCGAAAAAATGCTATTCTTGCATAAATGTCAAACAATTTAACAGCATGGATTTTTTTTCATATGATGTTCTTCAAGGTCTTGGAGTCTATGTGGTGTTTTTGATGGGGTTTAGATCATTTGTCTTTTGAGTGGTAAAAAATAGTTAAATCTAACACCAAATATGTGAAAAAAATTGTTTCAACCCCAAAATAATGTCCAGAAATAATAGAGCATTGGAATGGCCAACATATACTTCCATCAACATTCCTGAATACAGTTCAAATTGAATGTACATTATGATTTTGTGGTTACCAGAAGGGCCAAACTTGACGGCCCCCGGAGACAGAGGCCCATGTCAGAGGGAGCGTTGAACTTCAGCGGCGCGGGTCCAAAGCCACCCGGAGATGAGAAGAGGGCCGGCAAGTATGAAGCCCGCTGGGCGTCTGTAGGGGCCAATGCGTGGGGGGCCGAGCAGGACCTGCCCTCTCTGTTGCAGCAGGTGTCCCTGAAGGGCCGCAGAGACTCCGGAGGGATGTTCTCTGACGACATGGCCTCGCTGCGCGGCAGGAGGGTCAACCTGTTCTCGTCCCTGAGGCTGAGAAAGAGGAAGGAGTCTGAGGGTGAGGGGCGGGACCAGGAGCCGCAAAAGGATATCAGGGCGATACTCACCAACCTCCGAAACAAAGGTGAGCGCAGCCATTCCCCAGAAGTCGTTGCACGTGATCTTTTAAACCTGAATGAGGAGATTTGTTTTGGCCCCTTGGGGGCAGTGCAACAAGCACAACATTGACATATAAACGCATAATAAATGTCTTGTTATCGAACGTGGTAGCGGCCAACATAAGCATTTATTTGGAGACAAGTATCAGGTGACCTGGGGAATATAAATGTTAAGGACAACTTTTACCCTATTTTCCCATTTCTTTGTGTCGGAGTGACAAAAGCGGACAACAATTCTATATCCAGTACTGAGGGAGAAGCCGATGTGAAAGTGTCTTAAAACTTGCATTCTCTCTACTGACCATGAGGGGGCGACTCCTCCGGTTACAAAAAGAAGTCTGATTGTATCGTCCATGAGAAACTTCTCACTTGATGATGTTTCCAATTGTCATGAATAGATTCACACTAAGAAATTGTCGTATTGTTATTTTTGCTTTGTACAAACTCAAAATGTTCCTTGACTATTCTCACTTTTTTCGATATATTTTTTTCTGTAGCCTCCAGACAACAGAATCTTGAAGAGCCCACCTCTAGTGACGATGAAAACCCGGCATCCAATCAGAAGGTTCCTCAAAGCCGCGTCTTTGTACTGAATGACAGCACAGCGCTGGGGGATCGGACTGTATTTGCATGTGTGGGTACATTTTCTGAAATGTTCTATGTACTTCCTGTCCCAGCTGTGTCCAGAAAGACAGAGGAGGAGGCAGGAGAAGACGGTGGCCCAGCAGGCTAAAAGAGAACAGCTGAAGAGGCTCCACAGAGCTCAGGTACTGCTCTCTCTCTCTCTGGCCTTTTGAGAGTCACCCGTTTGTAACGGAATGGTTCATAACAAGAGTTATCTCCGGTCTCCGAACACTGCAAGCTTTTATGCACATGCACACTACATTCAGCAACATTTCCGCCAAGTGCCTTTTCCCCGCATGCCATTGAAATGCCTTCACAGATGGGGCAAGGGGAAAGTCCAGCAGGTGGCGGTAAAGAAACACTTTTGTGGATGCCAGAAAAATGTACTTGTGTGAACAGATAAACTTTTACAAGAAACGAGAAGTATACTGTTGCCATGGATACAGTAAATTAGACTGTGGGCAGCAAATTGAGCCTTGTTTTTTTTATTTTCCAAAACACACTCGCACACAAAAACCCACTTGTGTTGATGTTTAATCTTGTATCCATGGCATTAAATCAGGTAGTGCCATCACTTCAGTGTATTTGCTCAGTTTATCAAGTGCGAGACAGAAATTAGTGATCCTGGTCACACAAATCTGACACATTAAAAATCGGAAAAATTCAATTGATCCTGTGGCCCGTTTTTGCAGTTCCTCTTTTTTACTTGAGCATCGAACGTACAGAAAAATAAGCTGTTTTTATTTATTTAATTTTTTTTGTTTGATTCATCAATTAATAACAAAATAAATGATTTATTTCATTTTCCAATTTTGAATAGAACAAATGATGAATAGAAAATTAATTTAAAAAAACAACATCTCTTTCCAGCGCTGATGTCGTGGTCACCCTAAATCATTATAACTAATGTGTTCTCTGGACAAAGACTTTCTATGATCATGTGTGTCACATTATGTCCCGATTTATTTCTTTTTTGCTTTGCTAAGGCCATCCAGAGACAACTGGAGGAGGTCGCAGAGAAACAAAGAGATCTGGAGGAGAGAGGAGTGGCCATAGAGAAGATCATAAGAGGAGAAACTGGTAGTGAACGAGGCGTCACAACGCTGCTTTTATGATTTTATGGCTGCTCAATGGAATTCCACTGTGAAAGCTTTTTCTTCTTCTTCTTCTTCTGTTTTACATACTTTTCAGACCATTCAAAATGTTGTGAAAAAATGTGTTGTAGCTGTTTTTCACACTTAGAGCAGGTTTAAGAATGAAACAGAAGCTCTCAGAGGCGTATAGTTTAAATCAAAAGCAATAGGTTTA
This sequence comes from Melanostigma gelatinosum, assembly GCF_949748355.1. Taxonomy (NCBI): domain Eukaryota; kingdom Metazoa; phylum Chordata; class Actinopteri; order Perciformes; family Zoarcidae; genus Melanostigma; species Melanostigma gelatinosum. Next base: position 19,522,307 of record NC_136634.1, read on the forward strand.
TTTATCGAACAAAGTTATTCAGCCCTGCAGTAATACGTGCACGGGTCACTAATAGCTTCACTCGCAGAGATTCACCATTAGACACACTTCAACACATCAGCATGATCCTTAATATATGGGGTCCGCCCCCTTGATACATTAGTCAAAGTCAAAGATGCAAACGTATCACGTTTAAGCCGTGTATTACGCTTGGTTGGAAGCCGTGAATGTCCATTCACCTTTGGCCCCTCCCAATAGGCGTTGGTTTCCATCAGTGTGAGTGAGATTTTGAGGCGAGAGGTCCTAGGAAAGAGTGTGTGGAGAAAGCCGGGCTCAGCTGGGCGTTGGCCCTCGCTTGAATCTCACTGTCTTATCTTTCTGAAAGATGGCTGCCTGTTCTTTTGTGACGCAGTTAAATAAGTAACCTTTCACCTGCTTCTCTCTGGCCTTGCTGTGTTGTGAGCACTGTATAAGTGGTTAATAGTGCTGCATAAGATAATGGTTATTAAAACTACAAATATACTAGTGATTAATTAAACTGTATATATAAGCTAGTTGCTGGTTAAGCTGTATATAAGCTAGCTGTTGATTAAACTGTATATGAGCTAATTGCTGATTAAAACTATATATAAGCTAATTGCTGATTAAAACTATATATAAGCTAATTTTATCAACAAATACAAAAAAGCATTGCCTTGTAAGCCCCACTTACATGGCCGCACTCTCAATAGACAGTGGGACTTCATTGTTGCGCCAGCTGTTTACAGTGCTGGGCTTTGTTTGTGTGCTGGTGAATGGCAAGGTCCTGTCAGTTTGACGCAAAGCAGATGTGCGTGTGTTTGATTCCAGTATGATTTCTATTTTTTTCTCGTAATGGCTGTATGTAATTGATGTGAAAATTCCTGCCGCTGTCCTTCCCTTCTAACTCCCTCCCCCCCTTTTCTCTCCCAGAATCGTCTCAAACGGACGACAGTGACGAGGCCCAGCTCTACCAGTCCTGGTTCAGACTCGTCCTTTGTAGCTTATTGTCCGTGTGTGTGTTTTTAATGTTATTTTTACACGTATTTTAATATGTTTTTGGTTAGATGGCTGAAATAAGTTGTTGAACACAAGCTGAAGAGATTTTAAAGTTTTGTTCTACAATATTCAACATGTCAGTAAATACTCTTGAGAATTTTGAAGCTTTTAAGTGTCTAGAAAAAAGGCGGTTGCCAACAAGTGGCTAAATGGGACTATAAAAACGTCATCACGGCAAACACTCTTCTTCCTTTAGGTTTGTAGTGGTGACGTGTAGTAGTTCATTTATAGGCCATTGTTAGCTTTTTTGCCACTGCCGATTGCGTTCTCGCTTCAAAAATCATAAAAGATCCTGTTTTTCGAGAAGGGATCCAGTGTGGGGTTTAACCAGGAAGTTAACATCGCACTGGCTCCCTCGGCATAAAGCGGTCGCATGAGCGTGAGTATTCGCAACTAGGCTGTAAAGGCAGATTAGTCTGTGTGATGACGTTCTGTAGTTCTATTTAGTCACTTTTTAGCAATGCGTTAAACACTTCAAAATTAACAAAAGGGTATCAACTGATGTATTTAATACCATAGAAAATAACTGTTACTCTATTAAGCTTATGTTACCTCATTTTCTGGCGGCTAACCAAAAACCCATTAAAAAAACCCACTGACTTTGAGATGGGGAAACTGGAAGTGCAAAAATGCTGACTTGTCAAGGCAAACCACTTTGGGGCGTGGCCAGAGATGTGACATATGCCAGAGATGTGACACATGCCAGAGATGTGACACATGCCAGAAAGTGTTGATGCGTCTCATTATTCTGTGACTATCTACTGTCAGTTAAACTGTGAGTGTTCGCTTTTCTTTGCTGGTTTTAACCCTAGTGTATGGGCTGCGAGTCAAAATGAATGTTTACATAGATTTCAACCCCAGGACAAGGATCAACACTTCTCATTTGGTCCCTGGGCCTTAAACGTTAAGTTTGTGTATGTTGTAAATGAACACTGACTTCAGAATAAGTTATGTTTTCATCATGGAAAAATCAAGGAATGAATGGTGAATGCTTGGTGTGAATGCGAGTGAATGCTTGGTGTTGGTCGGAGGGGCCGTTGTGCACAAATTAGTTGCCACGCTTCCGTCAGTCTGCCCCAGGGCAGCTGTGGCTACAGACGTAGTTTACCATCACCGGTATGACTGGGCGAATGGTGTGCATGGATCCTTGTAAAGCGTCTTTGGGTACCTAGAAAAGCGCTATATAAAATAAAGGATTATTATTATTATTATTATTATTATTAACGTAGGTGTATTTTACCTTTAACTCACGAGATGCAGGTAGCATGTTTTATACTAAATGTGAATATAATTCATTTAATCTAATTTCCATTATGCATTATGTATACTTTGTTGGCATCTTATTCTGAAAACCGGATGTTCGTCGGAAGAAATCGGATGTTGTCTCATGTTAATCTTTCCGTTAACTTTCAAAGTCCTTCGCTCGCTGCCGATCTGCGCCGTTTGAATGAGTTTACCGTGAATTTCAGGATATAGGTGCACTAAAATTTAAGCGTCTGCCGAGTTGACCGCAGTCGCAGGTCTGATTAAGAAGCGCTCCATTTTTTTTTATTCGTTTAGAAAGTTCGGGGGCATTTTTTGCCCCTGTCCTAGTGATATCAGGGGCAAAATGATATTTCTTAGGGGCAGTTTTGCCCTTTGCCCTCGTGTATTTCCGACGCTGCCATCAAATCAATCATCAATATAATCATCAAAACTATTTCAAACTGTACAGTTGGCGCTCATTCAGTGCATAACTTTTTGTATTGAAATATTGAAATCAGTGGAGTTGAACCGCGGTTAATCATGTGTAACTTCAGAGGTGACTCGTGCTGAAAGCTTTTACCACAAACGGAAACTTTACTGCAACCAGAACAGCTAAAGGGGATTGTCTCCTGTGTGGGTATTCATGTGTGCCTTTAGCTCTCTGTTGCGCACAAATCTATGACAGCAAACTGATCAGCTGAAAGGTTTTTCTCCTGTGTGTCTGTAAATGTGAACGATTGTTAAAAGATTTCTTACAGACTGAGCAGCTGAAAGGTTTTTCTCCTGCGTGGGTTCTCATGTGCGTCTGTAAATTTGAACGATTGTTAAAAGATTTCTTACAGACTGAGCAGCTGAAAGGTTTTTCTCCTGTGTGGATTCTCATGTGTATCTTCAGAGTGTGTCTCCTGCCAAATGTTTTCTCACACTCAGAGCATCTAAAACGTTTCTCACCAGCGCTACATCTTGAATCACTGACACGGACGTCATCAGGTTTCACATAGTTTAAACCTGACTGAGGTTCTCTGGTCTTCTTCCAATCACCACCCTCATCAGTGTCAGAAGAGTTTCCAGTCTTCTCATCAGTATCTGGTTCTGGATGTCTATCTGGATCCAAGTTCCTGTCTGGTTCTGGTCCTCCACAGTCCTTTCCATCAACTTCTGTTCCCATCTGTTTAGTTTGTCTTTGATGAAGCTGTGAGGACTGAGCTTCCTCTTCTTCATCTTCACTCTTCACAGGAGTGAATGAGAACTTGACATCAGCCTCCTCCAGACCTTGAAGCTGCTCTCCTTCCTGACTGGTGCAGAGTTCCTCCTGTTCTTCTTTAATATGTGAGGGCTCTGGGTCCTCCTGTTCTTCTTTAATGTGTGGGGGCTCTGGGTCCTCCTGTTCTTCTTTAATATGTGGGGGCTCTGGGTCCTCCTGTTCTTCTTTAATATGTGGGGGCTCTGGGTCCTCCTGTTCTTCTTTAATGTGTGGGGGCTCTGGGTCCTCCTGTTCTTCTTTAATATGTGGGGGCTCTGGGTCCTCCTGTTCTTCTTTAATATGTGGGGGCTCTGGGTCCTCCTGTTCTTCTTTAATATGTGAGGGCTCTGGGTCCTCCTGGTCCAGACTGGAGCTCCACTCCTGCTGCTCAGAGGGAACCTCTTCTTTAACCAACAACAGCTGCTGGACGTCTGCAGGAAAACAGTAAACACACACAGAGGTGTTACAAAGACATTTTAGAATTGAGCAAATAGTCTCCTGGACATACACTTCCAGAGTATCACTAGAACCAGATAATACAAGAATGTAATCAACTTATGTGACCATGAGCATATGAACCATTTTAAGCTGCCAAATCCATGTGGTGTTATCAAAGAGAACAAACTTGTACTTTAAGTTGAAATATTTCCTGTCATCTAGGGGGGGGGGGGTGTTCCCCAGGAGAATTATATTCAATGAACAGAAGATGGTAGACAATCTACAAGTGTTAACAATGTATTAAGTCAAGCATCAAAAACATAGATCTATGGTTTCACAAAACACAAGAATTGATTAAGTAGCCCTAGCAACAGACACAAAGTCAGGGCTCCGTATACGCATCTCTCCTCTGTGTTTTGTGAGCCCTGTATCTTTACACTTTATTTGACCTTGTCCAGCACAGGGACGCATTATCTTCACCCACACACAAGCCAGGGTTGGGCCACATTGTGTGTGGGAGTCCTGGAGTCTCAGGGATAGGGAAGGTGCTGTTCCTGCAGGTTGCTACACAACGCAACACTATTGCAAATTAACACACACACACATAATACTGTTGTGTTCAAAATTTCTCAAACAAAAGGTAAAAGAAAAAGCCCCCCCCCCCCCCATGCTCTCTTTCTTCCATCTAGGGTTGTCACGATACCAAAATTATGACTTCGATACGATACCTGCCATAAGTATCACGATACCGATACGATACCAGAATTCGATACAATCCCACAAATAAGAAATACGATACTGGTATAGTTATCTATAATAGTAATAAATAAAACATCTGTACGGTTCCCTTTTTTACCAGCTTGTTCCTGCCCAGCTTTTTGAACACTTAACAAATATTAGTATTAGCCTACAGCAGAATGTTACATGTTAACATGTTAGACGTGTTGCCTCCCTTTGTTTGTGTGGCTTTCAAACACTTTTTGCAAACGGGTCTCTGTAGGTCAGTGGGCTTTCCTTCACTATCTGCAATGTAGCCAAAGTATTTCCAGAAGCTACTTCTGGCATCTTGTTTTTCAGCAAGCAGAGGACGGTCGGGAAAAGCTCCTGCACTCGCCATGTCTCCCCTGTGATCACTCGCTGTGAGTGCGCGCGCTGCCTGCTGCTGTGTGAGCGCGCTGGGCAGCCCGCCCCCTTGCAGTCAATTCCTGCAGGCAGCATGACAGGGAGCGGAGCTGCGAGTGCGTTCTGATCGCGTGCTATTTTAATGAAGTATCGATACTAAAAATATGCAGAATCGTATCGTTTTTAACGTACTGGTACCGCGGTACCTTTTCAGTATCGGTACACCGTGCAACATTATTTCCATCATTAAGCAGGGCCGAATCAGCTGGTTGAAGTTTAAATCAAAAGGCGCGGTGGTATTACAGGTGGGGCGCGGGGGAAAATGCAGAATTTTTGTATTAAAAAAAAAGTAATAATTAATAAATACATGGTGAAATGCCTGTACTTTCGTGTAAATGTTTACGTTACGCCGTTAACAGGTTACGCTTGCGCATGCGCGACGGCCATGATCCTTGGCGACTCACATGTGCGGCTTAGTGTTCCAAATGTACAGACATTTGGCAGGCGGGAACAGAAAAACAACCGCAAGCGATGCATCCGAGATGAACACGAACATGACGCCTATCTTGCTCTGGGTTTCACAGTGGACGCGTTAGGAGATGAGGAGAGACCAGTTTGTGTTTTATGTCTGAAAACTAGCTGCGGACAGTATGAAACTTGTTTTGTTTAGTTTTTCACAGGTTGCACTTTATTATCTTGAAAAGATGTTTAGTGCAAAACGGGTTAATTGCAGCCAATTGCAATAAGCTATTTTTTGCCAAATTGTAGTTCTTTTTTGCACAGATATAACTTCATTTGCATTGTTCTAACAAAGTGATTGCACATTTTATTTGTTTTTGTATGATGGAGCAATCTGGTTTACTTAAGTGATTGTAATTTTCTTTGTTCTATTATTTGAAAAAGCACATATGGAGGCGTCACAAAATGTTGTTATTTCAATAAATGTTCAACAAAGACCATTTTGTTACAATTTTGTTGGGGCATGAACATTTTTCTTCCTCCAAAGTGGAGCGCGACAGAAAAAGTTTGAGAACCACTGCCCTATGCACTGCAATAACGCGTCCAACGCGCCATCGCAAAATCGCGGTGCGCCAGTCTCATCGCGTCTGTGCATAGACTTTGGATGTAATCTCGACGCGCGTCAAAAAATAAACGTGACCGGTGTGAACGCAGCATAAGCCCATCGATCAGCTCAGTGATTGGCTGAACCCGTCGGACTTCAGTCGGCCACTTCCTTGACCAATTCACCCCCCTTCTTGAAGGCTGTGCTCAGAAACTCGTCAGCAACATCCCCCTCTCTCCGACTTCATGGCGGTGTCATAAATTCTCTGGTTTCTCTCACAATGCACAACAAATTCAGTAACTCTCCCTTTAGTTTAAACCCTCTACAAGTAAACATATTGTAACACATAATATCCATCGCTAGGAGCGCTTTCAAACTTAAATTCCTCACAATACTTACCGGTGCACATTTAATGCCTGTAAATACTGTTGTCATATTTCTACAGTAGCGAGAACCATCGCCTACACAAAATGAAGTGATTAGCTTTCATTTAACCCTGTTACTGTATGGCTTCATATTAACTTCCACTGTTACTGTAAAGTAGGGGTGAAAAAAAAAAAATCGATACAGCATAGTATCGCGATATTTTGCGTGGCGATATTGTATCGATACATGGATGCCTAGTATCGCTCTTTTATTATATAAACTATATAAAAAAAAAAAGAAATCAATTACTTTTTCAGTCCACTAGATGGTGCCGAGCTATTTTCTGGTGAGGTCAGCAAAGGTCCTGGGTCAGCGTGATTGGTAGGAAGTTGGTCAAAACAAAGAGACATCTGGGCCCCGTTCCTCGTACGTGGCTAACTTAGTTAGCCGGATACTTTTCAGGATAAGATGACGTAGATCAGGCTTTTCGGTTCCACGAAGCAAGTTCGGCAAAATCACCATGGCAACACATCCATAAGCTTGAACCTGCTCCAGCGCAGGCTAAGTGAGGGTAGCTGGATAAGCTGGTCACTCCCCCGGAAAAAATGGCAGCTCCTGTCATATACAGTAGTCTAATGCGCTTGCGCATATACTGGGGGTTATACGGGAGTTCCGGAAATGCATGTAAAGTGAGACACACGGTGATCCTTAAAACCAGCTGAGCAAACTAAGAAGCCTCTCTTGCATTAATGTCCAGCTCCCTTCCTCAGAGATCCACTGATGAAGGAGGATATTACTTAGATTTGCGTTTTATAGGGTGAGAGTTCTTCCACATCGCCAAGATCCGTTATCACATCATGATGACTTCATATACGAGCGCTATCGATTCTGCCGACAAGAAATCATTTATTTACAAGACCTTCTCGAGCCATACATTGAACACCACACGCCGCTGCCGAGCACTGACTGTCTCACAGACTGGATGCAGCCTTGAGCTTTTTTGCGAGTGGTACATTGTTGTACAGTGTCGGCGATGCGGAGAACATCGGGAAAGCCGCTGCATGCCGTGCGCAAAGTTTATTTGGCGCTTAATAAACGTATGTGTTCAATACATTACCATGGCACACATTGTGTTGACTCACCATTCTGAATAATGTGTTTGTACTTCGTTTGTACTTGCGCCCATGTCCTCTTGATGGCTGGTTGCATACATGGGGGTTAAAGCACTCATAATTATAGGACAGTGTTATAAGTACACCAGCATATCATTATTGCAGAAAATGATTAAGGTGGACTCATGATAAGAAGAGAGAGAATCACACACTATTTATTTTCACTGCTTCAATTGATTGAATTTCTGATTATGAATAATATGACATACATATTGATCCGCCCATACACAGATTCACACACACACATTCAAACTCCTAGTTCTATATGGTAATCTACACAGACAGGTATATACACATATATAGTAGGCTACATGATACATACGTGCATACAGTACATATATCCTCATATTAATTCGTATCAATTAGATACTCTTTGGGCTTGTTTTGTCTACTTATTCTGAAAGAGTTGAGATAATTATTGTCGTTATAGATCTCATTCGATGATGCATTTCATTCAGCATACTGCCAGCAGGCACATTTAAAGACATATCATCTGATTGATTGGGATGATTAGGCACTTAAAATTAGCCGATACATTTTCCCAACACTTACACATTTAACTTAGTTTTGCACAGGCTGCACTTTATTGTTATTATCTTAAAAATGTATTCAGTGCGAAACAGGTTAATTGCAGCGACAATAAGCTATTTTTTGCCAAATATTCGTTCTTTTTGCACATATAGAACTTTATTTGCATTGTTCTAACAAAGCGATTGCACATTGTATTTGTTTTTGTCTGATGGAGCAATCTGGTTTACTTGAAAGTGATTGCAATTTTCTTTATTCTATTTTTTTGAAAACGCACAGATGGAGGAGTCACAAAATGTTGTTCTTCCAATAAAAGTTCAACATGGAGCATTTTGTGCCAATTTTGTTGGGGCGGTGGGGCATGAACATTTGTCTTCGTCCAAAGTGGGGCGTGACAGAAAAAGTTTGAGAACCACTGACTTAACCCAACAAGTCTGAACTGTAACGGAACTTTAACTGTAACGGAGGGAAATGAAGACGCTGCAGACATCTTAACGCTGATTGGCCAAGACTCGATACGTCGCATCAAATACGTTTTATTGCGACGATCACAACATCACCTTTTCTCCTCGTCTCACTCCAATCTGAGAAACGCTGACCGGCTGACCCCCCCCCCACACACACAAAAAAAAACTACGGATCTAGACGACTCACGTGGATGACATATTTTGATTAAAAACGGTTTATTTCGCCGAAAAGCGACACGTTTACAGGTATTATCAGGAGAAGAAGAAAACGACAAATTGCAACCGAGTCTCACTCCAAACTACATTAGAAGTTATCAGCCGGAGCATGAACAGTGTTTGAGAACTGAGAGAATAAATGAAGTGAACCCACGTGCTCTTTGTATCCGGACTTCCGGGTTGAAAACAGCGTCCAGAAGCTCCCGTTGTCGTTTATTCTCCTCTTTTGAACGAGAGAGTTCCTCCTCGTACTCTGCTATCGTTCTTTCAAACAGACCAAATATCTCTTCACCAGCCGCAGTTAGTCGCTGGTTGACTAAAGATCTCAGCATTTCTAGTTTAGACATTTTGAAATGAGTCCTCTTCTTCTTCCTCTCCTCTCCTCTCCGCGTTATTCTTCTTCTTCTTCTTCTTTCACTTTAATGGCGGACTACAAACCAACGTTTAAGGCGCCACCTACTGGACCGGAGTGTGTAACATCATGATTTTATGACAGTTATCATTACACAATAACAGTGTTATTTATAAATTAAATAAAATAAGAAAAATAAACTTAATATTTAAAATAAAATTAATTTAAATAATTTAAATAACAAAATAAAAAATATAGAAGTTATATTCTGGATATTGAACCCGTTCCATTCAAAATATTAAATTAAGCCCTTTTAAGCTGAACTAGTTTGTCCCCTGTCTCTAACAGTCCTTTGATGCTCCACTCCCTTCCTGTATCTACCACTCTGTTCTTCAGTCTTTCTCTTTCCACCCTGAACTTCCTCCATCCTATCATGTTCAACAACATGTTCAACAGTTTATTTACAGTTGCATATCTCACATTTATCCCACTGTCTTTTTCATGATGTGTATAACGTGTCATTGAGTCCTGTATGTCCGAACCTTAATCTGAAAGTAACATCTTCTTTTCTACTTTTACTTCCATCACTTCTCACTCTGACTGACGTCTGTATTTTGTTGTAATTTATACCTGTTGGAGCTATTTATTTGATGTTGTATTGTGTTATTGTTGGAATGCTGTTAAGCATTCCAACTATTGTTATCCTGTTTCTTTATTCCACTATTTCTTCTGTCCCCCGTTTCGTCGCAACGCTTCTTCTTCTTCATTTTTTAAGCTACAGAAACCGTTCAACTATCAAAATGTTCAGCTCCTTCAGCTCATGTCTGCTATGACTTTTTCTATTTCTGACCTTTAATCTTTTTGAATTATTAAGCTTTTAGCAACTTTTTTTTGAATGGGTTTCTATGGAGAAGATTTTCAAATCCTCTTAAACTTCTTCAACTTTCAAATCCTTCAACTTCCTCATACTTTCAGCTACAGACACCATTTCAACTTTCAAATGTTGAGAAAACCCTCAACTATTGCCAACATGATTCAGCTTTTTGATATCTTTTAAACTTTTTGAACTGCAACAATTTAACTTTCATGATTTTTCAGCCCTTTTCTGCATTTATAATGGCTGTGTATTGCGCAGCTTAGAGTGCGTGATGTCACCGCTAGAGTGAAGAGCAGCTTGAGATTCTTGTGAAAAAAACATTTGTATTTTGCCACTGTGTCCACAATCTTCACTCTTCATGCATACTTTCTGGATGTAGAAGTAGCTAATACTGTCCTTGTCGTAGAACAATTACTGTGGAATCCCACAGATTTCCACATTTGACACGGAAGCCGTTAATTGAGAGGAAAACCAACTTTCTGCTCCATAGAGACCAATGTTAAATTTTGCTTCAAAAACATCTTCCACAGAACACGGTACCCCATTTCTAGATCGCCAGTTAAGCCACATTTTTTACACTACAGACACAATTTTTACAGGATCTGTTATTCAACTCATCCTTCCCCTCAATTATTAATATCGGAGCAATAGGAGCTACGGTTATGGGAGTATTGAGGATTTGTTTGAGAGGTGTTTCCCTGTTTTATCTCCATGAAATGGCTTCAGGCACACAGGTGTTTGCGATTGAGCCAATTAGTGATGTTGATAAACACACAGACTCACAGACACACGCGCACATACACTCCTCTCCCTCTCTCTCTCTCTGTGTCCCTCATACAGTCATTCAGGTCTTAGGGATCTTTAGAGGTCTTTGCCCCCTCCTCCACCCCCCCCCCCCCACACACACTCAAACACCCACCCCATTTTAAAATAAAAGCCGCACACACATGATATGTTGCAGCTGTTACGTGTTGCATCTCGGCCAATCAGACATGAGTATTCTGATAAGTTTCCTGATTCGAGTGACATTTACACACACCGCGACACAAGAGGGAGAGACGATGAAAGACATGGCAGAGCAGGACAACAGTCATGTAAGCTGTAAATGATAAAACATCGGACAATCTCCAAATGAGAAAGTTTGCCAGAGATATCAGAGCATCTCTCTTTCTCTCGCTCTCTCTCACACAAATTCTTTCTTCTCTCTCTCTCTCTCTCTCTCTCTCTCACTAATTCTTTCTTCTCTCTCTCTCCCTCTCTATGTCTATCTCTCTCATACAGTCATTCAGGTCTGAGAGACTTGTAGAGAACCCCCCCACACACACACCCCATTTCAAAATAAAAGCCCCAAAGAGTGAATTCTAATTGAAATGCTTGTGATGAAGCCAGGCATTTAACAACCTCTGTTTGTGTGTCAAACATGATGATTATGTCTCCTCTCCCCCTCTCCCCCCCACCCAGTCCCACCCTTTCAAAATAAAAGCCTCATGGATTAACTGTATTTAAACAAGCTCAAAATTTGGCTTTTTTGTTGAAATGACTTTTCACTCCTCTCCCTCTATCTCTCTGTGTCTCTCATACAGTCATTCAGGTCTTAGGGATCTTTAGAGGTCTTTCCCCCCTCCTCCCCCCCCACACACACACCATTTTAAAATAAAAGCCCCACAGAATGAATCCTAACTGAAATGCTTGTGATGAGCCTGTCATTTAATAACCGGTTTGTGTTTATCTAACATTATGATTCTGTCTCCTCTCCCCTTCTCCCCCACACCCCACACCCCATTTCAAAATAAAAGCCCCAGAGAGTGAATTCTAACTGAACTGCTTGTGAATGAAGCCTGTCATTTAATAACCTCTGTTTATGTGTCAAACATGATGATTATGTCTCCTCTCCCCCTCCCTCCCCCACCCAGTCCCACCCTTTCAAAAATAAAAGCCTCATGGATTAACTGTATTTAAACGTTTCGCTCAAAATTAGGCTTTTTTGGTTGAAATAATGAATGCTCTTACTAATACTGCGACAACTACTACTACTGCTAATATTTCTAGTATTACCACTACTACTACAACTTTTGCTGTTGCTACTATTACTACTACTGCTACTGCTATTACTGCTACCATAAATATTATTACTACCACTACTGATATTACTACCACTACCACTACTATTATTACTGATACCACAACTGCTAATACTGCTATTCCTGCTACTACCAGTACTAATAACCAGTACTAATACTACTACAGCTATTAGTACGACTGCTGATACGACTACTTCTACTACTTCTTCTAATTACAAATACTTCGATGACAACTTCTACTGCTACTACAAATATCACTACTGCTACAACTAGTACTTATTCAAATGCTACTCATACTTATACTGCGAATAATACTTCTACTACTACTACAACAAATATCACTACTGCTGGAATTCTTTTAAGCTACAGAAACCGTTCGAATATCAAAATGTTCAGCTCTTTCAGGAGAGGGGTGATATAACTTCATATTTGTAATCTTTCAACTTTTTGAATTATTCAGCTTTTTGCAATTTTTGTAAAATTGGATATCTATTTTCAGCAATGTTTTTGAGATTCATTTCAGCTTTCAGCATTCCAACGCATTTTCAGCAGGAAATGCATTTTCTAGTTTCATTTATAAGTAGCATTGTTTAATTATTGTAGATGTTTCATATGTTAAGATTATTTTTCTCTTTAATAGTAATTTGTTTAGTTCTATTATTTTTTGGGTAATTACTGTGGGCACCTGTTGCTATTTAAACGAGTAGAAAGGTAGGACCAGCATGCACCGGGGTGGGCGTATAGTTTTTACCAGCGACACAGCAGCATTGCACTGCACAGGACAGGAGAGACAGCACGACAGGAGTGTTGTTAATTAGTTTGTTTGCTTGTTTTATTTGCTTTATTTAATAAATACACAAAAATGGAATCCTGCTTGGACATTTTACTCTCTTCTGGCTGCGTAAGGATACCGACCACGGTGCATCAGTGGCGTTTGATTATTATTTGTTTAAGTTTGATTTAGCCGACAAATGTCCACTACAATACCCTTATTGTCATTATTCCAAATTTCCTGCCAAGATGTAATAATTCCGTGCTGTATTACTGATTTTGCTTCTGACCTCCCAAAACAAATTTCTAAAATATCATTTTTGTTTGACGCTCTTTTCTCAAGTTTATCTGCAACCTCATTTCCCTCCATTCCAACATGAGCCGGTGCCCAACAGAGATGTACATCTATTCCTAAATGTTGTGAGTTCAGTAATGATGTATAAACTTCAGTTAAAAGATCCTCTCGTACTGTTTGACCGGATTGTATACTTTGTATTGCAGCTGCAGAATGTGAACACAAAAGTACTTTCATTGGTTTGACCTCCTCCACCCACTGAAGACTGATGATTACTGCTGTCAGTTCGGCTGTGTACACTGATAACCAGTTATCTGAGCGTTTAGATCCATCTGTAAAGATATTTCCAGAATTAGAATAGCTTTTATTCAGTAAATCTTGAACCAAGTATCCGATGTTTACATTCCTCTCAGTCCATTCTCTTCTCTTCTCTAATATCTCCAGATTTACCTTGGGTTGTGGAAATATCCATGGAGCAATGTTGCTACTAATATGCTGGACTATGTTGTATGGTATCAAATTTGAACTGTTTCACTTTCCTGTTAACTTCCCATCCAAAGCTTTTACCAGAGAATGTCGAGTACTCCCAACCATTGTACAGGACAGTCGCTGCTGTGTTTCCGTTAAGTCCACCCTGAATTCTAATCCAGTGTGATAGTGCTAACTCAGTTCTCCTCACATGTAATGGCAGTTCCCTGGATTTCACCAGCAATGCATTAATGGGTGTGGTTTTGACTCGGGAGATGAGTCAGAGGAAAAACATCCAAAAAAAAAGGTGAACAGATAAAAGTCCATCGAGACAGGTTCTACGAGGAACATCCGGTTTCGCTGCAACTTGGTGGGTAACCAAATAAAAGCCCTTAAACTAATAAAATAGTATATCATTACTCCTATCTTCAGTTACCTTCCATCTGGTCCATATGTAACAGTTGTGGGTCGTGGAACGAGACGACTCAAGTGATTGTTTTCCAACATTTATGTATTGAAGACAAAATATCACCAATGAATTGCCTTCTGATCGTTTTCTGCCCCTCTGCTCCCTCAGCAACGTGTGATTTAATTCCTTTTATTCAAATACACACTGACCAATCAGAGCTCGGTACGTGGACCATTAATGAATGTTACATAATCACACAGTTTAAACTGACAAATGCAAAAAAAGACAGCTGGCAATAAATCTCAGACTGCATGTGTGAAATCGTAAATTAACAGATTTATGACATCACTGCTTCATTTAGAGCAGGATAGATCTGACTATAAGTACATGTGTGTATTATGGTAAATGAATGTGTTGCAGATGTGTTTTCATGGCGTGTATGACAATATTTTAGCCTTGTTCTTTCAGCTGTAGCCTTAGTGGTGCGAAACAGACTTTGGAGTAAATAGAAAAGAAATGTGTAAATATTCTCTCATCACACATTCACTGACGCATGCCGGCTTCTTGAGTCGTGTCTGACAGTCTCCGGCTACTTTAATGTTTGGTGTGGGTGATTTTAAATCATGGAAGGAAACTTCCTCACTGCTTAGAATTATATTCATATATATATTTATTTATTTGCCCAAAAGTCCGTTTCACATCGCTGGGTCTCAGCTGAAAGAATAAGAATACATCAAAGTAAAACATGAACGTGAATACACGTGTTATTATAGTCAGATCAATCCCGTTATAGATGAAGCAGTGATATTATAAATAGGTTAATTTACAGAATGACACAGTTAGTGATTTCTTGCCAGCTGTCCTTCCTGCATTTGTCAGTTTAAACTGCGTTACTTTCAGCCTGAATTATGTTCATGTTCTTGATGTTGGTCTCAGAGTGCACCAGACTGATACATTTAACTTTAAAATGTACAACATTTTCTTCCAGGTGAGCGTGTCCCCGGCCCCCTCTAGAAAACCAACACTAACTAGAAAATAAAAACTCAATTCGTCTACCGGATCAAGCTAAAGACAGTACCAAATCTGAGCGTGGACTCAATGAGCGATGCTCTCAAATTGAAAGAACACGGTCTTGGATAAAGATAGGATGAAAGCTCCATCGTTCCTCCCCTGTGTGATGTTTCATGTGGTGTGTCAAATGTATTTTATACATTTTGTATAAAACCGTTATCACAAACAGAACCACTATGTCTCTTATATGATTAACAGTGCCATTGATGAATACATAATTCCTTCATCTGATGAGTGTACTTCCAATAATAAATGAATCCAGGTATACATGTGACCTGCCACCTCCCGGCTAGGATCCGTGCGGAGCGCGAGGACGTGCCTCCGTATTTGACGTTTGACAGTTTTCCTGTCTGCTTCGTCTGCCGCTGTGTAGGATTAGCCACTTTCCGGCTTGGAACCGTGCGGAGGCGTGGAGACGCCTCCTATTGCCTTTGGCCATTACCTGTCTTTTCCCTTGACTGAGAGAAATAAACTACCTTGGTTTTGAAATAGAACTCTGCTGTCTGAGTCTGCATTTGGGTCCGCGAAACACCCCACATCATAACAATACAGCTGTTTTCACAATAACTGTATAACCTGGAACCAAGACTGTGATGGCGTCTGTGCAAATTTACAACATGTGATTTCACATTTGATAAAGAGTCTCTTCAGCGTCATAAAACAGTTCACATTATTTTCAAAAGACCTTCTGAGCATGTGCACCCCTACGTTAGGGTATCCCAGTTCTTCCACAGACACTAATCCACGTAGTGCACCTGCGCCTGGAGCTCCTTGGAGATGTACCCGAGAAGGGTCGCCGTCAGCTGCTGCTTCAGGGTGGCGTTGCCCATCACTAGAGCAGTTAGCTGAGCCAAATCTGTCCACTGAATGTCTCCCAGCACGGCCAGAAGACTACCATAAAGCTGCTGCTGCTGCTGCTGAGGACTGAGCTCCATTATGATCTGAGGCAGCGGTTTGAACTGTCCACTGGTCAGCCAGCAGCCCAGAAGGCCTCCGACAGCACCGCCTACATGTTAAGAGGGTTTCAAACATGTGGAATTATGATTGCACACACACGAGTGGGAGAAACTGTTGCATGCATTTATTCCCACTCACCGACTGCGATACCAAGAGGTCCCCCGACTAACCCTCCAGCGAAGGCCAGACCGCCCGCTGCTGCTGCTCCCTTCCCTGAGCCTTTCACTGTGGTCTGGATTTGCTGATTTGCAGATAACTCACAACACAGCTTCATGACATCATCAAGTCGATGGCACATACTGTGGATCAGATTTATACATTTCAGGAGTCTTCGGTGATTGTGTGAGGTAGCCCCTTTCTTGCTATTCTGTGACCAGATATGAAGCCCGTAGTGCGTGTTTTGTAGATGTGATACATTATAAAAGGGAAGCAAGTGTTGTTTACTGGTGGTACATTGCAACTATTATTTAATCTTGATCATTTTAAATGAACCAAACTAAATCCTGAAGAAAACACAAACTGACCCCTTCACCCCTTAATATACTTCATTTATCAGAAGATTATAATAACTTAACATATCTCGACATATTCACCCCAATAACAATTGACCAATGTGTTCAGGCTAAACTAATTACAAGTACCCTAAATTACTTTAATAATCTCTGAATATCACTTTAACATTGTAAAGGTGCACTTGACAGCAACTCATATTTGTGGGATGATAATTTTCAAAAAATTTTAAATACAGGAATCAAACATGTATTGTAATATTTCCATGGATTCAGTGATTCAACTCTGATCTGACCTGGAAAGCATCTTTGGGATGCTGTAAAATACATGTGATGTGCTTTATATTCATGTTTGTGGTGATGTAAACTAATATCTGGGGAAATTAATATTTTTATCTTTAGAAGAATGTGACCCACACAGGATGTAGTCACATTGTTGTTCATGTATTTATTTTATTTTGACATAAAATTAACTTTATGTTATGAATGTTAAGAGGATCAGTGTTGGATCCTGTCCAGGCCAGAAGGGGGCAGTAGCGGAGCGGCTGACGTCACCCACTCTAACCTCCAGCTGTTCTGCTTTAGGCAAACATTTCACACTTAAGTCCTTATAAGCCTCACAAATGTGCCTTCTGATACAAAAGTGATACTTTAAAACATAGATATTTTGTCCTTTTACACGTTTAGGAAATACAACTTCGTAGTTTTTAATTGTCTGGCTCCAAACACTAAGAGCCCTAAAGCTCTCTCATCCACTGTAATGTTATTTAGTTATTTCACATCTGAAAGTCTGTGACACATTCCCCTGCACCTCAGACAACAGTACATCTTCTCCTAAAGACATCTAACCAACATGTTTCAGCACAACAGCTTACTGGCACTATAGGCCATTAGTTGGAGATAATAAGTCACACGTAAGATATTCCATTAAAAGTGTGACATTGTGTCACTTAACTTACTGAAGTCCAGGGGTGGAAGAATAATCCAGATCTAATACACCGCTACTATATTTACTATCTGTAATAATATATTCTAACCTACCTTATGTTGTTATCAACAATCTAACTTTGCAAAGTAACTATAACTAAAGCTTTGAAATATAGTTAATTAATTAGTTAGATTCCACCACTGCAAAAGTAAACATCCGCTCTTATTCATTCAAGGGGTTTATCAGCAGTTGATACATGATCTAGAATATATATATCGCTGTATGTTGTTAGATATTCAGTGAAGCAGATCATGATGGGAAAGCTATACTGTCAGCAAAAAATGTGGCTTTATCATAGTTATTTGGATAATAGTTGAGACTGAGAAGTATTTATTACGACTGGACGTTACAGTAAAGCACATCAACTGTTTTGTGATTATTATTTTTCTTTTGGTTGTGATTATGTTAATATAAGTGATAACTACGCCTAATAGTTTGGGCATTCAAGATACGACCAAAGGGAGAAGTGAGCCATTTAATAAGAAAAGAGCCATATATGCCTGGCTTAAGGATGTGATGTTTTTTTTAAGTCTTGAAAAAATTAAACATGCACTTAGAGCAGGGGTGTCAAGCTCATCTTCACTCCGGGCCACATCAGCATCACGGTCGGCCTCAAAGGGCCGGTTGTAAATGTAAGACGGTGTAAATGTAACTACTCCCAACAGATTGGTAAATAACTGTCTCTGCATTTGATTGTTTATTCAAATGTTAAAATATTGTACATGCAGTTATATAAATGTAAAACTATATTTCAGCACATTTCTGTTATTATAACTTAAATCCTTTTAATTTAGGGTTAAGAAACCCAGATTACTCTATCAAAGATCAAACTATTAAAGAAAATAGCAAACACAAGTAATTATAATAACTTTGTTCAAAGCTTAAAATCCTTTCAAGGGTGCGTTTGCACAATCCCACGTGAAGTGTTTCATGTGTTGTAAAGCCACGTTTAAAGTAGTCATCAATATACTCACAATAATATTTGCAAGTGTACAGTAAGCAGCCAAAGAGCTGCTTCTGTGACTGTGTGTTTAAGTAGCTCATCATTATGCCTTTCTATCTCATAACTTCGACTTTCGATCTCATCATTTCGACGATGGGGATATTTTTATTATCAAATCTAACTTCTTATTTTTTATTTTATTTTTTTTTATAAAAAAAGAAAATAAATTCTGGCGGATTCGTGGGCCACATAAAATGACGTGGCGGCACCCCTGACTTAAACTGTCTGAGAAGTTCGAGGGAGGTCAGAGACTTTCTAGTGGGTTGGTGGTTTTGCCCGTCCTGGCTCTCTGTCCTTCTCTCCAGCCCCTGCTCACTCCCCAGACCTGCCAGTCCTGGTCACATGACAGCCCCTCCCACCTACACACCTGTTCCCACTTTCCTCATCAGACCTGTAGTTTCTAGAAAACGCACCGAAAACATTTTACTCTACTATATATTTGAAGATTTTTTACGATAAGTAATTGTTTGTATGTGAGAAACATTTCACCAACAAAGACCACGCTTCTTATGATTGCAAATTAGTTTGAAATAAAATAACATACATCACAAAAAACAAAACAAATAGAACTGAAGCCACCGGGAGATCATTGACACACTTATACAGGGAGACACAGCTTGTTAAATCAGGAGAAACTTAATTTACAGTGAACAAATACATTTATTAAATTGTGCAAAGTAAAGTTAAAATTTTGGAGAGTCGACACTGGTAGAGTTGTTGAAGACAGTAGGGGCAGGTTGAAGATAGATGATGGCATGTGGAGTGGGACTGCCCTCAGTGGAAGAAACCTTGAACACCAGATGTAATGATGAATGGGGAGGAGGGTCACATCGGTTCGTACTGAAATGACAGCTGACTGCACAGAAGAGAACAGGTCTTTAAAGTTTGACAGGAAATATATGATTGGCTGAGGGAGGCCGTGGCAAAATCGCCCACTGTCAGCTGATAGAGTAGGAGCCAGAGAGCGAGAGTCAGAGAGATGAGGGAGTGAATGAGAGCATACAAAGACTGTCCTAATGTAGGAAGTTAGAGTAAATCCTCAAACTTTACATACCGGTAGTTATAGTATTTATAGTCATACAGTTGTAAATTAATTATTTCAAAATATCCCTCCTCTAAGCAAAGCTCTCTAAGTTTTACTGTACTTTACTCTCAGTAAATAATCAATGCTAACAATTTGATATTCAAGGAGGGATTTGGTAATCCTTCAATTATAATAGTGGCACCAAACATCGTGAGCCAAATTATGAAAAGTGGTAGCAGTCAAAGTCTATTCTGAATCCAAAGTTAGAGGTCAGATATGCTCCTGGTTTACACGACAGGAGTTTGGTGAGGGTATCTGACCCCAGCAGCCGACATCGGACACACCGGAAGCCTGAAGTGAGGTTGAAAAGCTTGCAAGTTCATCTGCCAATTTGCCAGATGACAGACCTTCACCTCAACAGGGAGTCTGACCAGTCATATAAAATAAAATAAAATACTTTACAAGAAATTTTGAGGAGTGGTTTTGCCTGTGGCTTCCCTCAGAGCTGTCCAGCTGTCCTCTGTGGAGCACTGGGCTTCATCCACAAGATGACACCTCAACATTCTAATCCCAGAACTCAGCTGTGTTCCAGTTCCATCCAGCATTCTATTCTATTCTGTTCTATTCTATGAATTCACTATTTGCTAGTCCAGTGTTCAGCATGTTTTCCATGGCAGTTTTCACAAAACTCCACACATTATGACCCATTAGCAGTAATGATACAACACTGTATATTAAAAAAAATTATTTTGTCTGTTGCTTTGCAGATATTTAAAATCATACATGCAACAAGTCACAACAAAAGTTTAAGCTGTTGCAAGTAACTCCACAAATGATCCTTTTAACATTGCTGAATCGGTGGCAGCCCTCCCATTAGTCTCCCATTACCCCATCTGGGGGTAATGGGAGACAATGACACCCGAAGTCTGTTCTTGATGTCCACTCTACTCCGCCATTTTGTTTTGATTGCTGTCACTGCAGAACATCCCGCTTCACAAAGAGGATGTTGGAAATGGAAGCAGGGTTTTCAGTGCTTTAGTGGCGATCTCAGGATATTCAGCCTCGATTTTAATCCAAAACACCAGCAGAGTTGTGACCGAGACAAAGCGTCTTGACATGTCACGAGGCACAGGCGGATGAAATTGCGAGAGAATCCGGTCATTTTTCAAAATAAAACTTCCTTCAGACTCTGATAATCAATAAAACGGAAATAATATACAGTCCTTTGATGCTCCACTCCCTTCCTGTATCTACCACTCTGTTCTTCAGTCTTTCTCTTTCCACCCTGAACTTCTTCCACTCTATCATGTTCAACAACATGTTCAACAGTTTCTTTACAGTTGCATATCTCACATTTATCCCACTCTGTCTTTTTCATGATGTGTATAACGTGTCATTGAGTCCTGTATGTCCGAACCTCAATCTGAAAGTAACATCTTCTTTTCTACTTTTACTTCCATCACTTCTCAATCTGACTGACGTCTGTATTTTGTTGTAATTTATATCCTTATTGTCATTATTCCAAATTTCCTGCCAAGATGTAATAATTCCGTGCTGTATTACTGATTTTGCTTCTGACCTCCCAAAACAAATTTCTAAAATATCATTTTTGTTTGACGCTCTTTTCTCAAGTTTATCTGCAACCTCATTTCCCTCTATTCCAACATGAGCCGGTGCCCAACAGAGATGTACATCTATTCCTAAATGTTGTGAGTTCAGTAATGATGTATAAACTTTAGTTAAAAGATCCTCTCGTACTGTTTGACCGGATTGTATACTTTGTATTGCAGCTGCAGAATGTGAACACAAAAGTACTTTCATTGGTTTGACCTCCTCCACCCACTGAAGACTGATGATTACTGCTGTCAGTTCGGCTGTGTACACTGATAACCAGTTATCTGAGCGTTTAGATCCATCTGTAAAGATATTTATAGAATTAGAATATCTTTTATTCAGTAAATCTTGAACCAAGTATCCGATGTTTACATTCCTCTCAGTCCATTCTCTTCTCTTCTCTAATATCTCCAGATTTACCTTGGGTTGTGGAAATATCCATGGAGCAATGTTGCTACTAATATGCTGGACTATGTTGTATGGTATCAAATTTGAACTGTTTCACTTTCCTGTTAACTTCCCATCCAAAGCTTTTACCAGAGAATGTCGAGTACTCCCAACCATTGTACAGGACAGTCGCTGCTGTGTTTCCGTTAAGTCCACCCTGAATTCTAATCCAGTGTGATAGTGCTAACTCAGTTCTCCTCACATGTAATGGCAGTTCCCTGGATTTCACCAGCAATGCATTAATGGGTGTGGTTTTGACTCGGGAGATGAGTCAGAGGAAAAACATCCAAAAAAAAAGGTGAACAGATAAAAGTACATCGAGACAGGTTCTACGAGGAACATCCGGTTTCGCTGCAACTTGGTGGGTAACCAAATAAAAGCCCTTAAACTAATAAAATAGTATACCATTACTCCTATCTTCAGTTACCTTCCATCTGGTCGATATGTAACAGTTGTGGGTTGTGGAACGAGACGACTCAAGTGATTGTTTTCCAACATTTATGTATTGAAGACAAAATATCACCAATGAATTGCCTTCTGATCGTTTTCTGCCCCTCTGCTCCCTCAGCAACGTGTGATTTAATTCCTTTTATTCAAATACACACTGACCAATCAGAGCTCGGTACGTGGACCATTAATGAATGTTACATAATCACACAGTTTAAACTGACAAATGCAAAAAAAGACAGCTGGCAATAAATCTCAGACTGCATGTGTGAAATCGTAAATTAACAGATTCATGACATCACTGCTTCATTTAGAGCAGGATAGATCTGACTATAAGTACATGTGTGTATTATGGTAAATGAATGTGTTGCAGATGTGTTTTCATGGCGTGTATGACAATATTTTAGCCTTGTTCTTTCAGCTGTAGCCTTAGTGGTGCGAAACAGACTTTGGAGTAAATAGAAAAGAAATGTGTAAATATTCTCTCATCACACATTCACTGACGCGTGCCGGCTTCTTGAGTCGTGTCTTGCAGTCTCCGGCAACTTTAATGTTTGGTGTGGGTGATTTTAAATCATGGAAGGAAACTTCCTCACTGCTTAGAATTATATTCATATATATTTTTATTTATTTGCCCAAAAGTCCGTTTCACATCGCTGGGTCTCAGCTGAAAGAATAAGAATACATCAAAGTAAAACATGAACGTGAATACACGTGTTATTATAGTCAGATCTATCGCGTTATAGATGAAGCAGTGATATTATAAATGGGTTAATTTACAGAATGACACAGTTAGTGATTTCTTGCCAGCTGTCCTTCCTGCATTTGTCAGTTTAAACTGCGTTACTTTCAGCCTGAATTATGTTCATGTTCTTGATGTTGGTCTCAGAGTGCACCAGACTGATACATTTAACTTTAAAATGTACAACATTTTCTTCCAGGTGAGCGTGTCCCCGGCCCCCTCTAGAAAACCAACACTAACTAGAAAATAAAAACTCAATTCGTCTACCGGATCAAGCTAAAGACAGTACCAAATCTGAGCGTGGACTCAATGAGCGATGCTCTCAAATTGAAAGAACACGGTCTTGGATAAAGATAGGATGAAAGCTCCATCGTTCCTCCCCTGTGTGATGTTTCATGTGGTGTGTCAAATGTATTTTATACATTTTGTATAAAACCGTTATCACAAACAGAACCACTATGTCTCTTATATGATTAACAGTGCCATTGATGAATACATAATTCCTTCATCTGATGAGTGTACTTCCAATAATAAATGAATCCAGGTATACATGTGACCTGCCACCTCCCGGCTAGGATCCGTGCGGAGCGCGAGGACGTGCCTCCGTATTTGACGTTTGACAGTTTTCCTGTCTGCTTCGTCTGCCGCTGTGTAGGATTAGCCACTTTCCGGCTTGGAACCGTGCGGAGGCGTGGAGACGCCTCCTATTGCCTTTGGCCATTACCTGTCTTTTCCCTTGACTGAGAGAAATAAACTACCTTGGTTTTGAAATAGAACTCTGCTGTCTGAGTCTGCATTTGGGTCCGCGAAACACCCCACATCATAACAATACAGCTGTTTTCACAATAACTGTATAACCTGGAACCAAGACTGTGATGGCGTCTGTGCAAATTTACAACATGTGATTTCACATTTGATAAAGAGTCTCTTCAGCGTCATAAAACAGTTCACATTATTTTCAAAAGACCTTCTGAGCATGTGCACCCCTACGTTAGGGTATCCCAGTTCTTCCACAGACACTAATCCACGTAGTGCACCTGCGCCTGGAGCTCCTTGGAGATGTACCCGAGAAGGGTCGCCGTCAGCTGCTGCTTCAGGGTGGCGTTGCCCATCACTAGAGCAGTTAGCTGAGCCAAATCTGTCCACTGAATGTCTCCCAGCACGGCCAGAAGACTACCATAAAGCTGCTGCTGCTGCTGAGGACTGAGCTCCATTATGATCTGAGGCAGCGGTTTGAACTGTCCACTGGTCAGCCAGCAGCCCAGAAGGCCTCCGACAGCACCGCCTACATGTTAAGAGGGTTTCAAACATGTGGAATTATGATTGCACACACACGAGTGGGAGAAACTGTTGCATGCATTTATTCCCACTCACCGACTGCGATACCAAGAGGTCCCCCGACTAACCCTCCAGCGAAGGCCAGACCGCCCGCTGCTGCTGCTCCCTTCCCTGAGCCTTTCACTGTGGTCTGGATTTGCTGATTTGCAGATAACTCACAACACAGCTTCATGACATCATCAAGTCGATGGCACATACTGTGGATCAGATTTATACATTTCAGGAGTCTTCGGTGATTGTGTGAGGTAGCCCCTTTCTTGCTATTCTGTGACCAGATATGAAGCCCGTAGTGCGTGTTTTGTAGATGTGATACATTATAAAAGGGAAGCAAGTGTTGTTTACTGGTGGTACATTGCAACTATTATTTAATCTTGATCATTTTAAATGAACCAAACTAAATCCTGAAGAAAACACAAACTGACCCCTTCACCCCTTAATATACTTCATTTATCAGAAGATTATAATAACTTAACATATCTCGACATATTCACCCCAATAACAATTGACCAATGTGTTCAGGCTAAACTAATTACAAGTACCCTAAATTACTTTAATAATCTCTGAATATCACTTTAACATTTTAAAGGTGCACTTGACAGCAACTCATATTTGTGGGATGATAATTTTCAAAACATTTTAAATACAGGAATCAAACATGTATTGTAATATTTCCATGGATTCAGTGATTCAACTCTGATCTGACCTGGAAAGCATCTTTGGGATGCTGTAAAATACATGTGATGTGCTTTATATTCATGTTTGTGGTGATGTAAACTAATATCTGGGGAAATTAATATTTTTATCTTTAGAAGAATGTGACCCACACAGGATGTAGTCACATTGTTGTTCATGTATTTATTTTATTTTGACATAAAATTAACTTTATGTTATGAATGTTAAGAGGATCAGTGTTGGATCCTGTCCAGGCCAGAAGGGGGCAGTAGCGGAGCGGCTGACGTCACCCACTCTAACCTCCAGCTGTTCTGCTTTAGGCAAACATTTCACACTTAAGTCCTTATAAGCCTCACAAATGTGGCTTCTGATACAAAAGTGATACTTTAAAACATAGATATTTTGTCCTTTTACACGTTTAGGAAATACAACTTCGTAGTTTTTAATTGTCTGGCTCCAAACACTAAGAGCCCTAAAGCTCTCTCATCCACTGTAATGTTATTTAGTTATTTCACATCTGAAAGTCTGTGACACATTCCCCTGCACCTCAGACAACAGTACATCTTCTCCTAAAGACATCTAACCAACATGTTTCAGCACAACAGCTTACTGGCACTATAGGCCATTAGTTGGAGATAATAAGTCACACGTAAGATATTCCATTAAAAGTGTGACATTGTGTCACTTAACTTACTGAAGTCCAGGGGTGGAAGAATAATCCAGATCTAATACACCGCTACTATATTTACTATCTGTAATAATATATTCTAACCTACCTTATGTTGTTATCAACAATCTAACTTTGCAAAGTAACTATAACTAAAGCTTTGAAATATAGTTAATTAATTAGTTAGATTCCACCACTGCAAAAGTAAACATCCGCTCTTATTCATTCAAGGGGTTTGTCAGCAGTTGATACATGATCTAGAATATATATCGCTGTATGTTGTTAGATATTCAGTGAAGCAGATCATGATGGGAAAGCTATACTGTCAGCAAAAAATGTGGCTTTATCATAGTTATTTGGATAATAGTTGAGACTGAGAAGTATTTATTACGACTGGACGTTACAGTAAAGCACATCAACTGTTTTGTGATTATTATTTTTCTTTTGGTTGTGATTATGTTAATATAAGTGATAACTACGCCTAATAGTTTGGGCATTCAAGATACGACCAAAGGGAGAAGTGAGCCATTTAATAAGAAAAGAGCCATATATGCCTGGCTTAAGGATGTGATGTTTTTTTTAAGTCTTGAAAAAATTAAACATGCACTTAGAGCAGGGGTGTCAAGCTCATCTTCACTCCGGGCCACATCAGCATCACGGTCGGCCTCAAAGGGCCGGTTGTAAATGTAAGACGGTGTAAATGTAACTACTCCCAACAGATTGGTAAATAACTGTGTTGGGGTCTGACTCTGACCATATGGCTTCAAAATGTGCTGTGGACAAAGAAAATCAGGCCTTAACTTTTTCAAGCAAAGGTCTCATCCTGACTTGTAGTTTGAGGAGAGCAAAGGGATTTCACACTCAGGTGTGAATTCCCCCCCCCCCAAATAACCGTGGTAACCGCGGCAATCTCATTGGCCGAGAGCCAAGAGACCCCAGGACCCCTGTGGTTCGACCTCTGTTCTATAAAACTATCTGCTGCCCCCACTTCTATGCTTTTTCCAACTCTCCCTCCGGGGTTAACAGGAGGCACACACCGCTCTCCTCGCCCGGACCCCCCCCCTGTCCAGGCCACAGAGAATCCAGCTTTTTCCCGTCGACCTCCGTCGAACAGGGAGCACACCACGCTCTCTTCGCTCGGACACCCCCGTCCAGGCCACAGAGAATCCAGCTTTTCCCCCTTCGACCTCGGTTGAGTTAGGAAGCACACCACGCTCTCTTCGCTCGGACACCCCCCGTCCAGGCCACAGAAGAACCAACTTTCCCCGCCAGCGCAACGCTGGCCACGAGGAAGCAACGGCCCTTCAACCCTACTCAAACCCTGACAAGCCGTTTCGCTGGATGAAACAGCCCGCGATAACGAATCTGCTTCAGCGATCAGTTCAGCGCTTTTTGCTCCTTTTTCTTTTGGTGCACACATTCCGGCGAAGGAAAGACGACAACGCCTCCCTCCTTCACCGACGATTCCCGGTAAGACGCACGGACCACGCCGTCAGCCGAAATTAGATCACCCTCCCTGCCGCGAGGACAGATCACGTCTGCGTTTGCTCCAGAGCGAGCTGCGCCACGACAGACCGAAACAGCGCCAGCTCAACGCCGCGCTGAGAAGCACCCCCCCCTTCCTCTCGAAGAAAAAGGACAACTTTGCTCAAGAACCCTTCAACGTTGCAACGAAGCATCTACAAGTAAGATTCTTGGCATTTGGGCATAGCTTAGCTTAAATTAACTTAAGTTTAAGTCAGGCCATTCATTTATATGTTGATATTCCCGTGTTTTTGTGTGTTTAAATTACTGTCGCGTGATATTGAGGTATTACGCAATCATTACGGCGCAGAGAAGCGCCGCTGTATTTGTGTATCAACTATGACTGTTTATTTGATTTCTTTTCATTCATTGTCTTCCACTCCGGGTGGAAGTTCTCTTTTCATTAACTCGACTCGGTGAGTGAGCTGAGGTGCGTGGTTTATCACGGCATAAGTTACCGGCAGTTCGAAGACGACAGCGGTATATTTATGCATGATAGAACCAGCAATCAGGCTCCCTACCACATCGCACGCCGAAGCGTGATTCACTTCGAGTTCTCGCTCCTTTTTTCTCTTTCCTCCTTTCACGAAACACACACACATACAGCAGCATAACTGCCATTTTGGTCCGCGTCACTCGACTCCGCCATCTTTGTAGTTTTTAGCTGTAGTTCTTAAGGCCCCTCCCCTTTGGCCAGCGTCACTCGACGCCGCCATCTTTGTAGTCTTTAGCGTAGCTGTAAGACTCCTTCCTGTTCACCCACAGACCCACACACACACACATACACATACACACACAGACATACACCCTCATCCACCTTATTCATTCTTTAGTTTAGGCATATAAAATTGTATGATAACGTTTGTTGGTTGCAATATTAATTGATTTGATCATTTATTATTTTGATTCAATAAACTCTGTTATACTTTCAGGAGCAGTCGTCTGTGATTACTTGTGCATATGTATTTGATAAGACTGTATGTAGTAGCCTGTGCTCGAACTTAAAAACCTTCACTGTCACTGAATGTATAGTCATACGCAGACTATTGACATTATGAGTGACTACTAATTATGAGACTTAGTTTTATCGTTTGGTTATTGGTCCCTGTTCGCAGGGTGGTGCCCCGTTTATATTAATAATCATTAATAATTGTTACATACATCAATAATTCTATTGATGTCAAGAATTCAGTTTCTTAAATGCTGATAACCCAAACACGCTCCTTTAGATCCCAACATAATGGTGCCCCGTGTGAGGGTACGTTATTCCAGTTTTGTTACAGTATATATGCACATTAATCCATAATTATTTTTGAATAATTAATTTTCCAAAAAATATTTTTTTTCGAAAAATTATTTTTTTTCTTCTTTTGAATGATCCAAATTCCTGAAACTTATTTCCCAAAATAGGTAGGCTTTGATATTCAAAATCTTTTCTTATTGTAATTAAATTTTTGATTTTAAATCCAGATTTTTAATCTTAATCTTTAATTCCCTTCTCGAAATTTTATTTCGTTTCCAGGTTTAATTATTTGTTTCATTTCTTAAAACTAACAGCCAGCTGTGTAGTAGATTTGATCGTTTATTTGTAATACCTTGCTTGCTTTCTTAAATCCCTCCAAAGAAGTTACACACAGCTGTCACAGGCCCAAAGTGCTAAACCACATTAGCATTTTCGCACCTCTGGCTGCAAAGCAGTAGTGATACCTCAGAGCAGCAACAGTAGAAACGTAAGTCACAGAGCTAGACATTTCACTGTGCGCCTGCATGAACCGTAACACTAACAGTAATTAACATCTAACAGTAGAAATCCTAAGTTACAGAACTAGACATTTCACTGAGAACCGTAAACACGAACAGTTTCCGTTCTAACACTAGGGAATTAACAACTACTGGGAGTCGTGCTCATTAGAGAGAATGAGCAACGAGAAATCCCTCATTCCTGGAGCTGTAGCTCCAGAAGACACCGCATTACGAGATGTGGTGGCTGATGTCCTCGGACTCACAGCAAAGGAAAGAGAGTACTTTGCAAAATACACTGCTGTCCTATGCGACGAGCAATTAGAGCAGCTGGTGGCTTATGTAAATAACCCAGCAGGTAACAGAGAGCGCCTGATTCAGAACGTAATCGGCGAAATACTGCTCATCTACCATCAGAAAATGCAGCTGCAAGCTGCCCGAACCCGGGCACAAAGCGACCAGCAGCAACGCGAGATCTGGACACTCCGAACAGAGGTTCAGGAGTTGTCACGTGACTGTAGAGCCCTACAGTCAGAAAATAGTAGCCTGCGCAGTGACCTCAGAGAGGTCAACCTAGAACTCTCTAAAGCATCAGAGAGTGATGACAAACTGAAAGCGCTTCAAGGTGTTCCAGCAACCCCGGTAGGTACTGCTACCCCCTACCGAGCCTTTCAGCCCAGTCATTTCTTGGTCTCGGCTCCCTCATTCCCCGAGACCCGAACCACCTTGCATTTCTTGAAAGCGACATCCCCAACCAGGAGGAGAGAGGACCAACACCAGGTCCTAGTCGGCCCAGGTGGCTTCAAAACCACCTCAGGCGACCGCAATCCTCCACGCAGTTCACGCGCGCGACAAGAACTGACCCCATCCCCCTCAGGGAGGGAGGATGATAGTCGTTACCACCATCGCGAGTATGGAGACTCAGACGACTCGGACGGCCCAGGCCCCATCAACCTTGGAGGCCTGCATACTCGACAGATTGAGTCTCTGGCAAAAGACGTAGAGCGCTTCAATCCCGATAATCACGACTCGAGCATCGATGACTACCTAAGGGAGATCGATCGCTGCCTCCTCGACCTATCACGCCCCTCATCGCGCGAAAAGCTAAAGCTAGTGTGGAAAACCACTGCGCGAAGCGTCCACGCTTTCATTGAAACGCTCCAGCCGAGCATCCGCGACTGCTATTCATCCCTTTGTCACGCCCTTAGGGAGGAGTACTCCCTGTACTCCAACCCAGCTTCTGCCACCCTCGGCGCCTTTGCCATTTCCCAGGAAAGGCTAGAGTCTCCGAGAGACTACCTCAGGCGCTTGAGATCTGC
Source organism: Melanostigma gelatinosum (assembly GCF_949748355.1). Classification (NCBI taxonomy): domain Eukaryota; kingdom Metazoa; phylum Chordata; class Actinopteri; order Perciformes; family Zoarcidae; genus Melanostigma; species Melanostigma gelatinosum. Next base: position 19,552,538 of record NC_136634.1, read on the forward strand.
GTACTTCCAAGGACGTAACGCCCCAGGTCTAGAAGAAGACCATGCCTTCAAGTCGCTATTCTTGCACAATCTCCACGACAACGTGAGATACGATGTTACTATGCACTGCAGAACGAGTAACCTCACCATGCCAGAGATTAGGAAGTACGCGCAACGTGCATGGAAGACACGCGGACGGCCGACAAATCGGTACGAAGACACCGCCATAGTCTTAGGCATCCAACAGTCGAGCGACTCCGACCTAGCGTCGGAAGACGACGAGAGGACTTGGCCTAGCGAGCCCTGGTCACCCCCGAGGAACAGACGACCCTGGCGGTCGAAAGACCAACGGAACCAGGGGGGTGAAAGACGCCCTCAAGGGCAACACCTCAGGTAACGCTGACTCGCAGCCCACCGGACTAAGCCAAGTGACCTTTCCCCCTGCTGCCAAGTCGACGTGGTAGGGGGGGGGAAGAGAACTCAGCACACTTCCGGAAACGACCACTCCCATTCTCGCACCTCGTTCTTCAACCTTCTTGGGCGACCTTGTTCGCAAAGGCAATGCCCGTTATGTATATATCTATACATATTCTTCAGTCTTACTGGGGGATCATAACACTCTTGCTCTACCCGACTCCGGGTCAGAAACGAGCCTCATGTGTTCCCCCACCTTTTCGCATACACCTCTAGGGTGCCACAACCTTAGAGGCCCTTTCGAGCATCCTAGCTCGTAAGATCTTTCGTCAACTAAGCCTTCTTCTCCTGCTCTGTCAGCAGGATCCACCTCCAGCTTGTTCCACGAAGCCACCGCCTTCTTTCAGCCGAGTCATCGCCCGGGCCTGTCAAGTCGCCAGTGCCGTAGGTAACTGAACTTGACCTGTGCGCCGGACCTGTCTCCATCTCTAATTAGGAGGGTGGGGGGAGGGAGATATCACCAGCCCGCCATGACACACTCCAGAGTGAAACTGTTCGCGACGTTTCCCTGAGTGCTGGCGGTAACGTGGTATATCTGCCCTCGCCACTTGAACAGCGCGAGGGGGGTGGATCTCTGACAACAGAAACTTAGAGAGATGCACTTCACAGGAAGTACACTCTAATCTCGCCAGTGCCGAAACCAACCGGCAGAATGGCAGCTTACTATTGACTACTAACGTTTAACTGCATGCTCCAACTCACCCTGTAGACATGCACTAACCGCTAACACAGCCAACTTCAACCAGAACAGTTGCATGACCTGACAAACCATTGTGACTGTAAACTGATGCTCCACTCTCATAGAGAACCCTTTGCATGCTTTATAGACTCTACCAGAAGTAACCAGAGAAGACATAACCTCTGCCGTAGCAGTCAGATTTAACCCAGGACCTCATCCGAGAAGGCTCAGCTGTCAACAGCTGGAGCAGCGAGAGACCAGCCTAGCTAGTCACACTAGCCGTGCTAATGAAATCTGTAAATCTGCTACCACTACTGTTATGCAACCCTCACAGGTACCTCTGACCTATAGTCTTGGCAACGCAACTCCAATATCGATAGATTCTAAAACTTAGACACAGGACTCGCTCTAAATCTACCGATTAGAGAGAGGTAGACGCACATATCATGTACTAATAGATCCAGAAGCGACAGACTAACTGGATTCCCTCCTATTCATAACACCACGTAGCCAACCTACGACTGCTCCGCCGACGGACTCCAGTCCTGTCTAGGAGTTGAACCAGTAACCACTGTTTGCCCCTCACCTGCTTCTTGTCTTTCTATTCTTTCCTTCTCTCTCTTTTGTGTTTTGTGTTTTGTTTTATTTGGGTTGTTACTTTCTTTGACACTGTGCCGCAATGCTAGATTATCACAACATCATAATAGCGATTGAATTATTTGGGAATAATGTTTTGCTCACCTATGATTTGAATTGTGTATGATAGTAGATGTAGGTAGAAGTAGTTAAAGTCATCTGCCCAGATGCCACCTTAGTCATCTGCCCAGATGCCAATGAACTCTGAACTTGAACACAATGAACTTGACCACTATGAACCTTGAACTCTATGAACAATGAACACTGCCTGTTTTAACCACTGCTTTTGGTCTCAGGAACACTTGGACTGTCTCACCTCTTCAGGTTTCCCCACCACATGGATGCACATGCCAGCCCTTGGTTTGCTCTAAAGACCGAAGCCAACACCTCGCTCTTCAGAACAAAGGGGGGATGTTGGGGTCTGACTCTGACCATATGGCTTCAAAATGTGCTGTGGACAAAGAAAATCAGGCCTTAACTTTTTCAAGCAAAGGTCTCATCCTGACTTGTAGTTTGAGGAGAGCAAAGGGATTTCACACTCAGGTGTGAATTCCCCCCCCCCCAAATAACCATGGTAACCGCGGCAATCTCATTGGCCGAGAGCCAAGAGACCCCAGGACCCCTGTGGTTCGACCTCTGTTCTATAAAACTATCTGCTGCCCCCACTTCTATGCTTTTTCCAACTCTCCCTCCGGGGTTAACAGGAGGCACACACCGCTCTCCTCGCCCGGACCCCCCCCTGTCCAGGCCACAGAGAATCCAGCTTTTCCCCGTCGACCTCCGTCGAACAGGGAGCACACCACGCTCTCTTCGCTCGGACACCCCCGTCCAGGCCACAGAGAATCCAGCTTTTCCCCCTTCGACCTCGGTTGAGTTAGGAAGCACACCACGCTCTCTTCGCTCGGACACCCCCCGTCCAGGCCACAGAAGAACCAACTTTCCCCGCCAGCGCAACGCTGGCCACGAGGAAGCAACGGCCCTTCAACCCTACTCAAACCCTGACAAGCCGTTTCGCTGGATGAAACAGCCCGCGATAACGAATCTGCTTCAGCGATCAGTTCAGCGTTTTTTGCTCCTTTTGCTTTTGGTGCACACATTCCGGCGAAGGAAAGACGACAACGCCTCCCTCCTTCACCGACGATTCCCGGTAAGACGCACGGACCACGCCGTCAGCCGAAATTAGATCACCCTCCCTGCCGCGAGGACAGATCACGTCTGCGTTTGCTCCAGAGCGAGCTGCGCCACGACAGACCGAAACAGCGCCAGCTCAACGCCGCGCTGAGAAGCACCCCCCCCCCTTCCTCTCGAAGAAAAAGGACAACTTTGCTCAAGAACCCTTCAACGTTGCAACGAAGCATCTACAAGTAAGATTCTTGGCATTTGGGCATAGCTTAGCTTAAATTAACTTAAGTTTAAGTCAGGCCATTCATTTATATGTTGATATTCCCGTGTTTTTGTGTGTTTAAATTACTGTCGCGTGATATTGAGGTATTACGCAATCATTACGGCGCAGAGAAGCGCCGCTGTATTTGTGTATCAACTATGACTGTTTATTTGATTTCTTTTCATTCATTGTCTTCCACTCCGGGTGGAAGTTCTCTTTTCATTAACTCGACTCGGTGAGTGAGCTGAGGTGCGTGGTTTATCACGGCATAAGTTACCGGCAGTTCGAAGATGACAGCGGTATATTTATGCATGATAGAACCAGCAATCAGGCTCCCTACCACATCGCACGCCGAAGCGTGATTCACTTCGAGTTCTCGCTCCTTTTTTCTCTTTCCTCCTTTCACGAAACACACACACATACAGCAGCCTAACTGCCATTTTGGTCCGCGTCACTCGACTCCGCCATCTTTGTAGTTTTTAGCTGTAGTTCTTAAGGCCCCTCCCCTTTGGCCAGCGTCACTCGACGCCGCCATCTTTGTAGTCTTTAGCGTAGCTGTAAGACTCCTTCCTGTTCACCCACAGACCCACACACACACATACACATACACACACAGACATACACCCTCATCCACCTTATTCATTCTTTAGTTTAGGCATATAAAATTGTATGATAACGTTTGTTGGTTGCAATATTAATTGATTTGATCATTTATTATTTTGATTCAATAAACTCTGTTATACTTTCAGGAGCAGTCGTCTGTGATTACTTGTGCATATGTATTTGATAAGACTGTATGTAGTAGCCTGTGCTCGAACTTAAAAACCTTCACTGTCACTGAATGTATAGTCATACGCAGACTATTGACATTATGAGTGACTACTAATTATGAGACTTAGTTTTATCGTTTGGTTATTGGTCCCTGTTCGCAGGGTGGTGCCCCGTTTATATTAATAATCATTAATAATTGTTACATACATCAATAATTCTATTGATGTCAAGAATTCAGTTTCTTAAATGCTGATAACCCAAACACGCTCCTTTAGATCCCAACATAATGGTGCCCCGTGTGAGGGTACGTTATTCCAGTTTTGTTACAGTATATATGCACATTAATCCATAATTATTTTTGAATAATTAATTTTCCAAAAAATATTTTTTTTCGAAAAATTATTTTTTTTCTTCTTTTGAATGATCCAAATTCCTGAAACTTATTTCCCAAAATAGGTAGGCTTTGATATTCAAAATCTTTTCTTATTGTAATTAAATTTTTGATTTTAAATCCAGATTTTTAATCTTAATCTTTAATTCCCTTCTCGAAATTTTATTTCGTTTCCAGGTTTAATTATTTGTTTCATTTCTTAAAACTAACAGCCAGCTGTGTAGTAGATTTCATCGTTTATTTGTAATACCTTGCTTGCTTTCTTAAATCCCTCCAAAGAAGTTACACACAGCTGTCACAGGCCCAAAGTGCTAAACCACATTAGCATTTTCGCACCTCTGGCTGCAAAGCAGTAGTGATACCTCAGAGCAGCAACAGTAGAAACGTAAGTCACAGAGCTAGACATTTCACTGTGCGCCTGCATGAACCGTAACACTAACAGTAATTAACATCTAACAGTAGAAATCCTAAGTTACAGAACTAGACATTTCACTAAGAACCGTAAACACGAACAGTTTCCGTTCTAACACTAGGGAATTAACAACTACTGGGAGTCGTGCTCATTAGAGAGAATGAGCAACGAGAAATCCCTCATTCCTGGAGCTGTAGCTCCAGAAGACACCGCATTACGAGATGTGGTGGCTGATGTCCTCGGACTCACAGCAAAGGAAAGAGAGTACTTTGCAAAATACACTGCTGTCCTATGCGACGAGCAATTAGAGCAGCTGGTGGCTTATGTAAATAACCCAGCAGGTAACAGAGAGCGCCTGATTCAGAACGTAATCGGCGAAATACTGCTCATCTACCATCAGAAAATGCAGCTGCAAGCTGCCCGAACCCGGGCACAGAGCGACCAGCAGCAACGCGAGATCTGGACACTCCGAACAGAGGTTCAGGAGTTGTCACGTGACTGTAGAGCCCTACAGTCAGAAAATAGTAGCCTGCGCAGTGACCTCAGAGAGGTCAACCTAGAACTCTCTAAAGCATCAGAGAGTGATGACAAACTGAAAGCGCTTCAAGGTGTTCCAGCAACCCCGGTAGGTACTGCTACCCCCTACCGAGCCTTTCAGCCCAGTCATTTCTTGGTCTCGGCTCCCTCATTCCCCGAGACCCGAACCACCTTGCATTTCTTGAAAGCGACATCCCCAACCAGGAGGAGAGAGGACCAACACCAGGTCCTAGTCGGCCCAGGTGGCTTCAAAACCACCTCAGGCGACCGCAATCCTCCACGCAGTTCACGCGCGCGACAAGAACTGACCCCATCCCCCTCAGGGAGGGAGGATGATAGTCGTTACCACCATCGCGAGTATGGAGACTCAGACGACTCGGACGGCCCAGGCCCCATCAACCTTGGAGGCCTGCATACTCGACAGATTGAGTCTCTGGCAAAAGACGTAGAGCGCTTCAATCCCGATAATCACGACTCGAGCATCGATGACTACCTAAGGGAGATCGATCGCTGCCTCCTCGACCTATCACGCCCCTCATCGCGTGAAAAGCTAAAGCTAGTGTGGAAAACCACTGCGCGAAGCGTCCACGCTTTCATTGAAACGCTCCAGCCGAGCATCCGCGACTGCTATTCATCCCTTTGTCACGCCCTTAGGGAGGAGTACTCCCTGTACTCCAACCCAGCTTCTGCCACCCTCGGCGCCTTTGCCATTTCCCAGGAAAGGCTAGAGTCTCCGAGAGACTACCTCAGGCGCTTGAGATCTGCGTACTTCCAAGGACGTAACGCCCCAGGTCTAGAAGAAGATCTTTTACGATAAGTAATTGTTTGTATGTGAGAAACATTTCACCAACAAAGACCACGCTTCTTATGATTGCAAATTAGTTTGAAATAAAATAACATACATCACAAAAAACAAAACAAATAGAACTGAAGCCACCGGGAGATCATTGACACACTTATACAGGGAGACACAGCTTGTTAAATCAGGAGAAACTTAATTTACAGTGAACAAATACATTTATTAAATTGTGCAAAGTAAAGTTAAAATGTTGGAGAGTCGACACTGGTAGAGTTGTTGAAGACAGTAGGGGCAGGTTGAAGATAGATGATGGCATGTGGAGTGGGACTGCCCTCAGTGGAAGAAACCTTGAACACCAGATGTAATGATGAATGGGGAGGAGGGTCACATCGGTTCGTACTGAAATGACAGCTGACTGCACAGAAGAGAACAGGTCTTTAAAGTTTGACAGGAAATATATGATTGGCTGAGGGAGGCCGTGGCAAAATCGCCCACTGTCAGCTGATAGAGTAGGAGCCAGAGAGCGAGAGTCAGAGAGATGAGGGAGTGAATGAGAGCATACAAAGACTGTCCTAATGTAGGAAGTTAGAGTAAATCCTCAAACTTTACATACCGGTAGTTATCGTATTTATAGTCATACAGTTGTAAATTAATTATTTCAAAATATCACTCCTCTGAGCAAAGCTCTATACGTTTTACTGTACTTGACCCTCAGTAAATAATCAATACGAACAATTTGATATTCAAGGAGGGATTTGGTAATCCTTAAATTATTATAGTGGCACCAAACGTCCTGAGCCAAATTACGAAAAGTGGTAACGGACAAAATCTATTCTGAATCCAATGCTACAGGTCAGATATGCTGCTGGTTCACACGACAGGAGTTTGGTGAGAGTATATTACCCCATCATTGTACATCGGACACCGGAAGTACCCAAACGCATGTTGGCACATGATTTGAAGACTGGCCATCCCCTTGTTTGATACTACTGAAACAGCAGCCCAACACAGCGACATGTCACCGTTCAGGACTCTCACTCAGGAGATACGTGACTGCCTCTCCCCGACAGTACACGCTCACTGTCACGATCAGGGCAACCAGGGAAGTTACTCTTGCATGTGTCACAACTACGTTAGAGGCAAGACCAGTGTCCAGATATAACAATGATCCATAGAAACTTGTGAGGAGAGAAAGCACAGAGAGTGAGTGAATGACAGCATGAAAACACTGTCCTAATAGGAGGTTAGAGTAAATGCCAACATTTTACACAGTTAGTTCATTATTTTACAACTGTATGATTATAAATACTATATTTCAAAATATCCCTCCTCTAAGCAAAGCTCTCTAAGTTTTACTGTACTTTACTCTCAGTAAATAATCAATGCTAACAATTTGATATTCAAGGAGGGATTTGGTAATCCTTCAATTATAATAGTGGCACCAAACATCGTGAGCCAAATTATGAAAAGTGGTAGCAGTCAAAGTCTATTCTGAATCCAAAGTTACAGGTCAGATATGCTCCTGGTTTACACGACAGGAGTTTGGTGAGGGTATATTACCACAGCAGCCGACATCGGACACCACGGAAGCCTGAAGTGAGGTTGAAAAGCTTGCAAGTTCATCTGCCAATTTGCCAGATGACAGACCTTCACCTCAACAGGGAGTCTGACCAGTCATATAAAATAAAATAAAATACTTTACAAGAAATTTTGAGGAGTGGTTTTGCCTGTGGCTTCCCTCAGAGCTGTCCAGCTGTCCTCTGTGGAGCACTGGGCTTCATCCACAAGATGACACCTCAACATTCTAATCCCAGAACTCAGCTGTGTTCCAGTTCCATCCAGCATTCTATTCTATTCTGTTCTATTCTATGAATTCACTATTTGCTAGTCCAGTGTTCAGCATGTTTTCCATGGCAGTTTTCACAAAACTCCACACATTATGACCCATTAGCAGTAATGATACAACACTGTATATTAAAAAAATTTATTTTGTCTGTTGCTTTGCAGATATTTAAAATCATACATGCAAGTCACAACAAAAGTTTAAGCTGTTGCAAGTAACTCCACAAATGATCCTTTTAACATTGCTGAATCGGTGGCAGCCCTCCCATTAGTCTCCCATTACCCCATCTGGGGGTAATGGGAGACAATGACACCCGAAGTCTGTTCTTGATGTCCACTCTACTCCGCCATTTTGTTTTGATTGCTGTCACTGCAGAACATCCCGCTTCACAAAGAGGATGTTGGAAATGGAAGCAGGGTTTTCAGTGCTTTAGTGGCGATCTCAGGATATTCAGCCTCGATTTTAATCCAAAACACCAGCAGAGTTGTGACCGAGACAAAGCGTCTTGACATGTCAAGAGGCACAGGCGGATGAAATTGCGAGAGAATCCGGTCATTTTTCAAAATAAAACTTCCTTCAGACTCTGATAATCAATAAAACGGAAATAATATAATATTTATTCTTCCTGTGCGGCCCGGTACCGGTGGTTGGGGACCACTGCTCTAAACTAAAGCTAACCTCAGTTACTATAAACAATGATATAATTATCAGTGAGGTTATGTCGGCCATATGATCAACATGCAGTAGATTCAGACTAAATCATCATGATGGGCCTTAATGTTGCCACCTGTCCTGTAAAATGCATTTATCAGCTCTTTTTGATTTATATTACGTTCTGCTGTCCCCTTGGCCAGGACCATATACTTTTTCCTTTCTATAAGTTCACTTGAGAAAAAGAGAAAACACTCAGTACTTTTCATGTATTGAAGTCACAGCAGTATACAAAAATATACTTGACCATGTGGTCATTTCATAATAAGGTTATTTATGTCTCAAAATGACGTAAATAATACAGAAAAAAATACAGAAATTGAAAAAAATACAGAAATACACTGCATTATAATTTTACAGTAATATGCTGTTAAGTCATTTCACGGTATGAATACTGTAGAATTACAGTACATTGCTGGCGTCTCTGCTGCCAGCACTTTACTGTTATTTGACAGAGAAATTGTAGTGTAGGAATGTTTCTTTTATATTTATATTGAATGAGAGGACTACAGATGTTTGTTCCTCATTGTGAGAATTAAGCCTCCAGAGAGGCGGATACAAAGATTCATCACTTTACTTTGCAGCTCTGCAGAACGTTTAAGCCTCTTTAAGCTCATTGTTTTGGTTTAGGACACATTTAGGGTTTGGTTGGGTGTCCCCACTCTCGTCAACAAGCAGCTGTTTTGAGCTGACACACCAATACAAATCCACTGAGCGCTGCCTGCTCGGCACCAAATAACGGACAGAAAGTGGAGCGGTCAGTGTCTTAGAGCAGGGGTTCTTAACCTTTTTGACCTCGGGGCCCAACTTTTCAAGTACAAAGTGTCCCGGGGCCCACTCTGACTATATGCATCAAAAGTGTCAGACAACCTGTAGGTCATACAGAAACAGAGCAGTGGGCCTTTGGAGTCAGTACAAATTTAAGATTTTTGTCCGCATAAAATAAAAAAGTTTGGAGGTGCTGGTGATGTCTGCCTTAGGTGACCGGCATCTTCGCCTGCGAGGCGGATGGGGAACGTGGCGTGATCGATTCTTATGTACTTTGTGGAGTAGTCCAGGCTGGGAATTAGGTGGAGCCTGGTGATGTCTGCGCAGGTTGGGAGTGGTTGTTTGAGTGCAGCGGCCGAGCTTGGTTAGCAATTCCCAGGAGATGTGGGGATTGCGTGTGGATGGCTCGATAATCGGGCGAGGTCCATGTGGTTACCGGTGATCGATAGCCTGTGTTGTGTTGAACGGAAAGGCAGGAGCGAGGGAAGAGGAAAAGATGCTGGCATGCATGTGCGTGGGTTGGAAGTGCAGATTGGGGAAAAGAGGCTGCAGGGTGAGATATCCCTGATGCAGAGAGAGTAAGGCGGGGGTGCAATACGAACCGGCCCTCTAGAGGGGCTGGTGCGAGTGACTGGCCGTAGTTTGCCCATGCAAACTTGTCTGGGTTTGTCTGGGCGGGTTGTGACTGACGCTGACGCCTGACGCTGGTGGCTCGGCGATCAAGGGAGGTGTACTGCTCCCTAGTTGTGCCATATACCTACCTGTTCTGTTGTTGGAGCGGTCTGTCAAAATTCTTGTCCATCGCCGCACAGAGAAGGAAATCGCAGCAGAGGAGGGTGTGAATCTGGCGGAGCTCCGTGACCCCCAGCATGACAAGGACAGTGATTAACCCCCGCTGGGTCATCGTCCTCGGTGTGTGCACCCATCTGGGTTGTGTGCCCATCGCCAACGCCGGATACTTCGGAGGCTACTACTGATCCGTGCCATGGCTCCCACTACGATGCTTCAGGAAGGAAAAGAAAGGGACCTGCTCCTCTAAACCTAGAGGTTCCCTTCTATGAGTTCACTGAGGACGTAGTCATAGTGGGATAAATACTGGAGCGCTGTCTCAGTTCCTCCCTGTAATATGTATTTTTTAGATGGCTCCATGTGAGTGACATAAAACGTGTGCATTTACTGTTAAAGACATATTTCCAACTCTATGATTGAGCTATTGTCTTTTCCCTTGGAAAAGAGTGAGTTGTTTTTCTTTGATTGATCTGCATCACTTAGCTTGATGTCTTTTGATTCACTGACATTTTATTTATTGTTTTAATCTCCATGGATTTCTTTCATTCGGCACTATTTTTAGTATTTTCCAAACAGCATTATGTGACACAAAAAGTTAGAGTGCTTCACAGAAAATGGAAGCAAAGGAATGCGGGCCGGGTGTGATCAGGTCCAACCCCTTTGCTGCCGCACCAATCCTGATATATTGTGTTGGAGCTGTGTGATAAAGTCAAAGGTGGGGCCTGTTTCATGCATGGTGACCTAAAGTTGAGCTGGTAAAAGTGCTCATACACATGAACAAGAGGCCTGGGGAGCACAATGATGAGGATAAGATAACGGTACGATCAAGAAAAGCCACCGGCAATCTAAAAAAGTATCGACAAGTTGTGAACACATTCAGGAATGTGTCTGCCTGTTAATCAACTGGAAGGAACTATAGATCGAGATCAGGATGTTGTTGGTTTGTGACTCCAAAGAATGTGTAGATTGCTTTTTCTAAGGACCTTTTTATGAGTTTGTGTCAGACGAGATGACAATTGTATACCAGTAATGGCAGCAGCAAAGAGTGCAAACTGCCAAGTAAGATAAAGAACTATTGAGTCACATTCCAGTCACTGATGGATTTAATCCTGACGAACAAAGTGTGCTATGTACAACTGCATGAACCAGTGAAATACAAACCTTTTTCTTTTTATTGATGAAATCATTTAAATACAATATACCATCAAACAGGGTAGGAAATCTACAAACAAAAAACAAACATAAATCAGACAATCATATTCAATTTCATTCTTATTTCTTTGTGGTTATTTATTGTTATTATTAAATGTTTAACAACTATTAACAATTATTAAGTCAACGATGCCTTGATTACATATAAATCAGTCATTGTATGGAATTATTGAGAAAAAATATTTTTGTAGCACCTCAAATATTGTGATATTACCCATTTTTGTCCTGAACTTATATATTAGTCATTGTGTGGAATTTGAGAAAACCATTTTTATAGCACCTTAAAAATTAAAAGAAATGTGCCATTTGAAGGTACAAATTCAGTTCAGTTTTTACTTCGTAAAATATCTCAATTGACTGTCAGTCAGGTTTTATTCATTTCCAGCAACCCTCAAATCAAAGAATAAAGACACTTTACGCACAACTTAGGTGTATTTTACCTTTAACTCACGAGATGCAGGTAGCATGTTTTATACTTAATGTGAATATAATTCATTTAATCTAATTTCCATTATGCAATATGTACACTTTGTTGGCATCTTATTCTGAAAACCGGATGTTCGTCGGAAGAAATCGGATGTTGTCTCATGTTAATCTTTCCGTTAACTTTCAAAGTCCTTCGCTCGCTCCCGATCTGCGCCGTTTGAATGAGTTTACCGTGAATTTCAGGATATAGGTGCACTAAAATTTAAGCGTCTGCTGAGTTGACCGCAGTCGCAGGTCTGATTAAGAGGTGCTCCATTTTTTTTATTCGTTTAGAAAGTTCGGGGGCATTTTTTGCCCCTGTCCTAGTGATATCAGGGGCAAAATGATATATCTTAGGGGCAGTTTTGCCCTTTGCCCTCGTGTATTTCCAACGCTGCCATCAAATCAATCATCAATATAATCATCAAAACTATTTCAAACTGTACAGTTGGCGCTCATTCAGTGCATAACTTTTTGTATTGAAACATTGAAATCAGTGGAGTTGAACCGCGGTTAATCATGTGTAACTTCAGAGGTGACTCGTGCTGAAAGCTTTTACCACAAACGGAAACTTTACTGCAACCAGAACAGCTAAAGGGGATTGTCTCCTGTGTGGGTTCTCATGTGTGTCTGTAAAGTTGAACGAACGCCAAAAGATTTCTGACAGACTGAGCAGCTGAAAGGTTTTTCTCCTGTGTGGATTCTCATGTGTCTCTGTAAATGTGAACGAACGCCAAAAGATTTCTGACAGACTGAGCAGCTGAAAGGTTTTTCTCCTGTGTGGGTTCTCATGTGCTTCTGTAAAGTTGAACGATCGTTAAAAGATTTCTTACAGACTGAGCAGCTGAAAGGTTTTTCTCCTGTGTGGGTTCTCATGTGTGTCTGTAAAGTTGAACGCTGGTTAAAAGATTTCTTACAGACTGAGCAGCTGAAAGGTTTTTCTCCTGTGTGGGTTCTCATGTGTGTCTGTAAATCTGAACGACTGTTAAAAGATTTCTTACAGACTGAGCAGCTGAAAGGTTTTTCTCCTGTGTGGGTTCTCATGTGTGTCTGTAAAGTTGAACGAACGTTAAAAGATTTCTTACAGACTGAGCAGCTGAAAGGTTTTTCTCCTGTGTGGGTTCTCATGTGTATCGTCAGAGTCTGTCTCCTGCCAAATGTTTTCTCACACTCAGAGCATCTAAAACGTTTCTCACCAGCGCTACATCTTGAATCACTGACACGGACGTCATCAGGTTTCACATAGTTTAAACCTGACTGAGGTTCTCTGGTCTTCTTCCAATCACCACCCTCATCAGTGTCAGAAGAGTTTCCAGTCTTCTCATCAGTATCTGGTTCTGGATGTCTATCTGGATCCAAGTTCCTGTCTGGTTCTGGTCCTCCACAGTCCTTTCCATCAACTTCTGTTCCCATCTGTTTAGTTTGTCTTTGATGAAGCTGTGAGGACTGAGCTTCCTCTTCTTCATCTTCACTCTTCACAGGAGTAAATGAGAACTTGACATCAGCCTCCTCCAGACCTTGAAGCTGCTCTCCTTCCTGACTGGTGCAGAGTTCCTCCTGTTCTTCTTTAATATGTGGGGGCTCTGGGTCCTCCTGTTCTTCTTTAATATGTGAGGGCTCTGGGTCCTCCTGTTCTTCTTTAATATGTGGGGGCTCTGGGTCCTCCTGTTCTTCTTTAATATGTGAGGGCTCTGGGTCCTCCTGGTCCAGACTGGAGCTCCACTCCTGCTGCTCAGAGGGAAGCTCTTCTTTAACCAACAACAGCTGCTGGACGTCTGCAGGAAAACAGTAAACACACACAGAGGTGTTACAAAGACAATTTAGAATTGAGCAAATAGTCTCCTGGACATACACTTCCAGAGTATCAACAGAACCAGATAATACAAGAATGTAATCAACTTATGTGACCATGAGCATATGAACCATTTTAAGCTGCCAAATCCATGTGGTGTTATCAAAGAGAACAAACTTGTACTTTAAGTTGAAATATTTCCTGTCATCTAGGGGGGGGGGGTGGGGGGGGGGGGGGGGGGGGGGGGGGGGGGGGGGGGGGGGGGGGGGGGGGGGGGGGGTGTTCCCCAGGAGAATATATTCGATGAACAGAAGACGGTAGACAATCTACAAGTGTTAACAATGTATTAAGTCAAGCATCAAAAACATAGATCTATGGTTTCACAAAACACAAGAATTGATTAAGTAGCCCTAGCAACAGACACAAAGTCAGGGCTCCGTATACGCATCTCTCCTCTCAGTGTTTTGTGAGCGCTATATCTTTCCACTTTATTTGATCGTGTCCAGCACAGGGACGCATTATCTTCACCCACACACAAGCCAGGGTTGGGCCACATTGTGTGTCCTGGAGTCCTGGAGTCTCAGGGATGGGGAAGGTGCTGTTCCTGCAGGTTGCTACACAATGCAACACTATTGCAAATTAACACACACACAATACTGTTGTGTTCAGAATTTCTCAAACAAAAGATAAAAGAAAAAGCCCCCCCCCCCCCCCCCCCCATGCTCTCTGTCTTCCATCTAGGGTTGTCACGATACCAAAATTATGACTTCGATACGATACCTGCCATAAGTATCACGATACCGATACGATACCAGAATTCGATCAAATCCCACAAATAAGAAATACGATACTGGTATAGTTATCTATAATAGTAATAAATAAAACATCTGTACGGTTCCCTTTTTTACCAGCTTGTTCCTGCCCAGCTTTTTGAACACTTAACAAATATTACTATTAGCCTACAGCAGAATGTTACATGTTAGACGTGTTGGCTCCCTTTGTTTGTGTGGCTTTCAAACACTTTTTGCAAACGGGTCTCTGTAGGTCAGTGGGCTTTCCTTCACTATCTGCAATGTAGCCAAAGTATTTCCAGAAGCTACTTCTGGCATCTTGTTTTTCAGCAAGCAGAGGACGGTCGGGAAAAGCTCCTGCACTCGCCATGTCTCCCCTGTGATCACTCGCTGTGAGTGCGCGCGCTGCCTGCTGCTGTGTGAGCGTGCTGGGCAGCCCGCCCCCTTGCAGTCAATTCCTGCAGGCAGCATGACAGGGAGTGGAGCTGCGAGTGCGCTCTGATCGCGTGCTATTTTAATGAAGTATCGATACTAAAAATATGCAGAATCGTATCGTTTTTAACGTACTGGTACCGCGGTACCTTTTTAGTATCGGTACACCGTGCAACATTACTTCCATCATTAAGCAGGGCCGAATCAGCTGGTTGAAGTTTAAATCAAAAGGCGCGGTGGTATTACAGGTGGGGCGCGGGGGAAAATGCAGAATTTTTGTATTAAAAAAAAAAAGTAATAATTAATAAATACATGGTGAAATGCCTGTACTTTCGTGTAAATGTTTACGTTACGCCGTTAACAGGTTACGCTTGCGCATGCACGACGGCCATGATCCTTGGCGACTCACATGTGCGGCTTAGTGTTCCAAATGTACAGACATTTGGCAGGCGGGAACAGAAAAGCAACCGCAAGCGATGCATCCGAGACGAACACGAACATGACGCCTATCTTGCTCTGGGTTTCACAGTGGACGCGTTAGGAGATGAGGAGAGACCAGTCTGTGTTTTATGTCTGAAAACTAGCTGCGGACAGTATGAAACTTGTTTTGTTTAGTTTTTCACAGGTTGCACTTTATTATCTTGAAAAGATGTTTAGTGCAAAACGGGTTAATTGCAGCCAATTGCAATAAGCTATTTTTTGCCAAATTGTAGTTCTTTTTTGCACAGATATAACTTTATTTGCATTGTTCTAACAAAGTGATTGCACATTTTATTTGTTTTTGTATGATGGAGCAATCTGGTTTACTTAAGTGATTGCAATTTTCTTTGTTCTATTATTTGAAAAAGCACAGATGGAGGCGTCACAAAATGTTGTTATTTCAATAAATGTTCAACAAAGACCATTTTGTTACAATTTTGTTGGGGCATGAACATTTTTCTTCCTCCAAAGTGGAGCGCGACAGAAACAGTTTGAGAACCACTGCCTTATGCTGCGTTCACACCGGTCGCATTGATTTTTTGACGCACTGCAAAATCGCGTCCAACGCATCGCAAAAACACGTCCAACGCACCGCCGGTCGTGTTCACACCAAACGCCGCAAAATCGCTCCGTGCCGGAGAGGGGGCGTGGTTTATCGTCCTGGAAGCCGTTCACCTGGCCGTCATTTCTTTCCGCTATCAACCATGAAAGGAATAAGGACAATTGCTGCTTTGTACGTGTTGTGGAAGTCCCTCAAACGTCGGAATGCCAAACGCCGTCATGTCTGGTTCATAATATTGTTCAGAGGAGCTCCGTGGATTGTATCGAGCTGTATTCACTGTGTCTAGCAAGCCACCGGTCGCTGTTTACTACAGCTGTAGGAACACAAAATAAACTGATTTGGCTGTGATTCAACGGCAATAAACCGACAAAAAGGGACTCCGAAATAACTTCGTAATGATACCGATTTGTAGGCTACTTGTCTTCTCAATGGCGCTCTGATGGATCGGTGCTAGGCTATGCTAACATCGTAGCAGGTCCACCAGCACTCAATAACGTCACGTAGACGTAAATACGGCATCGTCTATTCATTGTTTGTACCGTATGGTTTACACACACACACATGCATACACATAGTTTGGTCCGGTCTCTATTGATATGAGGTATCGTAGAGCTCTGGGTGAACACAGACGGCTACAGGATTTATTTCCTGATTCAACAACGGCAGGAAGTCAGTGATGACAGGGGGAGCAACTCAACGCTGATAGGCTATCGCGCCACAGCGTCACGCGATTATTTCGCAGAAGTTGAAAAATTTCAACTCGCGCATTGGCGATTTTGCGGCATCGAACGCGTCCACCGCACTGCAATAACGCGTCAAACGCGCCATCGCAAAATCGCGGTGCGCCAGTCTCATCGCGTCTGTGCATAGACTTTGGATGTAATCTCGACGCGCGTCAAAAAATAAACGCGACCGGTGTGAACGCAGCATAAGCCCATCGATCAGCTCAGTGATTGGCTGAACCCGTCGGACTTCAGTCGGCCACTTCCTTGACCAATTCACCCCCCTTCTTGAAGGCTGTGCTCAGAAACTCGTCAGCAACATCCCCCTCTCTCCGACTTCATGGCGGTGTCATAAATTCTCTGGTTTCTCTCACAATGCACAACAAATTCAGTAACTCTCCCTTTAGTTTAAACCCTCTACAAGTAAACATATTGTTACACATAATATCCATCGCTAGGAGCGCTTTCAAACTTAAATTCCTCACAATACTTACCGGTGCACATTTAATGCCTGTAAATACTGTTGTCATATTTCTACAGTAGCGAGAACCATCGCCCACACAAAATGAAGTGATTACCTTTCATTTAACCCTGTTACTGTATGGCTTCATATTAACTTCGACTGTTACTGTAAAGTAGGGGTGGAAAAAAAAAAATCGATACAGCATAGTATCGCGATATTTTGCGTGGCGATATTGTATCGATACATGGATGCCTAGTATCGATCTTTTATTATATAAACTATAAAAAAAATAATAATAATCTAATAAATTACTTTTTCAGTCCACTAGATGGTGCTGAGTTATTTTCTGGTGAGGTCAGCAAAGGTCCTGGGTCACTCCCCCAGAAGAAATGGCAGCTCCTGTCATATACAGTAGTCTAATGCGCTTGCGCATATACATGGGAGTTCCGGAAATGCATGTAAAGTGAGACACACGGTGATCCTTAAAACCAGCTGAGCAAACTAAGAAGCCTCTATTGCATTAATGTCCAGCTCCCTTCCTCAGAGATCCACTGATGAAGGAGGATATTAGTGTTTTATAGGGCGAGAGTTCTTCCACATCGCCAAGATCCGTTATCACAACATGATGACTTCCTATACGAGCGCTATCGATTCTGCCGACAAGAAATCATTTATTTACAAGACCTTCTCGAGCCATACATTGAACACCACACGCCGCTGCCGAGCACTGACTGTCTCACAGACTGGATGCAGCCTTGAGCTTTTTTGCGAGTGGTACATTGTTGTACAGTGTCGGCGATGCGGAGAACATCGGGAAAGCCGCTGCATGCCGTGCGCAAAGTTTATTTGGCGCTTAATAAACGTATGTGTTCAATACATTACCATGGCACATATTGTGTTGACTCACCATTCTGAATAATGTGTTTGTACTTCGTTTGTACTTGCGCCCATGTCCTCTTGATGGCTGGTTGCATACATGGGGGTTAAAGCACTCATAATTATAGGAGTGTTATAAGTACACCAGCATATCATTATTGCAGAAAATGATTAAGGTGGACTCATGATAAGAAGAGAGAGAATCACACACTATTTATTTTCACTGCTTCAATTGATTGAATTTCTGATTATGAATAATATGACATACATATTGATCCGCCCATACACAGATTCACACACACACATTCAAACTCCTAGTTCTATATGGTAATCTACACAGACATGTATATACACATATATAGTAGGCTACATGATACATACGTGCATACAGTACATATATCCTCATATTAATTCGTATCAATTAGATACTCTTTGGGCTTGTTTTGTCTACTTATTCTGAAAGAGTTGAGATAATTATTTTCGTTATAGATCTCATTCGATGATGCATTTCATTCAGCCTACTGCCAGCAGGCACATTTAAAGACATATCATCTGATTGATTGGGGTGATTAGGCACTTAAAATTAGCCGATACATTTTCCCAACACTTACACATTTAACTTAGTTTTGCACAGGCTGCACTTTATTGTTATTATCTTAAAAATGTATTCAGTGCGAAACAGGTTAATTGCAGCGACAATAAGCTATTTTTTGCCAAATATTCGTTCTTTTTGCACATATAGAACTTTATTTGCATTGTTCTAACAAAGCGATTGCACATTGTATTTGTTTTTGTCTGATGGAGCAATCTGGTTTACTTGAAAGTGATTGCAATTTTCTTTATTCTATTTTTTGAAAACGCACAGATGGAGGAGTCACAAAATGTTGTTCTTTCAATAAAAGTTCAACATGGAGCATTTTGTGCCAATTTTGTTGGGGCGGTGGGGCATGAACATTTTTCTTCGTCCAAAGTGGGGCGTGACAGAAAAAGTTTGAGAACCACTGACTTAACCCAACAAGTCTGAACTGTAACGGAACTTTAACTGTAACGGAGGGAAATGAAGACGCTGTAGACATCTTAACGCTGATTGGCCAAGACTCGATACGTCGCATCAAATACGTTTTATTGCGACGATCACAACATCACCTTTTCTCCTCGTCTCACTCCAATCTGAGAAACGCTGACCGGCTGACCGGCCACACAAAAAAAAACTACGGATGTAGACTACTCACGTGGATGACATTTTGATTAAAGACGGTTTATTTCCCCGAAAAGCGACACGTTTACAGGTATTATCAGGAGAAGAAGAAAACGACGAATTGCAACAGAGTCTCACTCCAAACTACATTAGAAGTTATCAGCCGGAGCATGAACAGTGTTTGAGAACTGAGAGAAGAAATGAAGTGAACCCACGTGCTCTTTGTATCCGGACTTCCGGGTTGAGAACAGCGTCCAGAAGCTCCCGTTGTCGTTTATTCTCCTCTTTTGAACGAGAGAGTTCCTCCTCGTACTCTGCTATCGTTCTTTCAAACAGACCAAATATCTCTTCACCAGCCGCAGTTAGTCGCTGGTTGACTAAAGATCTCAGAATTTCTAGTTTAGACATTTTGAGATGAGTCCTCTTCTTCTTCCTCTCCTCTCCTCTCCTCTTCTCTTTCTTCTTCTTCTTCTTCTTTCACTTAAATGGCGGACTACAAACCCACGTTTAAGGCGCCACCTACTGGACCGGAGTGTGTAACATCATCATTTTATGACAGTTATCATTACACAATAATAGTGTTATTTATAAATAAAGTAAAAGAAGAAAAAGAAACTTA
Source organism: Melanostigma gelatinosum (assembly GCF_949748355.1). Taxonomy (NCBI): domain Eukaryota; kingdom Metazoa; phylum Chordata; class Actinopteri; order Perciformes; family Zoarcidae; genus Melanostigma; species Melanostigma gelatinosum. Next base: position 19,572,323 of record NC_136634.1, read on the forward strand.
ACATTTAAAATAAAATTAATTGAAATAATTGAAATAAAAAATATAGACGTTATATTCTGGATATTGAACCCGTTCCATTCAAAATATTAAATAAAGCCCTTTTAAGCTGAACTAGTTTGTCCCCTGTCTCTAACAGTCCTTTCATGCTCCACTCCCTTCCTGTATCTACCACTCTGTTCTTCAGTCTTTCTCTTTCCACCCTGAACTTCTTCCACTCTATCATGTTCAACAACATGTTCAACAGTTTCTTTACAGTTGCATATCTCACATTTATCCCACTCTGTCTTTTTCATGATGTGTATAACGTGTCATTGAGTCCTGTATGTCCGAACCTCAATCTGAAAGTAACATCTTCTTTTCTACTTTTACTTCCATCACTTCTCAATCTGACTGACGTCTGTATTTTGTTGTAATTTATATCCTTATTGTCATTATTCCAAATTTCCTGCCAAGATGTAATAATTCCGTGCTGTATTACTGATTTTGCTTCTGACCTCCCAAAACAAATTTCTAAAATATCATTTTTGTTTGACGCTCTTTTCTCAAGTTTATCTGCAACCTCATTTCCCTCTATTCCAACATGAGCCGGTGCCCAACAGATATGTACATCTATTCCTAAATGTTGTGAGTTCAGTAATGATGTATAAACTTTAGTTAAAAGATCCTCTCGTACTGTTTGACCGGATTGTATACTTTGTATTGCAGCTGCAGAATGTGAACACAAAAGTACTTTCATTGGTTTGACCTCCTCCACCCACTGAAGACTGATGATTACTGCTGTCAGTTCGTCTGTGTACACTGATAACCAGTTATCTGAGCGTTTAGATCCATCTGTAAAGATATTTCCAGAATTAGAATATCTTTTATTCAGTAAATCTTGAACCAAGTATCCGATGTTTACATTCCTCTCAGTCCATTCTCTTCTCTTCTCTAATATCTCCAGATTTACCTTGGGTTGTGGAAATATCCATGGAGCAATGTTGCTACTAATATGCTGGACTATGTTGTATGGTATCTAATTTGAACTGTTTCACTTTCCTGTTAACTTCCCATCCAAAGCTTTTACCAGAGAATGTCGAGTACTCCCAACCATTGTACAGGACAGTCGCTGCTGTGTTTCCGTTAAGTCCACCCTGAATTCTAATCCAGTGTGATAGTGCTAACTCAGTTCTCCTCACATGTAATGGCAGTTCCCTGGATTTCACCAGCAATGCATTAATGAGTGTGGTTTTGACTCGGGAGATGAGTCAGAGGAAAAACATCCAAAAAAAAAGGTGAACAGATAAAAGTCCATCGAGACAGGTTCTACGAGGAACATCCGGTTTCGCTGCAACTTGGTGGGTAACCAAATAAAAGCCCTTAAACTAATAAAATAGTATACCATTACTCCTATCTTCAGTTACCTTCCATCTGGTCCATATGTAACAGTTGTGGGTCGTGGAACGAGACGACTCAAGTGATTGTTTTCCAACATTTATGTATTGAAGACAAAATATCACCAATGAATTGCCTTCTGATCGTTTTCTGCCCCTCTGCTCCCTCAGCAACGTGTGATTTAATTCCTTTTATTCAAATACACACTGACCAATCAGAGCTCGGTACGTGGACCATTAATGAATGTTACATAATCACACAGTTTAAACTGACAAATGCAAAAAAAGACAGCTGGCAATAAATCTCAGACTGCATGTGTGAAATCGTAAATTAACAGATTTATGACATCACTGCTTCATTTAGAGCAGGATAGATCTGACTATAAGTACATGTGTGTATTATGGTAAATGAATGTGTTGCAGATGTGTTTTCATGGCGTGTATGACAATATTTTAGCCTTGTTCTTTCAGCTGTAGCCTTAGTGGTGCGAAACAGACTTTGGAGTAAATAGAAAAGAAATGTGTAAATATTCTCTCATCACACATTCACTGACGCGTGCCGGCTTCTTGAGTCGTGTCTTACAGTCTCCGGCTACTTTAATGTTTGGTGTGGGTGATTTTAAATCATGGAAGGAAACTTCCTCACTGCTTAGAATTATATTCATATATATTTTTATTTATTTGCCCAAAAGTCCGTTTCACATCGCTGGGTCTCAGCTGAAAGAATAAGAATACATCAAAGTAAAACATGAACGTGAATACACATGTTATTATAGTCAGATCTATCGCGTTATAGATGAAGCAGTGATATTATAAATGGGTTAATTTACAGAATGACACAGTTAGTGATTTCTTGCCAGCTGTCCTTCCTGCATTTGTCAGTTTAAACTGCGTTACTTTTAAACTGCGTTACTTTCAGCCTGACTGAGAGAAATAAACTACCTTGGTTTTGAAATAGAACTCTGCTGTCTGAGTCTGCATTTGGGTCCGCGAAACACCCCACATCATAACAATACAGCTGTTTTCACAATAACTGTATAACCTGGAACCAAGACTGTGATGGCGTCTGTGCAAATTTACAACATGTGATTTCACATTTGATAAAGAGTCTCTTCAGCGTCATAAAACAGTTCACATTATTTTCAAAAGACCTTCTGAGCATGTGCACCCCTACGTTAGGGTATCCCAGTTCTTCCACAGACACTAATCCACGTAGTGCACCTGCGCCTGGAGCTCCTTGGAGATGTACCCGAGAAGGGTCGCCGTCAGCTGCTGCTTCAGGGTGGCGTTGCCCATCACTAGAGCAGTTAGCTGAGCCAAATCTGTCCACTGAATGTCTCCCAGCACGGCCAGAAGACTACCATAAAGCTGCTGCTGCTGCTGAGGACTGAGCTCCATTATGATCTGAGGCAGCGGTTTGAACTGTCCACTGGTCAGCCAGCAGCCCAGAAGGCCTCCGACAGCACCGCCTACATGTTAAGAGGGTTTCAAACATGTGGAATTATGATTGCACACACACGAGTGGGAGAAACTGTTGCATGCATTTATTCCCACTCACCGACTGCGATACCAAGAGGTCCCCCGACTAACCCTCCAGCGAAGGCCAGACCGCCCGCTGCTGCTGCTCCCTTCCCTGAGCCTTTCACTGTGGTCTGGATTTGCTGATTTGCAGATAACTCACAACACAGCTTCATGACATCATCAAGTCGATGGCACATACTGTGGATCAGATTTATACATTTCAGGAGTCTTCGGTGATTGTGTGAGGTAGCCCCTTTCTTGCTATTCTGTGACCAGATATGAAGCCCGTAGTGCGTGTTTTGTAGATGTGATACATTATAAAAGGGAAGCAAGTGTTGTTTACTGGTGGTACATTGCAACTATTATTTAATCTTGATCATTTTAAATGAACCAAACTAAATCCTGAAGAAAACACAAACTGACCCCTTCACCCCTTAATATACTTCATTTATCAGAAGATTATAATAACTTAACATATCTCGACATATTCACCCCAATAACAATTGACCAATGTGTTCAGGCTAAACTAATTACAAGTACCCTAAATTACTTTAATAATCTCTGAATATCACTTTAACATTTTAAAGGTGCACTTGACAGCAACTCATATTTGTGGGATGATCATTTTCAAAACATTTTAAATACAGGAATCAAACATGTATTGTAATATTTCCATGGATTCAGTGATTCAACTCTGATCTGACCTGGAAAGCATCTTTGGGATGCTGTAAAATACATGTGATGTGCTTTATATTCATGTTTGTGGTGATGTAAACTAATATCTGGGGAAATTAATATTTTTATCTTTAGAAGAATGTGACCCACACAGGATGTAGTCACATTGTTGTTCATGTATTTATTTAATTTTGACATAAAATTAACTTTATGTTATGAATGTTAAGAGGATCAGTGTTGGATCCTGTCCAGGCCAGAAGGGGGCAGTAGCGGAGCGGCTGACGTCACCCACTCTAACCTCCAGCTGTTCTGCTTTAGGCAAACATTTCACACTTAAGTCCTTTTAAGCCTCACAAATGTGCCTTCTGATACAAAAGTGATACTTTAAAACATAGATATTTTGTCCTTTTACACGTTTAGGAAATACAACTTCGTAGTTTTTAATTGTCTGGCTCCAAACACTAAGAGCCCTAAAGCTCTCTCATCCACTGTAATGTTATTTAGTTATTTCACATCTGAAAGTCTGTGACACATTCCCCTGCACCTCAGACAACAGTACATCTTCTCCTAAAGACATCTAACCAACATGTTTCAGCACAACAGCTTACTGGCACTATAGGCCATTAGTTGGAGATAATAAGTCACACGTTAGATATTCCATTAAAAGTGTGACATTGTGTCACTTAACTTACTGAAGTCCAGGGGTGGAAGAATAATCCAGATCTAATACACCGCTACTATATTTACTATCTGTAATAATATATTCTAACCTACCTTATGTTGTTATCAACAATCTAACTTTGCAAAGTAACTATAACTAAAGCTTTGAAATATAGTTAATTAATTAGTTAGATTCCACCACTGCAAAAGTAAACATCCGCTCTTATTCATTCAAGGGGTTTGTCAGCAGTTGATACATGATCTAGAATATATATCTCTGTATGTTGTTAGATATTCAGTGAAGCAGATCATGATGGGAAAGCTATACTGTCAGCAAAAAATGTGGCTTTATCATAGTTATTTGGATAATAGTTGAGACTGAGAAGTATTTATTACGACTGGACGTTACAGTAAAGCACATCAACTGTTTTGTGATTATTATTTTTCTTTTGGTTGTGATTATGTTAATATAAGTGATAACTACGCCTAATAGTTTGGGCATTCAAGATACGACCAAAGGGAGAAGTGAGCCATTTAATAAGAAAAGAGCCATATATGCCTGGCTTAAGGATGTGATGTTTTTTTTAAGTCTTGAAAAAATTAAACATGCACTTAGAGCAGGGGTGTCAAGCTCATCTTCACTCCGGGCCACATCAGCATCACGGTCGGCCTCAAAGGGCCGGTTGTAAATGTAAGACGGTGTAAATGTAACTACTCCCAACAGATTGGTAAATAACTGTGTTGGGGTCTGACTCTGACCATATGGCTTCAAAATGTGCTGTGGACAAAGAAAATCAGGCCTTAACTTTTTCAAGCAAAGGTCTCATCCTGACTTGTAGTTTGAGGAGAGCAAAGGGATTTCACACTCAGGTGTGAATTCCCCCCCCCCCCAAATAACCATGGTAACCGCGGCAATCTCATTGGCCGAGAGCCAAGAGACCCCAGGACCCCTGTGGTTCGACCTCTGTTCTATAAAACTATCTGCTGCCCCCACTTCTATGCTTTTTCCAACTCTCCCTCCGGGGTTAACAGGAGGCACACACCGCTCTCCTCGCCCGGACCCCCCCCCTGTCCAGGCCACAGAGAATCCAGCTTTTTCCCGTCGACCTCCGTCGAACAGGGAGCACACCACGCTCTCTTCGCTCGGACACCCCCGTCCAGGCCACAGAGAATCCAGCTTTTCCCCCTTCGACCTCGGTTGAGTTAGGAAGCACACCACGCTCTCTTCGCTCGGACACCCCCCGTCCAGGCCACAGAAGAACCAACTTTCCCCGCCAGCGCAACGCTGGCCACGAGGAAGCAACGGCCCTTCAACCCTACTCAAACCCTGACAAGCCGTTTCGCTGGATGAAACAGCCCGCGATAACGAATCTGCTTCAGCGATCAGTTCAGCGCTTTTTGCTCCTTTTTCTTTTGGTGCACACATTCCGGCGAAGGAAAGACGACAACGCCTCCCTCCTTCACCGACGATTCCCGGTAAGACGCACGGACCACGCCGTCAGCCGCAATTAGATCACCCTCCCTGCCGCGAGGACAGATCACGTCTGCGTTTGCTCCAGAGCGAGCTGCGCCACGACAGACCGAAACAGCGCCAGCTCAACGCCGCGCTGAGAAGCACCCCCCCCCCCCTTCCTCTCGAAGAAAAAGGACAACTTTGCTCAAGAACCCTTCAACGTTGCAACGAAGCATCTACAAGTAAGATTCTTGGCATTTGGGCATAGCTTAGCTTAAATTAACTTAAGTTTAAGTCAGGCCATTCATTTATATGTTGATATTCCCGTGTTTTTGTGTGTTTAAATTACTGTCGCGTGATATTGAGGTATTACGCAATCATTACGGCGCAGAGAAGCGCCGCTGTATTTGTGTATCAACTATGACTGTTTATTTGATTTCTTTTCATTCATTGTCTTCCACTCCGGGTGGAAGTTCTCTTTTCATTAACTCGACTCGGTGAGTGAGCTGAGGTGCGTGGTTTATCACGGCATAAGTTACCGGCAGTTCGAAGACGACAGCGGTATATTTATGCATGATAGAACCAGCAATCAGGCTCCCTACCACATCGCACGCCGAAGCGTGATTCACTTCGAGTTCTCGCTCCTTTTTTCTCTTTCCTCCTTTCACGAAACACACACACATACAGCAGCCTAACTGCCATTTTGGTCCGCGTCACTCGACTCCGCCATCTTTGTAGTTTTTAGCTGTAGTTCTTAAGGCCCCTCCCCTTTGGCCAGCGTCACTCGACGCCGCCATCTTTGTAGTCTTTAGCGTAGCTGTAAGACTCCTTCCTGTTCACCCACAGACCCACACACACACATACACATACACACACAGACATACACCCTCATCCACCTTATTCATTCTTTAGTTTAGGCATATAAAATTGTATGATAACGTTTGTTGGTTGCAATATTAATTGATTTGATCATTTATTATTTTGATTCAATAAACTCTGTTATACTTTCAGGAGCAGTCGTCTGTGATTACTTGTGCATATGTATTTGATAAGACTGTATGTAGTAGCCTGTGCTCGAACTTAAAAACCTTCACTGTCACTGAATGTATAGTCATACGCAGACTATTGACATTATGAGTGACTACTAATTATGAGACTTAGTTTTATCGTTTGGTTATTGGTCCCTGTTCGCAGGGTGGTGCCCCGTTTATATTAATAATCATTAATAATTGTTACATACATCAATAATTCTATTGATGTCAAGAATTCAGTTTCTTAAATGCTGATAACCCAAACACGCTCCTTTAGATCCCAACATAATGGTGCCCCGTGTGAGGGTACGTTATTCCAGTTTTGTTACAGTATATATGCACATTAATCCATAATTATTTTTGAATAATTAATTTTCCAAAAAATATTTTTTTTCGAAAAATTATTTTTTTTCTTCTTTTGAATGATCCAAATTCCTGAAACTTATTTCCCAAAATAGGTAGGCTTTGATATTCAAAATCTTTTCTTATTGTAATTAAATTTTTGATTTTAAATCCAGATTTTTAATCTTAATCTTTAATTCCCTTCTCGAAATTTTATTTCGTTTCCAGGTTTAATTATTTGTTTCATTTCTTAAAACTAACAGCCAGCTGTGTAGTAGATTTGATCGTTTATTTGTAATACCTTGCTTGCTTTCTTAAATCCCTCCAAAGAAGTTACACACAGCTGTCACAGGCCCAAAGTGCTAAACCACATTAGCATTTTCGCACCTCTGGCTGCAAAGCAGTAGTGATACCTCAGAGCAGCAACAGTAGAAACGTAAGTCACAGAGCTAGACATTTCACTGTGCGCCTGCATGAACCGTAACACTAACAGTAATTAACATCTAACAGTAGAAATCCTAAGTTACAGAACTAGACATTTCACTGAGAACCGTAAACACGAACAGTTTCCGTTCTAACACTAGGGAATTAACAACTACTGGGAGTCGTGCTCATTAGAGAGAATGAGCAACGAGAAATCCCTCATTCCTGGAGCTGTAGCTCCAGAAGACACCGCATTACGAGATGTGGTGGCTGATGTCCTCGGACTCACAGCAAAGGAAAGAGAGTACTTTGCAAAATACACTGCTGTCCTATGCGACGAGCAATTAGAGCAGCTGGTGGCTTATGTAAATAACCCAGCAGGTAACAGAGAGCGCCTGATTCAGAACGTAATCGGCGAAATACTGCTCATCTACCATCAGAAAATGCAGCTGCAAGCTGCCCGAACCCGGGCACAGAGCGACCAGCAGCAACGCGAGATCTGGACACTCCGAACAGAGGTTCAGGAGTTGTCACGTGACTGTAGAGCCCTACAGTCAGAAAATAGTAGCCTGCGCAGTGACCTCAGAGAGGTCAACCTAGAACTCTCTAAAGCATCAGAGAGTGATGACAAACTGAAAGCGCTTCAAGGTGTTCCAGCAACCCCGGTAGGTACTGCTACCCCCTACCGAGCCTTTCAGCCCAGTCATTTCTTGGTCTCGGCTCCCTCATTCCCCGAGACCCGAACCACCTTGCATTTCTTGAAAGCGACATCCCCAACCAGGAGGAGAGAGGACCAACACCAGGTCCTAGTCGGCCCAGGTGGCTTCAAAACCACCTCAGGCGACCGCAATCCTCCACGCAGTTCACGCGCGCGACAAGAACTGACCCCATCCCCCTCAGGGAGGGAGGATGATAGTCGTTACCACCATCGCGAGTATGGAGACTCAGACGACTCGGACGGCCCAGGCCCCATCAACCTTGGAGGCCTGCATACTCGACAGATTGAGTCTCTGGCAAAAGACGTAGAGCGCTTCAATCCCGATAATCACGACTCGAGCATCGATGACTACCTAAGGGAGATCGATCGCTGCCTCCTCGACCTATCACGCCCCTCATCGCGCGAAAAGCTAAAGCTAGTGTGGAAAACCACTGCGCGAAGCGTCCACGCTTTCATTGAAACGCTCCAGCCGAGCATCCGCGACTGCTATTCATCCCTTTGTCACGCCCTTAGGGAGGAGTACTCCCTGTACTCCAACCCAGCTTCTGCCACCCTCGGCGCCTTTGCCATTTCCCAGGAAAGGCTAGAGTCTCCGAGAGACTACCTCAGGCGCTTGAGATCTGCGTACTTCCAAGGACGTAACGCCCCAGGTCTAGAAGAAGACCATGCCTTCAAGTCGCTATTCTTGCACAATCTCCACGACAACGTGAGATACGATGTTACTATGCACTGCAGAACGAGTAACCTCACCATGCCAGAGATTAGGAAGTACGCGCAACGTGCATGGAAGACACGCGGACGGCCGACAAATCGGTACGAAGACACCGCCATAGTCTTAGGCATCCAACAGTCGAGCGACTCCGACCTAGCGTCGGAAGACGACGAGAGGACTTGGCCTAGCGAGCCCTGGTCACCCCCGAGGAACAGACGACCCTGGCGGTCGAAAGACCAACGGAACCAGGGGGGTGAAAGACGCCCTCAAGGGCAACACCTCAGGTAACGCTGACTCGCAGCCCACCGGACTAAGCCAAGTGACCTTTCCCCCTGCTGCCAAGTCGACGTGGTAGGGGGGGGGAAGAGAACTCAGCACACTTCCGGAAACGACCACTCCCATTCTCGCACCTCGTTCTTCAACCTTCTTGGGTGACCTTGTTCGCAAAGGCAATGCCCGTTATGTATATATCTATACATATTCTTCAGTCTTACTGGGGGATCATAACACTCTTGCTCTACCCGACTCCGGGTCAGAAACGAGCCTCATGTGTTCCCCCACCTTTTCGCATACACCTCTAGGGTGCCACAACCTTAGAGGCCCTTTCGAGCATCCTAGCTCGTAAGATCTTTCGTCAACTAAGCCTTCTTCTCCTGCTCTGTCAGCAGGATCCACCTCCAGCTTGTTCCACGAAGCCACCGCCTTCTTTCAGCCGAGTCATCGCCCGGGCCTGTCAAGTCGCCAGTGCCGTAGGTAACTGAACTTGACCTGTGCGCCGGACCTGTCTCCATCTCTAATTAGGAGGGTGGGGGAGGGAGATATCACCAGCCCGCCATGACACACTCCAGAGTGAAACTGTTCGCGACGTTTCCCTGAGTGCTGGCGGTAACGTGGTATATCTGCCCTCGCCACTTGAACAGCGCGAGGGGGGTGGATCTCTGACAACAGAAACTTAGAGAGATGCACTTCACAGGAAGTACACTCTAATCTCGCCAGTGCCGAAACCAACCGGCAGAATGGCAGCTTACTATTGACTACTAACGTTTAACTGCATGCTCCAACTCACCCTGTAGACATGCACTAACCGCTAACACAGCCAACTTCAACCAGAACAGTTGCATGACCTGACAAACCATTGTGACTGTAAACTGATGCTCCACTCTCATAGAGAACCCTTTGCATGCTTTATAGACTCTACCAGAAGTAACCAGAGAAGACATAACCTCTGCCGTAGCAGTCAGATTTAACCCAGGACCTCATCCGAGAAGGCTCAGCTGTCAACAGCTGGAGCAGCGAGAGACCAGCCTAGCTAGTCACACTAGCCGTGCTAATGAAATCTGTAAATCTGCTACCACTACTGTTATGCAACCCTCACAGGTACCTCTGACCTATAGTCTTGGCAACGCAACTCCAATATCGATAGATTCTAAAACTTAGACACAGGACTCGCTCTAAATCTACCGATTAGAGAGAGGTAGACGCACATATCATGTACTAATAGATCCAGAAGCGACAGACTAACTGGATTCCCTCCTATTCATAACACCACGTAGCCAACCTACGACTGCTCCGCCGACGGACTCCAGTCCTGTCTAGGAGTTGAACCAGTAACCACTGTTTGCCCCTCACCTGCTTCTTGTCTTTCTATTCTTTCCTTCTCTCTCTTTTGTGTTTTGTGTTTTGTTTTATTTGGGTTGTTACTTTCTTTGACACTGTGCCGCAATGCTAGATTATCACAACATCATAATAGCGATTGAATTATTTGGGAATAATGTTTTGCTCACCTATGATTTGAATTGTGTATGATAGTAGATGTAGGTAGAAGTAGTTAAAGTCATCTGCCCAGATGCCACCTTAGTCATCTGCCCAGATGCCAATGAACTCTGAACTTGAACACAATGAACTTGACCACTATGAACCTTGAACTCTATGAACAATGAACACTGCCTGTTTTAACCACTGCTTTTGGTCTCAGGAACACTTGGACTGTCTCACCTCTTCAGGTTTCCCCACCACATGGATGCACATGCCAGCCCTTGGTTTGCTCTAAAGACCGAAGCCAACACCTCGCTCTTCAGAACAAAGGGGGGATGTTGGGGTCTGACTCTGACCATATGGCTTCAAAATGTGCTGTGGACAAAGAAAATCAGGCCTTAACTTTTTCAAGCAAAGGTCTCATCCTGACTTGTAGTTTGAGGAGAGCAAAGGGATTTCACACTCAGGTGTGAATTCCCCCCCCCCCAAATAACCATGGTAACCGCGGCAATCTCATTGGCCGAGAGCCAAGAGACCCCAGGACCCCTGTGGTTCGACCTCTGTTCTATAAAACTATCTGCTGCCCCCACTTCTATGCTTTTTCCAACTCTCCCTCCGGGGTTAACAGGAGGCACACACCGCTCTCCTCGCCCGGACCCCCCCCCTGTCCAGGCCACAGAGAATCCAGCTTTTCCCCGTCGACCTCCGTCGAACAGGGAGCACACCACGCTCTCTTCGCTCGGACACCCCCGTCCAGGCCACAGAGAATCCAGCTTTTCCCCCTTCGACCTCGGTTGAGTTAGGAAGCACACCACGCTCTCTTCGCTCGGACACCCCCCGTCCAGGCCACAGAAGAACCAACTTTCCCCGCCAGCGCAACGCTGGCCACGAGGAAGCAACGGCCCTTCAACCCTACTCAAACCCTGACAAGCCGTTTCGCTGGATGAAACAGCCCGCGATAACGAATCTGCTTCAGCGATCAGTTCAGCGTTTTTTGCTCCTTTTTCTTTTGGTGCACACATTCCGGCGAAGGAAAGACGACAACGCCTCCCTCCTTCACCGACGATTCCCGGTAAGACGCACGGACCACGCCGTCAGCCGAAATTAGATCACCCTCCCTGCCGCGAGGACAGATCACGTCTGCGTTTGCTCCAGAGCGAGCTGCGCCACGACAGACCGAAACAGCGCCAGCTCAACGCCGCGCTGAGAAGCACCCCCCCCCCTTCCTCTCGAAGAAAAAGGACAACTTTGCTCAAGAACCCTTCAACGTTGCAACGAAGCATCTACAAGTAAGATTCTTGGCATTTGGGCATAGCTTAGCTTAAATTAACTTAAGTTTAAGTCAGGCCATTCATTTATATGTTGATATTCCCGTGTTTTTGTGTGTTTAAATTACTGTCGCGTGATATTGAGGTATTACGCAATCATTACGGCGCAGAGAAGCGCCGCTGTATTTGTGTATCAACTATGACTGTTTATTTGATTTCTTTTCATTCATTGTCTTCCACTCCGGGTGGAAGTTCTCTTTTCATTAACTCGACTCGGTGAGTGAGCTGAGGTGCGTGGTTTATCACGGCATAAGTTACCGGCAGTTCGAAGACGACAGCGGTATATTTATGCATGATAGAACCAGCAATCAGGCTCCCTACCACATCGCACGCCGAAGCGTGATTCACTTCGAGTTCTCGCTCCTTTTTTCTCTTTCCTCCTTTCACGAAACACACACACATACAGCAGCCTAACTGCCATTTTGGTCCGCGTCACTCGACTCCGCCATCTTTGTAGTTTTTAGCTGTAGTTCTTAAGGCCCCTCCCCTTTGGCCAGCGTCACTCGACGCCGCCATCTTTGTAGTCTTTAGCGTAGCTGTAAGACTCCTTCCTGTTCACCCACAGACCCACACACACACATACACATACACACACAGACATACACCCTCATCCACCTTATTCATTCTTTAGTTTAGGCATATAAAATTGTATGATAACGTTTGTTGGTTGCAATATTAATTGATTTGATCATTTATTATTTTGATTCAATAAACTCTGTTATACTTTCAGGAGCAGTCGTCTGTGATTACTTGTGCATATGTATTTGATAAGACTGTATGTAGTAGCCTGTGCTCGAACTTAAAAACCTTCACTGTCACTGAATGTATAGTCATACGCAGACTATTGACATTATGAGTGACTACTAATTATGAGACTTAGTTTTATCGTTTGGTTATTGGTCCCTGTTCGCAGGGTGGTGCCCCGTTTATATTAATAATCATTAATAATTGTTACATACATCAATAATTCTATTGATGTCAAGAATTCAGTTTCTTAAATGCTGATAACCCAAACACGCTCCTTTAGATCCCAACATAATGGTGCCCCGTGTGAGGGTACGTTATTCCAGTTTTGTTACAGTATATATGCACATTAATCCATAATTATTTTTGAATAATTAATTTTCCAAAAAATATTTTTTTTCGAAAAATTATTTTTTTTCTTCTTTTGAATGATCCAAATTCCTGAAACTTATTTCCCAAAATAGGTAGGCTTTGATATTCAAAATCTTTTCTTATTGTAATTAAATTTTTGATTTTAAATCCAGATTTTTAATCTTAATCTTTAATTCCCTTCTCGAAATTTTATTTCGTTTCCAGGTTTAATTATTTGTTTCATTTCTTAAAACTAACAGCCAGCTGTGTAGTAGATTTGATCGTTTATTTGTAATACCTTGCTTGCTTTCTTAAATCCCTCCAAAGAAGTTACACACAGCTGTCACAGGCCCAAAGTGCTAAACCACATTAGCATTTTCGCACCTCTGGCTGCAAAGCAGTAGTGATACCTCAGAGCAGCAACAGTAGAAACGTAAGTCACAGAGCTAGACATTTCACTGTGCGCCTGCATGAACCGTAACACTAACAGTAATTAACATCTAACAGTAGAAATCCTAAGTTACAGAACTAGACATTTCACTGAGAACCGTAAACACGAACAGTTTCCGTTCTAACACTAGGGAATTAACAACTACTGGGAGTCGTGCTCATTAGAGAGAATGAGCAACGAGAAATCCCTCATTCCTGGAGCTGTAGCTCCAGAAGACACCGCATTACGAGATGTGGTGGCTGATGTCCTCGGACTCACAGCAAAGGAAAGAGAGTACTTTGCAAAATACACTGCTGTCCTATGCGACGAGCAATTAGAGCAGCTGGTGGCTTATGTAAATAACCCAGCAGGTAACAGAGAGCGCCTGATTCAGAACGTAATCGGCGAAATACTGCTCATCTACCATCAGAAAATGCAGCTGCAAGCTGCCCGAACCCGGGCACAGAGCGACCAGCAGCAACGCGAGATCTGGACACTCCGAACAGAGGTTCAGGAGTTGTCACGTGACTGTAGAGCCCTACAGTCAGAAAATAGTAGCCTGCGCAGTGACCTCAGAGAGGTCAACCTAGAACTCTCTAAAGCATCAGAGAGTGATGACAAACTGAAAGCGCTTCAAGGTGTTCCAGCAACCCCGGTAGGTACTGCTACCCCCTACCGAGCCTTTCAGCCCAGTCATTTCTTGGTCTCGGCTCCCTCATTCCCCGAGACCCGAACCACCTTGCATTTCTTGAAAGCGACATCCCCAACCAGGAGGAGAGAGGACCAACACCAGGTCCTAGTCGGCCCAGGTGGCTTCAAAACCACCTCAGGCGACCGCAATCCTCCACGCAGTTCATGCGCGCGACAAGAACTGACCCCATCCCCCTCAGGGAGGGAGGATGATAGTCGTTACCACCATCGCGAGTATGGAGACTCAGACGACTCGGACGGCCCAGGCCCCATCAACCTTGGAGGCCTGCATACTCGACAGATTGAGTCTCTGGCAAAAGACGTAGAGCGCTTCAATCCCGATAATCACGACTCGAGCATCGATGACTACCTAAGGGAGATCGATCGCTGCCTCCTCGACCTATCACGCCCCTCATCGCGCGAAAAGCTAAAGCTAGTGTGGAAAACCACTGCGCGAAGCGTCCACGCTTTCATTGAAACGCTCCAGCCGAGCATCCGCGACTGCTATTCATCCCTTTGTCACGCCCTTAGGGAGGAGTACTCCCTGTACTCCAACCCAGCTTCTGCCACCCTCGGCGCCTTTGCCATTTCCCAGGAAAGGCTAGAGTCTCCGAGAGACTACCTCAGGCGCTTGAGATCTGCGTACTTCCAAGGACGTAACGCCCCAGGTCTAGAAGAAGACCATGCCTTCAAGTCGCTATTCTTGCACAATCTCCACGACAACGTGAGATACGATGTTACTATGCACTGCAGAACGAGTAACCTCACCATGCCAGAGATTAGGAAGTACGCGCAACGTGCATGGAAGACACGCGGACGGCCGACAAATCGGTACGAAGACACCGCCATAGTCTTAGGCATCCAACAGTCGAGCGACTCCGACCTAGCGTCGGAAGACGACGAGAGGACTTGGCCTAGCGAGCCCTGGTCACCCCCGAGGAACAGACGACCCTGGCGGTCGAAAGACCAACGGAACCAGGGGGGTGAAAGACGCCCTCAAGGGCAACACCTCAGGTAACGCTGACTCGCAGCCCACCGGACTAAGCCAAGTGACCTTTCCCCCTGCTGCCAAGTCGACGTGGTAGGGGGGGGGAAGAGAACTCAGCACACTTCCGGAAACGACCACTCCCATTCTCGCACCTCGTTCTTCAACCTTCTTGGGTGACCTTGTTCGCAAAGGCAATGCCCGTTATGTATATATCTATACATATTCTTCAGTCTTACTGGGGGATCATAACACTCTTGCTCTACCCGACTCCGGGTCAGAAACGAGCCTCATGTGTTCCCCCACCTTTTCGCATACACCTCTAGGGTGCCACAACCTTAGAGGCCCTTTCGAGCATCCTAGCTCGTAAGATCTTTCGTCAACTAAGCCTTCTTCTCCTGCTCTGTCAGCAGGATCCACCTCCAGCTTGTTCCACGAAGCCACCGCCTTCTTTCAGCCGAGTCATCGCCCGGGCCTGTCAAGTCGCCAGTGCCGTAGGTAACTGAACTTGACCTGTGCGCCGGACCTGTCTCCATCTCTAATTAGGAGGGTGGGGGAGGGAGATATCACCAGCCCGCCATGACACACTCCAGAGTGAAACTGTTCGCGACGTTTCCCTGAGTGCTGGCGGTAACGTGGTATATCTGCCCTCGCCACTTGAACAGCGCGAGGGGGGTGGATCTCTGACAACAGAAACTTAGAGAGATGCACTTCACAGGAAGTACACTCTAATCTCGCCAGTGCCGAAACCAACCGGCAGAATGGCAGCTTACTATTGACTACTAACGTTTAACTGCATGCTCCAACTCACCCTGTAGACATGCACTAACCGCTAACACAGCCAACTTCAACCAGAACAGTTGCATGACCTGACAAACCATTGTGACTGTAAACTGATGCTCCACTCTCATAGAGAACCCTTTGCATGCTTTATAGACTCTACCAGAAGTAACCAGAGAAGACATAACCTCTGCCGTAGCAGTCAGATTTAACCCAGGACCTCATCCGAGAAGGCTCAGCTGTCAACAGCTGGAGCAGCGAGAGACCAGCCTAGCTAGTCACACTAGCCGTGCTAATGAAATCTGTAAATCTGCTACCACTACTGTTATGCAACCCTCACAGGTACCTCTGACCTATAGTCTTGGCAACGCAACTCCAATATCGATAGATTCTAAAACTTAGACACAGGACTCGCTCTAAATCTACCGATTAGAGAGAGGTAGACGCACATATCATGTACTAATAGATCCAGAAGCGACAGACTAACTGGATTCCCTCCTATTCATAACACCACGTAGCCAACCTACGACTGCTCCGCCGACGGACTCCAGTCCTGTCTAGGAGTTGAACCAGTAACCACTGTTTGCCCCTCACCTGCTTCTTGTCTTTCTATTCTTTCCTTCTCTCTCTTTTGTGTTTTGTGTTTTGTTTTATTTGGGTTGTTACTTTCTTTGACACTGTGCCGCAATGCTAGATTATCACAACATCATAATAGCGATTGAATTATTTGGGAATAATGTTTTGCTCACCTATGATTTGAATTGTGTATGATAGTAGATGTAGGTAGAAGTAGTTAAAGTCATCTGCCCAGATGCCACCTTAGTCATCTGCCCAGATGCCAATGAACTCTGAACTTGAACACAATGAACTTGACCACTATGAACCTTGAACTCTATGAACAATGAACACTGCCTGTTTTAACCACTGCTTTTGGTCTCAGGAACACTTGGACTGTCTCACCTCTTCAGGTTTCCCCACCACATGGATGCACATGCCAGCCCTTGGTTTGCTCTAAAGACCGAAGCCAACACCTCGCTCTTCAGAACAAAGGGGGGATGTTGGGGTCTGACTCTGACCATATGGCTTCAAAATGTGCTGTGGACAAAGAAAATCAGGCCTTAACTTTTTCAAGCAAAGGTCTCATCCTGACTTGTAGTTTGAGGAGAGCAAAGGGATTTCACACTCAGGTGTGAATTCCCCCCCCCCCCAAATAACCATGGTAACCGCGGCAATCTCATTGGCCGAGAGCCAAGAGACCCCAGGACCCCTGTGGTTCGACCTCTGTTCTATAAAACTATCTGCTGCCCCCACTTCTATGCTTTTTCCAACTCTCCCTCCGGGGTTAACAGGAGGCACACACCGCTCTCCTCGCCCGGACCCCCCCCCTGTCCAGGCCACAGAGAATCCAGCTTTTCCCCGTCGACCTCCGTCGAACAGGGAGCACACCACGCTCTCTTCGCTCGGACACCCCCGTCCAGGCCACAGAGAATCCAGCTTTTCCCCCTTTGACCTCGGTTGAGTTAGGAAGCACACCACGCTCTCTTCGCTCGGACACCCCCCGTCCAGGCCACAGAAGAACCAACTTTCCCCGCCAGCGCAACGCTGGCCACGAGGAAGCAACGGCCCTTCAACCCTACTCAAACCCTGACAAGCCGTTTCGCTGGATGAAACAGCCCGCGATAACGAATCTGCTTCAGCGATCAGTTCAGCGTTTTTTGCTCCTTTTTCTTTTGGTGCACACATTCCGGCGAAGGAAAGACGACAACGCCTCCCTCCTTCACCGACGATTCCCGGTAAGACGCACGGACCACGCCGTCAGCCGAAATTAGATCACCCTCCCTGCCGCGAGGACAGATCACGTCTGCGTTTGCTCCAGAGCGAGCTGCGCCACGACAGACCGAAACAGCGCCAGCTCAACGCCGCGCTGAGAAGCACCCCCCCCCCCTTCCTCTCGAAGAAAAAGGACAACTTTGCTCAAGAACCCTTCAACGTTGCAACGAAGCATCTACAAGTAAGATTCTTGGCATTTGGGCATAGCTTAGCTTAAATTAACTTAAGTTTAAGTCAGGCCATTCATTTATATGTTGATATTCCCGTGTTTTTGTGTGTTTAAATTACTGTCGCGTGATATTGAGGTATTACGCAATCATTACGGCGCAGAGAAGCGCCGCTGTATTTGTGTATCAACTATGACTGTTTATTTGATTTCTTTTCATTCATTGTCTTCCACTCCGGGTGGAAGTTCTCTTTTCATTAACTCGACTCGGTGAGTGAGCTGAGGTGCGTGGTTTATCACGGCATAAGTTACCGGCAGTTCGAAGACGACAGCGGTATATTTATGCATGATAGAACCAGCAATCAGGCTCCCTACCACATCGCACGCCGAAGCGTGATTCACTTCGAGTTCTCGCTCCTTTTTTCTCTTTCCTCCTTTCACGAAACACACACACATACAGCAGCCTAACTGCCATTTTGGTCCGCGTCACTCGACTCCGCCATCTTTGTAGTTTTTAGCTGTAGTTCTTAAGGCCCCTCCCCTTTGGCCAGCGTCACTCGACGCCGCCATCTTTGTAGTCTTTAGCGTAGCTGTAAGACTCCTTCCTGTTCACCCACAGACCCACACACACACATACACATACACACACAGACATACACCCTCATCCACCTTATTCATTCTTTAGTTTAGGCATATAAAATTGTATGATAACGTTTGTTGGTTGCAATATTAATTGATTTGATCATTTATTATTTTGATTCAATAAACTCTGTTATACTTTCAGGAGCAGTCGTCTGTGATTACTTGTGCATATGTATTTGATAAGACTGTATGTAGTAGCCTGTGCTCGAACTTAAAAACCTTCACTGTCACTGAATGTATAGTCATACGCAGACTATTGACATTATGAGTGACTACTAATTATGAGACTTAGTTTTATCGTTTGGTTATTGGTCCCTGTTCGCAGGGTGGTGCCCCGTTTATATTAATAATCATTAATAATTGTTACATACATCAATAATTCTATTGATGTCAAGAATTCAGTTTCTTAAATGCTGATAACCCAAACACGCTCCTTTAGATCCCAACAACTGTCTCTGCATTTGATTGTTTATTCAAATGTTAAAATATTGTACATGCAGTTATATAAATGTAAAACTATATTTCAGCACATTTCTGTTATTATAACTTAAATCCTTTTAATTTAGGGTTAAGAAACCCAGATTACTCTATCAAAGATCAAACTATTAAAGAAAATAGCAAACACAAGTAATTATAATAACTTTATTCAAAGCTTAAAATCCTTTCAAGGGTGCGTTTGCACAATCCCACGTGAAGTGTTTCATGTGTTGTAAAGCCACGTTTAAAGTAGTCATCAATATACTCACAATAATATTTGCAAGTGTACAGTAAGCAGCCAAAGAGCTGCTTCTGTGACTGTGTGTTTAAGTAGCTCATCATTATGCCTTTCTATCTCATAACTTCGACTTTCGATCTCATGATTTCGACGATGGGGATATTTTTATTATCAAATCTAACTTTTTATTTTATTTTTTTTAAATCAAAAGAAAATAAATTCTGGCGGATTCGTGGGCCACATAAAATGACGTGGCGGCACCCCTGACTTAAACTGTCTGAGAAGTTCGAGGGAGGTCAGAGACTTTCTAGTGGGTTGGTGGTTTTGCCCGTCCTGGCTCTCTGTCCTTCTCTCCAGCCCCTGCTCACTCCCCAGACCTGCCAGTCCTGGTCACATGACAGCCCCTCCCACCTACACACCTGTTCCCACTTTCCTCATCAGACCTGTAGTTTCTAGAAAACGCACCGAACACATTTTACTCTACTATATATTTGAAGATTTTTTACGATAAGTAATTGTTTGTATGTGAGAAACATTTCACCAACAAAGACCACGCTTCTTATGATTGCAAATTAGTTTGAAATAAAATAACATACATCACAAAAAACAAAACAAATAGAACTGAAGCCACCGGGAGATCATTGACACACTTATACAGGGAGACACAGCTTGTTAAATCAGGAGAAACTTAATTTACAGTGAACAAATACATTTATTAAATTGTGCAAAGTAAAGTTAAAATTTTGGAGAGTCGACACTGGTAGAGTTGTTGAAGACAGTAGGGGCAGGTTGAAGATAGATGATGGCATGTGGAGTGGGACTGCCCTCAGTGGAAGAAACCTTGAACACCAGATGTAATGATGAATGGGGAGGAGGGTCACATCGGTTCGTACTGAAATGACAGCTGACTGCACAGAAGAGAACAGGTCTTTAAAGTTTGACAGGAAATATATGATTGGCTGAGGGAGGCCGTGGCGAAATCGCCCACTGTCAGCTGATAGAGTAGGAGCCAGAGAGTGAGAGTCAGAGAGATGAGGGAGTGAATAAGAGCATACAAAGACTGTCCTAATGTAGGAAGTCAGAGTAAATCCTCAAACTTTACATACCGGTAGTTATAGTATTTATAGTCATACAGTTGTAAATTAATTATTTCAAAATATCACTCCTCTGAGCAAAGCTCTATACGTTTTACTGTACTTGACCCTCAGTAAATAATCAATACGAACAATTTGATATTCAAGGAGGGATTTGGTAATCCTTAAATTATTATAGTGGCACCAAACATACTAAGCCAAATTACGAAAAGTGCTGACGGACAAAGTCTATTCTGAATCCAATGCTACAGGTCAGATATGCTGCTGGTTCACACGACAGGAGTTTGGTGAGAGTATATTACCCCATCATTGTACATCGGACACCGGAAGTACCCAAACGCATGTTGGCACATGATTTGAAGACTGGCCATCCCCTTGTTTGATACTACTGAAACAGCAGCCCAACACAGCGACATGTCACCGTTCAGGACTCTCACTCAGGAGATACGTGACTGCCTCTCCCCGACAGTACACGCTCACTGTCACGATCAGGGCAACCAGGGAAGTTACTCTTGCATGTGTCACAACTACGTTAGAGGCAAGACCAGTGTCCAGATATAACAATGATCCATAGAAACTTGTGAGGAGAGAAAGCACAGAGAGTGAGTGAATGACAGCATGAAAACACTGTCCTAATGTAGGAGGTTAGAGTAAATGCCAACATTTTACACAGTTAGTTCATTATTTTACAACTGTATGATTATAAATACTATATTTCAAAATATCCCTCCTCTAAGCAAAGCTCTCTAAGTTTTACTGTACTTTACTCTCAGTAAATAATCAATGCTAACAATTTGATATTCAAGGAGGGATTTGGTAATCCTTCAATTATAATAGTGGCACCAAACATCGTGAGCCAAATTATGAAAAGTGGTAGCAGTCAAAGTCTATTCTGAATCCAAAGTTACAGGTCAGATATGCTCCTGGTTTACACGACAGGAGTTTGGTGAGGGTATTGTTAGATCCTGGGTACTTCTGGCCCGATACGGGGCTAATTACTGACTCAGCTCTCTATTAAAAGATTCTCGAGCTGGTGTTCTGGCGAGGGAACTCGCCTGGCTCCGCTAACTGCCGTTACTCCCGACGTCTACCCTGCTTCCTCCGGTCAGAGCGCGCTCGGCCGAGAGACCAGTCCTGGCCCCGGGCGCTCCCACCAGTCGCGTCGGTTATGGCAGCTTCCCTCTTATGGATCCGCGCTCTTGGTAAATGCCAGGTTAGGTTTTAACGGCTAGGATTAATTCTTGCTAAAACCGTAAGGGATTGTTAAGTGGATTCGGTCTCTAGGATAACCTTTCAGAACTCAGTTGTTAGACATACAATAGCTTTAACTTTTTACTGTCACGAGGAACTCTTTACTACTCGAGCAAATTAATGCACTTGAGGATTTCACTTTAAATGCAGATTAGATATTTATTGCAGGTTATATTTAGTTAGTTTGCAGGGGTTACAGCTACAGCTCACATAAAATGTCACTACACATGATTAGTCAATTTAATTATCTTCTTCGATTATACTCATTAGTTTTAGTCGCCGAGACGGCTCGGTTGGAGCTGGATGTCCAATGGTGCGATGAAAAGAGTTCTTTTGGAGTTGTTAGGAGCGAAGGTCCGGCCGGACCCTCGATCCTCCCGCTCCGCAACGGAGCCCGTTCAGCTGTTCTCAAAACTCAGTACAAAGTCTTTCTCAGGCAGCTGCGGCTTCTCAGTCGTCCAGATGTTTAAGAGGCGAGCGGTGGGGAGAGTTAGAACCTTCGTCTTTTAATGTCAATGTCCACGAACAGAGGTCTCTTTTCCGTGAACAGAGACGAAGTCCTCAATACATCAGCTGCAGGCTGTAGTATCTTCCTCCGATGCGCTTGGTCGGCATCCGCGATGAAATCCCAGCTTGTTCTCCGCAAGCGTCTGCTTATATTCCTCATATGGGCTGTGATCAGCCCCCACCTGTTTGGTCCATTACTCATCCCCCCTCCCTCTGGAAAGGGCGTTAAGCCGAACATTGCCTGTATGACTCAACTATTACATCAGTTTCTAGATCTTTCTCTTGACTACACCCAACCTCTGGTCTTGATTACAGCAATGTCATTCTTGCCTAATACTTGCCCAATACATCTATCTCAGCTCCACAGAACACACAGAAACATTCATTACATTTGTTTAAATCACTTCTATGCAGTTAAACATTTGTTACACAATTGATTAGAACATTTCGTTATATTATTCATACATTTTATCCGTTTGATTACACGTCAACGTTGAATATATGCTTTGCGCTCTTATAGCCTGACTTCTCTCCCTTGAATGTGTCGACACGTTACCGAGGCAGCTTCTGAGAGGTCAACTCTTCTTGACACCCCCTTCTTGAGGTCTCAAGCTGCCGCACCGTGCCCCAGGTAATCCTCTAGGAACTCATCGTCGTCCTCGGCGGTGATGATGAGAACGTCGTCTTCCGGCTCGGATTCGTGTTGCCAGCTGTCGAGCACCACCAGGCCTTCCAGACCTGGTGGCTGGAAATCCAGGAGGGCGTTGTCATCTTCCTCGTCATCTATGGCATCCTTCATCTGCTCGTCCAGGCTCAGCACCAGGGCCAACACATTCTGGTTCAGAATGCTGTCAGGGGAGAGGGAGGCCGGAGTAGGGACGGGGCTGGTTGATGCTTTGTCCTCATCCTCGCCTGGAACTATCAATCCTTCAGGGATTACCTCCACCAGCTCTCCGCAGTCCTCGTCGTATCCCCACATCCCCATTAGATTTGGTACTACTCCTGCGAGCATCGTCTGGCTACCCACGTCTCGGTGTTCCACACCCGTGATGCTTGCAGTGTCGTCATCTTCTTCTGGAGTTGGTACTGGATACTGCAGGGCGGGCAGGCGTGGTCCAATGACGACAAAGCGGCCATCGGTGAGGTGGGTGCTGGACACCCGGATGCCATCAGGATACGCCCATATTTTTGTGTATACTGGGCAGTATACACCATCAGCATAGAGCAGGACCTCTGGTGGGGTTCTCCCAGCGGAAGTCCACACTGGTTTTGCTTTAGCCTCTAATTCCATACAGTCGACTACATTCATCGCAGGCATATAAGGGGTACTTCCTTTGCAGAAGAGGCCGCTGGCTGCTCCTACCGGGAATTGCCCCAGGTAGCATTGGGTGCACCATAGGGCTTGGTTTACCTCCCACAGGTGCAACATTAGCTCCGGAGGAATCCCACAGCGGACACAGCAGACCTCCTCCTGAATGTTGTTGAACACAAAGACTTCATTAATCATTACATTTTCAGCGCATTTTTACAAGCTAAGCTTAGCAAGCAGGGGGTGGTCTTATTTTCATTCTTTTTTTAAGGCCCCCTCTCAGTATTGGAGCGCTTTGCAGAGCGCCTCAGAGCCAGAGAATGCAGCCATGGAGATGCCAACACCATTGGAGGAGGTGTTAGGCCTGGGCTTGTAGGCCTAACCCTTCTTGGAAACAAAGGCTCATACAGCATGAGCCAGGCTGCTATCCCGATTGATGATTCAGAACCCGACCAGTAGATGGCGACAGTTATGCCCCAACCTATGCCCCAAAGAGCAATGGCGCCGATCTTGTGGAGCCAACGCCCTCTTCCTCTTTCTTTCATAGCCATGGTCATGGCCACGAGATACGTCAGGGCCGCAACCGCCAGAAAGGCCTCGACGATTGCCGAGACCATCTTTAGGGGGTTGTAGAAAACTGCAGCGACGTCGATTCCCAGCCAGATGATCACCATTCCACCTTTTACTAGACCGCAGCGAGTAGAGTCGATGTGGATTCTCCCCAGGAGGTATGTAGCGAACCATGTCAGGGTAAGCCACAGTGATCCTCGATAGATGTTTTCAATCGCTGTTTTCAGACACCCTACAGCCAGGGCCAGTATTCTTAGCGGCTGATTCATGGACCATTCGCCCATGCAACAGTAGAAGAACCATATGATCTCAAGGACCCAAAAGTCCAGGTCGGTTAAGCGAAGAAATGGCCTGCATCTGCGTGCTGTGTCGGAGGAGTTCTGTAATGCTTCAGTTATACTCATTCCGAAGGTGGTCATGCCTGGAGGTACAATAGTCGTGGTGTTGGTCATACTCACTCCGAAAGTGGTCATGCCTGGGGGAGAAGTGGCGTTCATGCCTGGAGGTGCAATGGTTGTGGTGTTGGTCATGTTGGTCATCTTGGCTTTCTTAGGTTTATTCGTTCTTATTTCAGTATGAGGCTCTTGGTTCAGGTTCCGGGTCTGCAATGGCTATGGCGCTCCAGTTGTTCACCCTTTATAGGTGGGTGGACTCCTCCTTCCTTCGTGGGAGGAGTCCCTTCTTCACTTCTCCTTTTTCCTTCAACTTCCCCTTAAAGCACGAGGCAACAGTGGCTGCTACCCCGCCCTTAATGGCGGCACAGATTATCAGGCCCAGGATCACAATTCCAACTATCATCAACAAATAAGGCCAAAGCCAGGAGAACAAACTCCCCATCCATCCCTTTATGACCGAGAATCCTTCTCCAATCTTCCCTGCCACTTCTTCCACTACGATGGTTGCGGTCCCGGCTATGGAGGCGCCCGTTAGTTCGATCCAACTGCACTCGTGTTCTCGTCGGCCGCTCCCGCAACTCAGCCAGTGTTCTTCTGGCTCGTAGCATGTTCCGTTCCCGTAGAGGCGGTTAACCCCTACCCATTCAAATCCTTTGTCTTCTTTACCCTCGCAGAGGCTTTTCCTGAAGGCGTGGCCCTCAGCTAGAAAGACTGTAGGGTCGGTTACTGGGGGAATGATTTGGCCGTTCACGTTCACTCTGTCTTTCATGCGATGGCCCAGGATTAAGTTGGTACAGCTGCTGGTCAGGGGCCCTGACCGTCTCCATTTCTTGTCTTTATCCTTCACCCAGGTTACTTCTTGCACGTGGGTTTCATATTCTGCTCCATAGTGGGTCTGGCAATGGTCTTCCCATCCTGGCACAGTCTCACAATGTCCCCCGGCCAGGCTGATGTTGCAGGTCGTGTTTCCTCGATTGCATTCCATCTTCCAGGGCCGCGGGCCTACATATGGTTCTGGTCGGCTCCAAGCACCAGGCCAGATGTCTCTTTCTTTCGAGTACACTGTGGCCAGGTACTGATACTTCACCCAGTAGTTGTCGGTTTGAGTTAGACATGGCACCACCCATTCTAACACTTCATCCTTCTGTAGGCCCCACCAGGTTGAGCTGTCGTCCCGAGTGTGGGCCTCTTTCCATGCCTGCAGGGTTCCTTTGATCGTCTTGTTCGTCTTCAGGCCTGTGCAGTCATATAGCCACGTTCCCCAAGCCCGATACCACTCTTGCCAGAGTGTGCATCTCGGGGAGGCGCCGTCGGCTAGATACTCTGTTCCATTCAGAGCGATGAACATTTTGTTGGTCACACAAGTGTCAATTTTTTGGAAATCCCCTCTTGGGGCTGTCATTAACTCCTCGGGTTTCGGCAGCTTTTGTACATACATGTCGGTCGTTCTTGGTCCCAAAAGGCCGTAGCTGGCTCTGGAGTATCCCTCCGTGAAGGCTCCTTTGAAATGCTTCAGCTCGGTTATCCATATCCACGGCAGGGTGTTGTTGAGCCAGGCCTCGTGCCGGGCATTAGGTTCGGGTAGATAGATGAACTTATGAGCCTGATACTGTGGTTTGTTTACCGGAGTTATTACGAAGTAATTCTGACCTTCGCAATAAAAGAACACATTCCAGAAGCACTTATCTAGGAGAGGGAGCTTGCTGGTTTTACAGTGCTTCGTCCATTTCCTGCTCCGATTTCTCCGCAGACTGTCACTTGACTTGAATACCGGCGGCGGCTGCGGCTGCTCTTCTTTTTCCTCTGAAGCCGTAGGTAGTACTTCCACTACTTCTTCTTCCCTCTGCTGCGTGACATTCACGGCTCGGCTGGTGAGGTTGTTCCGCTGGCAGTCGGTGGAGTTACCTAGTGTGGTGTTACCTAGTGGCCTCACCTTAACTTTAATCCGCCGTGGTTTACGTCGCGGTTGTGTGGCCTCACAGGTGAGATTGTAGTGTCCCCAGAACATTCCTTCTGCCGGTAAAATCATCAAACACGTATCATTGCGGTGGCTCGCTGCATAGGTTACCTCGGGTTTCCAGTATCCCTCGTTCCCTTGCTCTGACCATGAGACACATGCCCATGAACAGTACCAGCCTGGGACACCGTTTTCGGGGTAGATCCAATTACACTGTGCCCGTTTTTCTTCTTGTGCTTTCTTTATCATTACCGTAATCTTCATCTCCGCTCCCAGCGTAGATACTTCATCTATTCTCCATGTCGAATTCTCTATTACCTTCTGGAATTCGCCTGCCCAGTCTGTTTCTTCACCCGTGTCGTTGATTTTCGAATCGTTGATTTTCTGTTCCCAGATAGTCATCCACGCGATGATAGTAGCTGTCAGGTTCGGAGCCGTCCCACCCCCTTCTTGGACTTGACGGGTGGCATTAGAGCCAACCTCAAGGTCCAACCAGGGCGAGGCGCGCTTCTGTCCAGCGAGTTGAGAGAGAACGATCGTTCCAGAGTCGACCGTCCAGCATGTCTGGTCGAACTTCTTTGTGGTAGTGTAGGACACCCTCACATGGGTGAGGGCCCATGGGATACTACCATAGTAGTACAGTATAGCCAGGACAAGGCATAGTCCTGTTAATACTGCTACTACTTTAGCCATTAAGCAAAGCCATAGTCGTTTTCCATTCCGAGGTCGTTCACTTGATTGGTCCAGTCGCTTGCCGGGGCGTCTTAATGAGACGGGGGTAAAGGTTGAGGATCGCCTAAATTCATGAACTCTCCCGTGAAGTAGCGGGAGATCCATGGTCTCGGGTTCTGCAGTGCTCGGGTCGGTAGCACTTCTGGAAGAGGTGCTAGGCATCCGGAGCTGAGGCGCGGGGGAGAGTCAGGATCGCACTGACTAATCCTGCCCTTCAGTAGCTGGTGATATAGCACCGATGGGTATCTGCCAATGGCTAAGTCCAGCCCCCGCCACACCCATTGGTAGTAGGTGACGATTAACGAGGGGGCGCAGGGGGGGGGTTCAAAGCAACCCTCGTTCCCAGCAATTTTTTTGCGCCGCAGCCATGCGTACACCTGTCTGTCCACAAGGTCGATAAGGTTCCGGACTTTGGCAAGAGATGCACAATCTTTTCGCCTCATCGTTTGTGGAACTGGCTTTTACCATAAGCCATTTCTGTGTCAGGTATTCTTGCACTGATTCTTTTGGGTCTCGGTTTGTCACCATCGCCTTGATCTTTTTGAACTCACCAAAGCTCTGGGTGGAAGCCTGCATCTTTGTTATGCAGTCATTTTCTTCAGCGGTGGTGGGGCAGCTGCTTCGTGCGAGGCCCTGCCCTGGAGGTGGCTGTTCGTCCTCGGTGTCCGAGATGTCTTGCCTCCGCTCTTTGTCTTCCTCCGCTGCCAGCTTGTAGGCTGCTTTCTTCAGGCGTCGCAACATGACGTCGTACACGATTGTCACAAAGCCTGTGCGAAAGTTACCCGTCAGCTCCGTGGCTGTTGCGAGGGAGCCGTAGGTCGGGGTCATTAGAAAATTCGCCCATTCTCTTTTTGTCGCGTAGACCATTGTTCCTTTCATTCCTTCGAGGTCGTGCAGCCATATTTCTGGAACATCATAACTTGTTTGACCGACCTCTGGAGCATAGGCTTTTCTTCCGTCTTTGGTGGTCATGGGCCCGTAACGATCGTCTCGGGGGAATTTCAGCGAAGCCGTGCACACTGAAACTAGGGGCAGCGCGTTCTTCTTGCCTTTTCTGCTTCCTATTCTCAGGTCGGTCATTCCTCCCGGAGCCTCGTATTCGATGGAGGTCAGGCTTGGCGCTGTTTCTTCTTCATCTGAACTCACATCTGCGGCTTCTTCCTGCGCCTCTCGTTCTGGTTCTGCTGACGGCGAGGCCGGCTGAACTGGTTCTGGC
The DNA here is from genome assembly GCF_949748355.1 of Melanostigma gelatinosum. NCBI lineage: Eukaryota > Metazoa > Chordata > Actinopteri > Perciformes > Zoarcidae > Melanostigma > Melanostigma gelatinosum. Next base: position 19,600,678 of record NC_136634.1, read on the forward strand.
ATTCTTTGTGGAGTCCTGGGACTTTCCCTGTTCCCGCTGGGACTTTCGAACCTTATCATGGCCGCTTCTCCGCCTCCTGAGTAGCGCATTGTCTGCAGGCCGACGGACTCTGCTGGGCTGGGGATCCCCCGTGGAGGTTTGGTTGGCACGGGGGTTTCCTCTTCTGTCTGCACCGCTACTGTCCGGGGAGAGGGGATTGGAGTTCTTCTTTCCTTTTGTGGTTTTTCCTGGCTCAAGATGACCTGTGGACGTCGCTCCTCCCGTCCTGAAGGACCGGGTGTTGATTCCTGGTAGCTCCTCTGCTCCGTCCTGGTTTCTTTCTTCAATCTTGCTGATTGCGGGAGCCGTGGCAGAACTGCTTTCGCAACTGGGGCGTTCTCGTCCTCGTATTCCGGCGGTCCTGCCCTCCAGTTGTTTGGCCCCTCCGTTTTGAAGAGGGGTCTCAGTATTCTCTCTTTTCTCTCTTGGTATTGGGCCACCGAGGTGACTATCACCAACTCGCGGATGTTGTTCCACCCGTGGGGAGCGTTCATCAGGAGGTGCAGAATCCTCATTGCCGCTTCTTCTGCTACCTCCCAGGGTAGGTTGCCGGACCTGGCGCCGTCGTTACATATAACGACTCTTTTGTAGGACAATTCGCTTGCTCGGGTGACACCTTTTTCTAATGCCTCCTCTATGCTGTCCCGATAGGCGTTCTGATCTTCGCTATCTTCATATCTTTTGATCGGTACGTGTAGCACCGCAAAATGGCTTGATGCTCCGCCGCTCGTAACCACCACCTCCTCCTGTCTTTGTCTGCATCCGTGGAGGCGCCCCTCAAGTTCTTCTTTGTAGAGGCTGCCTGCCTCTCTTACCAGATTCTTTCTGAACCGGGAGATATGAGGCTTTAGATGTGAGTTGGTTAAGACAACCAGTCCATGGCTGTCTATGTCCCAAGGCTCTCCGAAGTGGTTATATGCGGTTAACCCTGTCTGGTTCGCATATTTTTTGGTCCCCTCGGGCATCTTTTTCAACTTTTGAAGATGCTCTTCTGGGTTCGGGGAGTGAACATGTCTGGTCTTACCCCTAGCTTTCTGGGGCCGCCTCGGCTCTGGGCCGTTGTAGTCCTTCAGGATCGTGCGTACTGCAGTGGCAGCGGGAGTCCCGGATCCCATGGAGGGCGGGAGCAGTTGGTACTCGTCGCTCTCGTTCAGCTTTGAGTCTTCCCCCACTTCGTCCTCCTCTGAGATCTCCTCGTCTTTGCCACTGTCCTGTTCGTCTCCCACTTCGGCTTCCGAGGACGCCTCCGTAGAGGAGTCCGTGTACACCTCGGTCCCTTGGGTGCTGTGCTGATCGTCGCCGGTCTCCTCAGTATAACTTAGGTTGGTGGCTATGTATGCCGCTATTGCGTCTTGCTCTTTTTTATTTTCTTTATAGCGGGCGGTGGCTATCACTTTCTGCTTTATAGTCACTGCCCCCGCTCCGATTTCTGCAGCGAGCATCTTCACGACTGAGTCGTATTCTTTTGACGGGCTAATAATGGTGACTATTTTTCCTTTAATAACCCTCATTACTACTAGCCACCATTGTAGCCACTCTCCCACTTTCTTCTTGCCTGAGGGGGGTCCTGCACACCCTACCACTGCCGCCACCATTCCGGACTTATGGGTGAGGGGAGCAAGATAACCCCCCTCCCTTTCGCAATTCTTTTTTACTTCTTCTCCCACCTTCGCTCTATCTGCCTTGTCATGCAGCACGAGTAGGTGTTTTTGAATAGATTTGTCCCAGGTGTCCCATCCTCTGCCATTCAGGATGATCTGATGTTGGACGTTGCTTCTGCCTCTTGGAGCCGGTGTCGGTGTCGGTTCTCCCGATGTCGCTCCTCGTTGTCCAGCGTCGCCCTCTCCCTGGTTCCCGCTGCTCTCTGCTGCCTGGTCCAGGGGCGCTGTCACTGGCTCGTTCTGCTGAGGCGTCGCCGTCTGCGGGCTGCCTCCGTCGCCGTCGGGTCCTCTCTGCTGTCCGGTGGCGCTTCCTCCATCAGGGCCGTTGGCTCGTCCCACTGGGTCGCCTCCGCCGCTATCGGATCCTCCGGGCGATTCTTCCATCTTGGACTTTGTCTTTGTCTTTGTTGTCTCGAGTCGCCTTCCTCCCAAAGCCTCTCGTCGCGCGTTGAGGAAGGGATGGGATCAGGCTCTGGTCCCTCTACAGGTCGGGCGAGTCTGGTCGATGCTCCCCGTCGCCTGCGGATTCTCCTGTGTTGGCCTGTAAATACCACACACAGCTTCGATTCGTGGATGTCTTCGCAATCGGACTTCTTCGAGGCTTGGGCAGCTTTGCTTTCTACCACAACGCCTCCTCTCAGGTCTTTTCGTACACGAACGACAGCCTCTCTTAGCTGCCGGGGTTCTTCTTTTGGACTCAACGTACTCCTTTTCCGTCGAGCCCCACGTTGGGCGCCACGTGTTAGATCCTGGGTACTTCTGGCCCGATACGGGGCTAATTACTGACTCAGCTCTCTATTAAAAGATTCTCGAGCTGGTGTTCTGGCGAGGGAACTCGCCTGGCTCCGCTAACTGCCGTTACTCCCGACGTCTACCCTGCTTCCTCCGGTCAGAGCGCGCTCGGCCGAGAGACCAGTCCTGGCCCCGGGCGCTCCCACCAGTCGCGTCGGTTATGGCAGCTTCCCTCTTATGGATCCGCGCTCTTGGTAAATGCCAGGTTAGGTTTTAACGGCTAGGATTAATTCTTGCTAAAACCGTAAGGGATTGTTAAGTGGATTCGGTCTCTAGGATAACCTTTCAGAACTCAGTTGTTAGACATACAATAGCTTTAACTTTTTACTGTCACGAGGAACTCTTTACTACTCGAGCAAATTAATGCACTTGAGGATTTCACTTTAAATGCAGATTAGATATTTATTGCAGGTTATATTTAGTTAGTTTGCAGGGGTTACAGCTACAGCTCACATAAAATGTCACTACACATGATTAGTCAATTTAATTATCTTCTTCGATTATACTCATTAGTTTTAGTCGCCGAGACGGCTCGGTTGGAGCTGGATGTCCAATGGTGCGATGAAAAGAGTTCTTTTGGAGTTGTTAGGAGCGAAGGTCCGGCCGGACCCTCGATCCTCCCGCTCCGCAACGGAGCCCGTTCAGCTGTTCTCAAAACTCAGTACAAAGTCTTTCTCAGGCAGCTGCGGCTTCTCAGTCGTCCAGATGTTTAAGAGGCGAGCGGTGGGGAGAGTTAGAACCTTCGTCTTTTAATGTCAATGTCCACGAACAGAGGTCTCTTTTCCGTGAACAGAGACGAAGTCCTCAATACATCAGCTGCAGGCTGTAGTATCTTCCTCCGATGCGCTTGGTCGGCATCCGCGATGAAATCCCAGCTTGTTCTCCGCAAGCGTCTGCTTATATTCCTCATATGGGCTGTGATCAGCCCCCACCTGTTTGGTCCATTACTCATCCCCCCTCCCTCTGGAAAGGGCGTTAAGCCGAACATTGCCTGTATGACTCAACTATTACATCAGTTTCTAGATCTTTCTCTTGACTACACCCAACCTCTGGTCTTGATTACAGCAATGTCATTCTTGCCTAATACTTGCCCAATACATCTATCTCAGCTCCACAGAACACACAGAAACATTCATTACATTTGTTTAAATCACTTCTATGCAGTTAAACATTTGTTACACAATTGATTAGAACATTTCGTTATATTATTCATACATTTTATCCGTTTGATTACACGTCAACGTTGAATATATGCTTTGCGCTCTTATAGCCTGACTTCTCTCCCTTGAATGTGTCGACACGTTACCGAGGCAGCTTCTGAGAGGTCAACTCTTCTTGACAGTATATTACCACAGCAGCCGACATCGGACACACCGGAAGCCTGAAGTGAGGTTGAAAAGCTTGCAAGTTCATCTGCCAATTTGCCAGATGACAGACCTTCACCTCAACAGGGAGTCTGACCAGTCATATAAAATAAAATAAAATAAAATACTTTACAAGAAATTTTGAGGAGTGGTTTTGCCTGTGGCTTCCCTCAGAGCTGTCCAGCTGTCCTCTGTGGAGCACTGGGCTTCATCCACAAGATGACACCTCAACATTCTAATCCCAGAACTCAGCTGTGTTCCAGTTCCATCCAGCATTCTATTCTATTCTGTTCTATTCTATGAATTCACTATTTGCTAGTCCAGTGTTCAGCATGTTTTCCATGGCAGTTTTCACAAAACTCCACACATTATGACCCATTAGCAGTAATGATACAACACTGTATATTAAAAAAAATTATTTTGTCTGTTGCTTTGCAGATATTTAAAATCATACATGCAAGTCACAACAAAAGTTTAAGCTGTTGCAAGTAACTCCACAAATGATCCTTTTAACATTGCTGAATCGGTGGCAGCCCTCCCATTAGTCTCCCATTACCCCATCTGGGGGTAATGGGAGACAATGACACCCGAAGTCTGTTCTTGATGTCCACTCTACTCCGCCATTTTGTTTTGATTGCTGTCACTGCAGAACATCCCGCTTCACAAAGAGGATGTTGGAAATGGAAGCAGGGTTTTCAGTGCTTTAGTGGCGATCTCAGGATATTCAGCCTCGATTTTAATCCAAAACACCAGCAGAGTTGTGACCGAGACAAAGCGTCTTGACATGTCAAGAGGCACAGGCGGATGAAATTGCGAGAGAATCCGGTCATTTTTCAAAATAAAACTTCCTTCAGACTCTGATAATCAATAAAACGGAAATAATATACAGTCCTTTGATGCTCCACTCCCTTCCTGTATCTACCACTCTGTTCTTCAGTCTTTCTCTTTCTACCCTGAACTTCTTCCACTCTATCATGTTCAACAACATGTTCAACAGTTTCTTTACAGTTGCATATCTCACATTTATCCCACTCTGTCTTTTTCATGATGTGTATAATGTGTCATTGAGTCCTGTATGTCCGAACCTCAATCTGAAAGTAACATCTTCTTTTCTACTTTTACTTCCATCACTTCTCAATCTGACTGACGTCTGTATTTTGTTGTAATTTATATCCTTATTGTCATTATTCCAAATTTCCTGCCAAGATGTAATAATTCCGTGCTGTATTACTGATTTTGCTTCTGACCTCCCAAAACAAATTTCTAAAATATCATTTTTGTTTGACGCTCTTTTCTCAAGATTATCTGCAACCTCATTTCCCTCTATTCCAACATGAGCCGGTGCCCAACAGAGATGTACATCTATTCCTAAATGTTGTGAGTTCAGTAATGATGTATAAACTTTAGTTAAAAGATCCTCTCGTACTGTTTGACCGGATTGTATACTTTGTATTGCAGCTGCAGAATGTACAAAAGTACTTTCATTGGTTTGACCTCCTCCACCCACTGAAGACTGATGATTACTGCTGTCAGTTCGGCTGTGTACACTGATAACCAGTTATCTGAGCGTTTAGATCCATCTGTAAAGATATTTCCAGAATTAGAATATCTTTTATTCAGTAAATCTTGAACCAAGTATCCGATGTTTACATTCCTCTCAGTCCATTCTCTTCTCTTCTCTAATATCTCCAGATTTACCTTGGGTTGTGGAAATATCCATGGAGCAATGTTGCTACTAATATGCTGGACTATGTTGTATGGTATCAAATTTGAACTGTTTCACTTTCCTGTTAACTTCCCATCCAAAGCTTTTACCAGAGAATGTCGAGTACTCCCAACCATTGTACAGGACAGTCGCTGCTGTGTTTCCGTTAAGTCCACCCTGAATTCTAATCCAGTGTGATAGTGCTAACTCAGTTCTCCTCACATGTAATGGCAGTTCCCTGGATTTCACCAGCAATGCATTAATGGGTGTGGTTTTGACTCGGGAGATGAGTCAGAGGAAAAACATCCAAAAAAAAAGGTGAACAGATAAAAGTCCATCGAGACAGGTTCTACGAGGAACATCCGGTTTCGCTGCAACTTGGTGGGTAACCAAATAAAAGCCCTTAAACTAATAAAATAGTATATCATTACTCCTATCTTCAGTTACCTTCCATCTGGTCCATATGTAACAGTTGTGGGTCGTGGAACGAGACGACTCAAGTGATTCTTTTCCAACATTTATGTATTGAAGACAAAATATCACCAATGAATTGCCTTCTGATCGTTTTCTGCCCCTCTGCTCCCTCAGCAACGTGTGATTTAATTCCTTTTATTCAAATACACACTGACCAATCAGAGCTCGGTACGTGGACCATTAATGAATGTTACATAATCACACAGTTTAAACTGACAAATGCAAAAAAAGACAGCTGGCAATAAATCTCAGACTGCATGTGTGAAATAGTAAATTAACAGATTTATGACATCACTGCTTCATTTAGAGCAGGATAGATCTGACTATAAGTACATGTGTGTATTATGGTAAATGAATGTGTTGCAGATGTGTTTTCATGGCGTGTATGACAATATTTTAGCCTTGTTCTTTCAGCTGTAGCCTTAGTGGTGCGAAACAGACTTTGGAGTAAATAGAAAATAAATGTGTAAATATTCTCTCATCACACATTCACTGACGCGTGCCGGCTTCTTGAGTCGTGTCTTACAGTCTCCGGCAACTTTAATGTTTGGTGTGGGTGATTTTAAATCATGGAAGGAAACTTCCTCACTGCTTAGAATTATATTCATATATATTTTTATTTATTTGCCCAAAAGTCCGTTTCACATCGCTGGGTCTCAGCTGAAAGAATAAGAATACATCAAAGTAAAACATGAACGTGAATACACGTGTTATTATAGTCAGATCTATCGCGTTATAGATGAAGCAGTGATATTATAAATGGGTTAATTTACAGAATGACACAGTTAGTGATTTCTTGCCAGCTGTCCTTCCTGCATTTGTCAGTTTAAACTGCGTTACTTTCAGCCTGAATTATGTTCATGTTCTTGATGTTGGTCTCAGAGTGCACCAGACTGATACATTTAACTTTAAAATGTACAACATTTTCTTCCAGGTGAGCGTGTCCCCGGCCCCCTCTAGAAAACCAACACTAACTAGAAAATAAAAACTCAATTCGTCTACCGGATCAAGCTAAAGACAGTACCAAATCTGAGCGTGGACTCAATGAGCGATGCTCTCAAATTGAAAGAACACGGTCTTGGATAAAGATAGGATGAAAGCGCCATCGTTCCTCCCCTGTGTGATGTTTCATGTGGTGTGTCAAATGTATTTTATACATTTTGTATAAAACCGTTATCACAAACAGAACCACTATGTCTCTTATATGATTAACAGTGCCATTGATGAATACATAATTCCTTCATCTGATGAGTGTACTTCCAATAATAAATGAATCCAGGTATACATGTGACCTGCCACCTCCCGGCTAGGATCCGTGCGGAGCGCGAGGACGTGCCTCCGTATTTGACGTTTGACAGTTTTCCTGTCTGCTTCGTCTGCCGCTGTGTAGGATTAGCCACTTTCCGGCTTGGAACCGTGCGGAGGCGTGGAGACGCCTCCTATTGCCTTTGGCCATTACCTGTCTTTTCCCTTGACTGAGAGAAATAAACTACCTTGGTTTTGAAATAGAACTCTGCTGTCTGAGTCTGCATTTGGGTCCGCGAAACACCCCACATCATAACAATACAGCTGTTTTCACAATAACTGTATAACCTGGAACCAAGACTGTGATGGCGTCTGTGCAAATTTACAACATGTGATTTCACATTTGATAAAGAGTCTCTTCAGCGTCATAAAACAGTTCACATTATTTTCAAAAGACCTTCTGAGCATGTGCACCCCTACGTTAGGGTATCCCAGTTCTTCCACAGACACTAATCCACGTAGTGCACCTGCGCCTGGAGCTCCTTGGAGATGTACCCGAGAAGGGTCGCCGTCAGCTGCTGCTTCAGGGTGGCGTTGCCCATCACTAGAGCAGTTAGCTGAGCCAAATCTGTCCACTGAATGTCTCCCAGCACGGCCAGAAGACTACCATAAAGCTGCTGCTGCTGCTGAGGACTGAGCTCCATTATGATCTGAGGCAGCGGTTTGAACTGTCCACTGGTCAGCCAGCAGCCCAGAAGGCCTCCGACAGCACCGCCTACATGTTAAGAGGGTTTCAAACATGTGGAATTATGATTGCACACACACGAGTGGGAGAAACTGTTGCATGCATTTATTCCCACTCACCGACTGCGATACCAAGAGGTCCCCCGACTAACCCTCCAGCGAAGGCCAGACCGCCCGCTGCTGCTGCTCCCTTCCCTGAGCCTTTCACTGTGGTCTGGATTTGCTGATTTGCAGATAACTCACAACACAGCTTCATGACATCATCAAGTCGATGGATCAGATTTATACATTTCAGGAGTCTTCGGTGATTGTGTGAGGTAGCCCCTTTCTTGCTATTCTGTGACCAGATATGAAGCCCGTAGTGCGTGTTTTGTAGATGTGATACATTATAAAAGGGAAGCAAGTGTTGTTTACTGGTGGTACATTGCAACTATTATTTAATCTTGATCATTTTAAATGAACCAAACTAAATCCTGAAGAAAACACAAACTGACCCCTTCACCCCTTAATATACTTCATTTATCAGAAGATTATAATAACTTAACATATCTCGACATATTCACCCCAATAACAATTGACCAATGTGTTCAGGCTAAACTAATTACAAGTACCCTAAATTACTTTAATAATCTCTGAATATCACTTTAACATTTTAAAGGTGCACTTGACAGCAACTCATATTTGTGGGATGATCATTTTCAAAACATTTTAAATACAGGAATCAAACATGTATTGTAATATTTCCATGGATTCAGTGATTCAACTCTGATCTGACCTGGAAAGCATCTTTGGGATGCTGTAAAATACATGTGATGTGCTTTATATTCATGTTTGTGGTGATGTAAACTAATATCTGGGGAAATTAATATTTTTATCTTTAGAAGAATGTGACCCACACAGGATGTAGTCACATTGTTGTTCATGTATTTATTTTATTTTGACATAAAATTAACTTTATGTTATGAATGTTAAGAGGATCAGTGTTGGATCCTGTCCAGGCCAGAAGGGGGCAGTAGCGGAGCGGCTGACGTCACCCACTCTAACCTCCAGCTGTTCTGCTTTAGGCAAACATTTCACACTTAAGTCCTTATAAGCCTCACAAATGTGCCTTCTGATACAAAAGTGATACTTTAAAACATAGATATTTTGTCCTTTTACACGTTTAGGAAATACAACTTCGTAGTTTTTAATTGTCTGGCTCCAAACACTAAGAGCCCTAAAGCTCTCTCATCCACTGTAATGTTATTTAGTTATTTCACATCTGAAAGTCTGTGACACATTCCCCTGCACCTCAGACAACAGTACAGCTTCTCCTAAAGACATCTAACCAACATGTTTCAGCACAACAGCTTACTGGCACTATAGGCCATTAGTTGGAGATAATAAGTCACACGTTAGATATTCCATTAAAAGTGTGACATTGTGTCACTTAACTTACTGAAGTCCAGGGGTGGAAGAATAATCCAGATCTAATACACCGCTACTATATTTACTATCTGTAATAATATATTCTAACCTACCTTATGTTGTTATCAACAATCTAACTTTGCAAAGTAACTATAACTAAAGCTTTGAAATATAGTTAATTAATTAGTTAGATTCCACCACTGCAAAAGTAAACATCCGCTCTTATTCATTCAAGGGGTTTGTCAGCAGTTGATACATGATCTAGAATATATATCTCTGTATGTTGTTAGATATTCAGTGAAGCAGATCATGATGGGAAAGCTATACTGTCAGCAAAAAATGTGGCTTTATCATAGTTATTTGGATAATAGTTGAGACTGAGAAGTATTTATTACGACTGGACGTTACAGTAAAGCACATCAACTGTTTTGTGATTATTATTTTTCTTTTGGTTGTGATTATGTTAATATAAGTGATAACTACGCCTAATAGTTTGGGCATTCAAGATACGACCAAAGGGAGAAGTGAGCCATTTAATAAGAAAAGAGCCATATATGCCTGGCTTAAGGATGTGATGTTTTTTTTAAGTCTTGAAAAAATTAAACATGCACTTAGAGCAGGGGTGTCAAGCTCATCTTCACTCCGGGCCACATCAGCATCACGGTCGGCCTCAAAGGGCCGGTTGTAAATGTAAGACGGTGTAAATGTAACTACTCCCAACAGATTGGTAAATAACTGTCTCTGCATTTGATTGTTTATTCAAATGTTAAAATATTGTACATGCAGTTATATAAATGTAAAACTATATTTCAGCACATTTCTGTTATTATAACTTAAATCCTTTTAATTTAGGGTTAAGAAACCCAGATTACTCTATCAAAGATCAAACTATTAAAGAAAATAGCAAACACAAGTAATTATAATAACTTTGTTCAAAGCTTAAAATCCTTTCAAGGGTGCGTTTGCACAATCCCACGTGAAGTGTTTCATGTGTTGTAAAGCCACGTTTAAAGTAGTCATCAATATACTCACAATAATATTTGCAAGTGTACAGTAAGCAGCCAAAGAGCTGCTTCTGTGACTGTGTGTTTAAGTTGCTCATCATTATGCCTTTCTATCTCATAACTTCGACTTTCGATCTCATCATTTCGACGATGGGGATATTTTTATTATCAAATCTAACTTTTTATTTTTTATTTTAATAAAAAAAGAAAATAAATTCTGGCGGATTCGTGGGCCACATAAAATGACGTGGCGGCACCCCTGACTTAAACTGTCTGAGAAGTTCGAGGGAGGTCAGAGACTTTCTAGTGGGTTGGTGGTTTTGCCCGTCCTGGCTCTCTGTCCTTCTCTCCAGCCCCTGCTCACTCCCCAGACCTGCCAGTCCTGGTCACATGACAGCCCCTCCCACCTACACACCTGTTCCCACTTTCCTCATCAGACCTGTAGTTTCTAGAAAACGCACCGAAAACATTTTACTCTACTATATATTTGAAGATTTTTTATGATAAGTAATTGTTTGTATGTGAGAAACATTTCACCAACAAAGACCACGCTTCTTATGATTGCAAATTAGTTTGAAATAAAATAACATACATCACAAAAAACAAAACAAATAGAACTGAAGCCACCGGGAGATCATTGACACACTTATACAGGGAGACACAGCTTGTTAAATCAGGAGAAACTTAATTTACAGTGAACAAATACATTTATTAAATTGTGCAAAGTAAAGTTAAAATTGTGGAGAGTCGACACTGGTAGAGTTGTTGAAGACAGTAGGGGCAGGTTGAAGATAGATGATTGTATGTGGAGTGGGACTGCCCTCAGTGGAAGAAACCTTGAACACCAGATGTAATGATGAATGGGGAGGAGGGTCACATCGGTTCGTACTGAAATGACAGCTGACTGCACAGAAGAGAACAGGTCTTTAAAGTTTGACAGGAAATATATGATTGGCTGAGGGAGGCCGTGGCGAAATCGCCCACTGTCAGCTGATAGAGTAGGAGCCAGAGAGCGAGAGTCAGAGAGATGAGGGAGTGAATAAGAGCATACAAAGACTGTCCTAATGTAGGAAGTCAGAGTAAATCCTCAAACTTTACATACCGGTAGTTATAGTATTTATAGTCATACAGTTGTAAATTAATTATTTCAAAATATCACTCCTCTGAGCAAAGCTCTATACGTTTTACTGTACTTGACCCTCAGTAAATAATCAATGCTAACAATTTGATATTCAAGGAGGGATTTGGTAATCCTTAAATTATTATAGTGGCACCAAACATACTAAGCCAAATTACGAAAAGTGCTGACGGACAAAGTCTATTCTGAATCCAATGCTACAGGTCAGATATGCTGCTGGTTCACACGACAGGAGTTTGGTGAGAGTATATTACCCCATCATTGTACATCGGACACCGGAAGTACCCAAACGCATGTTGGCACATGATTTGAAGACTGGCCATCCCCTTGTTTGATACTACTGAAACAGCAGCCCAACACGGCGACATGTCACCGTTCAGGACTCTCACTCAGGAGATACGTGACTGCCTCTCCCCGACAGTACACGCTCACTGTCACGATCAGGGCAACCAGGGAAGTTACTCTTGCATGTGTCACAACTACGTTAGAGGCAAGACCAGTGTCCAGATATAACAATGATCCATAGAAACTTGTGAGGAGAGAAAGCACAGAGAGTGAGTGAATGACAGCATGAAAACACTGTCCTAATAGGAGGTTAGAGTAAATGCCAACATTTTACACAGTTAGTTCATTATTTTACAACTGTATGATTATAAATACTATATTTCAAAATATCCCTCCTCTAAGCAAAGCTCTCTAAGTTTTACTGTACTTTACTCTCAGTAAATAATCAATGCTAACAATTTGATATTCAAGGAGGGATTTGGTAATCCTTCAATTATAATAGTGGCACCAAACATCGTGAGCCAAATTATGAAAAGTGGTAGCAGTCAAAGTCTATTCTGAATCCAAAGTTACAGGTCAGATATGCTCCTGGTTTACACGACAGGAGTTTGGTGAGGGTATATTACCACAGCAGCCGACATCGGACACACCGGAAGCCTGAAGTGAGGTTGAAAAGCTTGCAAGTTCATCTGCCAATTTGCCAGATGACAGACCTTCACCTCAACAGGGAGTCTGACCAGTCATATAAAATAAAATAAAATACTTTACAAGAAATTTTGAGGAGTGGTTTTGCCTGTGGCTTCCCTCAGAGCTGTCCAGCTGTCCTCTGTGGAGCACTGGGCTTCATCCACAAGATGACACCTCAACATTCTAATCCCAGAACTCAGCTGTGTTCCAGTTCCATCCAGCATTCTATTCTATTCTGTTCTATTCTATGAATTCACTATTTGCTAGTCCAGTGTTCAGCATGTTTTCCATGGCAGTTTTCACAAAACTCCACACATTATGACCCATTAGCAGTAATGATACAACACTGTATATTAAAAAAAATTATTTTGTCTGTTGCTTTGCAGATATTTAAAATCATACATGCAACAAGTCACAACAAAAGTTTAAGCTGTTGCAAGTAACTCCACAAATGATCCTTTTAACATTGCTGAATCGGTGGCAGCCCTCCCATTAGTCTCCCATTACCCCATCTGGGGGTAATGGGAGACAATGACACCCGAAGTCTGTTCTTGATGTCCACTCTACTCCGCCATTTTGTTTTGATTGCTGTCACTGCAGAACATCCCGCTTCACAAAGAGGATGTTGGAAATGGAAGCAGGGTTTTCAGTGCTTTAGTGGCGATCTCAGGATATTCAGCCTCGATTTTAATCCAAAACACCAGCAGAGTTGTGACCGAGACAAAGCGTCTTGACATGTCAAGAGGCACAGGCGGATGAAATTGCGAGAGAATCCGGTCATTTTTCAAAATAAAACTTCCTTCAGACTCTGATAATCAATAAAACGGAAATAATATACAGTCCTTTGATGCTCCACTCCCTTCCTGTATCTACCACTCTGTTCTTCAGTCTTTCTCTTTCCACCCTGAACTTCTTCCACTCTATCATGTTCAACAACATGTTCAACAGTTTCTTTACAGTTGCATATCTCACATTTATCCCACTCTGTCTTTTTCATGATGTGTATAACGTGTCATTGAGTCCTGTATGTCCGAACCTCAATCTGAAAGTAACATCTTCTTTTCTACTTTTACTTCCATCACTTCTCAATCTGACTGACGTCTGTATTTTGTTGTAATTTATATCCTTATTGTCATTATTCCAAATTTCCTGCCAAGATGTAATAATTCCGTGCTGTATTACTGATTTTGCTTCTGACCTCCGAAAACAAATTTCTAAAATATCATTTTTGTTTGACGCTCTTTTCTCAAGTTTATCTGCAACCTCATTTCCCTCTATTCCAACATGAGCCGGTGCCCAACAGAGATGTACATCTATTCCTAAATGTTGTGAGTTCAGTAATGATGTATAAACTTTAGTTAAAAGATCCTCTCGTACTGTTTGACCGGATTGTATACTTTGTATTGCAGCTGCAGAATGTGAACACAAAAGTACTTTCATTGGTTTGACCTCCTCCACCCACTGAAGACTGATGATTACTGCTGTCAGTTCGGCTGTGTACACTGATAACCAGTTATCTGAGCGTTTAGATCCATCTGTAAAGATATTTCCAGAATTAGAATATCTTTTATTCAGTAAATCTTGAACCAAGTATCCGATGTTTACATTCCTCTCAGTCCATTCTCTTCTCTTCTCTAATATCTCCAGATTTACCTTGGGTTGTGGAAATATCCATGGAGCAATGTTGCTACTAATATGCTGGACTATGTTGTATGGTATCAAATTTGAACTGTTTCACTTTCCTGTTAACTTCCCATCCAAAGCTTTTACCAGAGAATGTCGAGTACTCCCAACCATTGTACAGGACAGTCGCTGCTGTGTTTCCGTTAAGTCCACCCTGAATTCTAATCCAGTGTGATAGTGCTAACTCAGTTCTCCTCACATGTAATGGCAGTTCCCTGGATTTCACCAGCAATGCATTAATGGGTGTGGTTTTGACTCGGGAGATGAGTCAGAGGAAAAACATCCAAAAAAAAGGTGAACAGATAAAAGTCCATCGAGACAGGTTCTACGAGGAACATCCGGTTTCGCTGCAACTTGGTGGGTAACCAAATAAAAGCCCTTAAACTAATAAAATAGTATATCATTACTCCTATCTTCAGTTACCTTCCATCTGGTCCATATGTAACAGTTGTGGGTCGTGGAACGAGACGACTCAAGTGATTGTTTTCCAACATTTATGTATTGAAGACAAAATATCACCAATGAATTGCCTTCTGATCGTTTTCTGCCCCTCTGCTCCCTCAGCAACGTGTGATTTAATTCCTTTTATTCAAATACACACTGACCAATCAGAGCTCGGTACGTGGACCATTAATGAATGTTACATAATCACACAGTTTAAACTGACAAATGCAAAAAAAGACAGCTGGCAATAAATCTCAGACTGCATGTGTGAAATCGTAAATTAACAGATTCATGACATCACTGCTTCATTTAGAGCAGGATAGATCTGACTATAAGTACATGTGTGTATTATGGTAAATGAATGTGTTGCAGATGTGTTTTCATGGCGTGTATGACAATATTTTAGCCTTGTTCTTTCAGCTGTAGCCTTAGTGGTGCGAAACAGACTTTGGAGTAAATAGAAAAGAAATGTGTAAATATTCTCTCATCACACATTCACTGACGCGTGCCGGCTTCTTGAGTCGTGTCTTACAGTCTCCGGCTACTTTAATGTTTGGTGTGGGTGATTTTAAATCATGGAAGGAAACTTCCTCACTGCTTAGAATTATATTCATATATATTTTTATTTATTTGCCCAAAAGTCCGTTTCACATCGCTGGGTCTCAGCTGAAAGAATAAGAATACATCAAAGTAAAACATGAACGTGAATACACGTGTTATTATAGTCAGATCTATCGCGTTATAGATGAAGCAGTGATATTATAAATGGGTTAATTTACAGAATGACACAGTTAGTGATTTCTTGCCAGCTGTCCTTCCTGCATTTGTCAGTTTAAACTGCGTTACTTTCAGCCTGAATTATGTTCATGTTCTTGATGTTGGTCTCAGAGTGCACCAGACTGATACATTTAACTTTAAAATGTACAACATTTTCTTCCAGGTGAGCGTGTCCCCGGCCCCCTCTAGAAAACCAACACTAACTAGAAAATAAAAACTCAATTCGTCTACCGGATCAAGCTAAAGACAGTACCAAATCTGAGCGTGGACTCAATGAGCGATGCTCTCAAATTGAAAGAACACGGTCTTGGATAAAGATAGGATGAAAGCTCCATCGTTCCTCCCCTGTGTGATGTTTCATGTGGTGTGTCAAATGTATTTTATACATTTTGTATAAAACCGTTATCACAAACAGAACCACTATGTCTCTTATATGATTAACAGTGCCATTGATGAATACATAATTCCTTCATCTGATGAGTGTACTTCCAATAATAAATGAATCCAGGTATACATGTGACCTGCCACCTCCCGGCTAGGATCCGTGCGGAGCGCGAGGACGTGCCTCCGTATTTGACGTTTGACAGTTTTCCTGTCTGCTTCGTCTGCCGCTGTGTAGGATTAGCCACTTTCCGGCTTGGAACCGTGCGGAGGCGTGGAGACGCCTCCTATTGCCTTTGGCCATTACCTGTCTTTTCCCTTGACTGAGAGAAATAAACTACCTTGGTTTTGAAATAGAACTCTGCTGTCTGAGTCTGCATTTGGGTCCGCGAAACACCCCACATCATAACAATACAGCTGTTTTCACAATAACTGTATAACCTGGAACCAAGACTGTGATGGCGTCTGTGCAAATTTACAACATGTGATTTCACATTTGATAAAGAGTCTCTTCAGCGTCATAAAACAGTTCACATTATTTTCAAAAGACCTTCTGAGCATGTGCACCCCTACGTTAGGGTATCCCAGTTCTTCCACAGACACTAATCCACGTAGTGCACCTGCGCCTGGAGCTCCTTGGAGATGTACCCGAGAAGGGTCGCCGTCAGCTGCTGCTTCAGGGTGGCGTTGCCCATCACTAGAGCAGTTAGCTGAGCCAAATCTGTCCACTGAATGTCTCCCAGCACGGCCAGAAGACTACCATAAAGCTGCTGCTGCTGCTGAGGACTGAGCTCCATTATGATCTGAGGCAGCGGTTTGAACTGTCCACTGGTCAGCCAGCAGCCCAGAAGGCCTCCGACAGCACCGCCTACATGTTAAGAGGGTTTCAAACATGTGGAATTATGATTGCACACACACGAGTGGGAGAAACTGTTGCATGCATTTATTCCCACTCACCGACTGCGATACCAAGAGGTCCCCCGACTAACCCTCCAGCGAAGGCCAGACCGCCCGCTGCTGCTGCTCCCTTCCCTGAGCCTTTCACTGTGGTCTGGATTTGCTGATTTGCAGATAACTCACAACACAGCTTCATGACATCATCAAGTCGATGGATCAGATTTATACATTTCAGGAGTCTTCGGTGATTGTGTGAGGTAGCCCCTTTCTTGCTATTCTGTGACCAGATATGAAGCCCGTAGTGCGTGTTTTGTAGATGTGATACATTATAAAAGGGAAGCAAGTGTTGTTTACTGGTGGTACATTGCAACTATTATTTAATCTTGATCATTTTAAATGAACCAAACTAAATCCTGAAGAAAACACAAACTGACCCCTTCACCCCTTAATATACTTCATTTATCAGAAGATTATAATAACTTAACATATCTCGACATATTCACCCCAATAACAATTGACCAATGTGTTCAGGCTAAACTAATTACAAGTACCCTAAATTACTTTAATAATCTCTGAATATCACTTTAACATTTTAAAGGTGCACTTGACAGCAACTCATATTTGTGGGATGATCATTTTCAAAACATTTTAAATACAGGAATCAAACATGTATTGTAATATTTCCATGGATTCAGTGATTCAACTCTGATCTGACCTGGAAAGCATCTTTGGGATGCTGTAAAATACATGTGATGTGCTTTATATTCATGTTTGTGGTGATGTAAACTAATATCTGGGGAAATTAATATTTTTATCTTTAGAAGAATGTGACCCACACAGGATGTAGTCACATTGTTGTTCATGTATTTATTTTATTTTGACATAAAATTAACTTTATGTTATGAATGTTAAGAGGATCAGTGTTGGATCCTGTCCAGGCCAGAAGGGGGCAGTAGCGGAGCGGCTGACGTCACCCACTCTAACCTCCAGCTGTTCTGCTTTAGGCAAACATTTCACACTTAAGTCCTTATAAGCCTCACAAATGTGCCTTCTGATACAAAAGTGATACTTTAAAACATAGATATTTTGTCCTTTTACACGTTTAGGAAATACAACTTTGTAGTTTTTAATTGTCTGGCTCCAAACACTAAGAGCCCTAAAGCTCTCTCATCCACTGTAATGTTATTTAGTTATTTCACATCTGAAAGTCTGTGACACATTCCCCTGCACCTCAGACAACAGTACATCTTCTCCTAAAGACATCTAACCAACATGTTTCAGCACAACAGCTTACTGGCACTATAGGCCATTAGTTGGAGATAATAAGTCACACGTAAGATATTCCATTAAAAGTGTGACATTGTGTCACTTAATTTACTGAAGTCCAGGGGTGGAAGAATAATCCAGATCTAATACACCGCTACTATATTTACTATCTGTAATAATATATTCTAACCTACCTTATGTTGTTATCAACAATCTAACTTTGCAAAGTAACTATAACTAAAGCTTTGAAATATAGTTAATTAATTAGTTAGATTCCACCACTGCAAAAGTAAACATCCGCTCTTATTCATTCAAGGGGTTTGTCAGCAGTTGATACATGATCTAGAATATATATCGCTGTATGTTGTTAGATATTCAGTGAAGCAGATCATGATGGGAAAGCTATACTGTCAGCAAAAAATGTGGCTTTATCATAGTTATTTGGATAATAGTTGAGACTGAGAAGTATTTATTACGACTGGACGTTACAGTAAAGCACATCAACCCTTTTTGTGATTATTATTTTTCTTTTGGTTGTGATTATGTTAATATAAGTGATAACTACGCCTAATAGTTTGGGCATTCAAGATACGACCAAAGGGAGAAGTGAGCCATTTAATAAGAAAAGAGCCATATATGCCTGGCTTAAGGATGTGATGTTTTTTTTAAGTCTTGAAAAAATTAAACATGCACTTAGAGCAGGGGTGTCAAGCTCATCTTCACTCCGGGCCACATCAGCATCACGGTCGGCCTCAAAGGGCCGGTTGTAAATGTAAGACGGTGTAAATGTAACTACTCCCAACAGATTGGTAAATAACTGTCTCTGCATTTGATTGTTTATTCAAATGTTAAAATATTGTACATGCAGTTATATAAATGTAAAACTATATTTCAGCACATTTCTGTTATTATAACTTAAATCCTTTTAATTTAGGGTTAAGAAACCCAGATTACTCTATCAAAGATCAAACTATTAAAGAAAATAGCAAACACAAGTAATTATAATAACTTTGTTCAAAGCTTAAAATCCTTTCAAGGGTGCGTTTGCACAATCCCACGTGAAGTGTTTCATGTGTTGTAAAGCCACGTTTAAAGTAGTCATCAATATACTCACAATAATATTTGCAAGTGTACAGTAAGCAGCCAAAGAGCTGCTTCTGTGACTGTGTGTTTAAGTAGCTCATCATTATGCCTTTCTATCTCATAACTTCGACTTTCGATCTCATCATTTCGACGATGGGGATATTTTTATTATCAAATCTAACTTTTTATTTTATTTTTTTTAAATCAAAAGAAAATAAATTCTGGCGGATTCGTGGGCCACATAAAATGACGTGGCGGCACCCCTGACTTAAACTGTCTGAGAAGTTCGAGGGAGGTCAGAGACTTTCTAGTGGGTTGGTGGTTTTGCCCGTCCTGGCTCTCTGTCCTTCTCTCCAGCCCCTGCTCACTCCCCAGACCTGCCAGTCCTGGTCACATGACAGCCCCTCCCACCTACACACCTGTTCCCACTTTCCTCATCAGACCTGTAGTTTCTAGAAAACGCACCGAAAACATTTGACTCTACTATATATTTGAAGATTTTTTACGATAAGTAATTGTTTGTATGTGAGAAACATTTCACCAACAAAGACCACGCTTCTTATGATTGCAAATTAGTTTGAAATAAAATAACATACATCACAAAAAACAAAACAAATAGAACTGAAGCCACCGGGAGATCATTGACACACTTATACAGGGAGACACAGCTTGTTAAATCAGGAGAAACTTAATTTACAGTGAACAAATACATTTATTAAATTGTGCAAAGTAAAGTTAAAATTTTGGAGAGTCGACACTGGTAGAGTTGTTGAAGACAGTAGGGGCAGGTTGAAGATAGATGATGGCATGTGGAGTGGGACTGCCCTCAGTGGAAGAAACCTTGAACACCAGATGTAATGATGAATGGGGAGGAGGGTCACATCGGTTCGTACTGAAATGACAGCTGACTGCACAGAAGAGAACAGGTCTTTAAAGTTTGACAGGAAATATATGATTGTCAGCTGATAGACTGTCAGCTGATAGAGTAGGAGCCAGAGAGCGAGAGTCAGAGAGATGAGGGAGTGAATGAGAGCATACAAAGACTGTCCTAATGTAGGAAGTCAGAGTAAATCCTCAAACTTTACATACCGGTAGTTATAGTATTTATAGTCATACAGTTGTAAATTAATTATTTCAAAATATCACTCCTCTGAGCAAAGCTCTATACGTTTTACTGTACTTGACCCTCAGTAAATAATCAATGCTAACAATTTGATATTCAAGGAGGGATTTGGTAATCCTTAAATTATTATAGTGGCACCAAACATACTAAGCCAAATTACGAAAAGTGCTGACGGACAAAGTCTATTCTGAATCCAATGCTACAGGTCAGATATGCTGCTGGTTCACACGACAGGAGTTTGGTGAGAGTATATTACCCCATCATTGTACATCGGACACCGGAAGTACCCAAACGCATGTTGGCACATGATTTGAAGACTGGCCATCCCCTTGTTTGATACTACTGAAACAGCAGCCCAACACAGCGACATGTCACCGTTCAGGACTCTCACTCAGGAGATACGTGACTGCCTCTCCCCGACAGTACACGCTCACTGTCACGATCAGGGCAACCAGGGAAGTTACTCTTGCATGTGTCACAACTACGTTAGAGGCAAGACCAGTGTCCAGATATAACAATGATCCATAGAAACTTGTGAGGAGAGAAAGCACAGAGAGTGAGTGAATGACAGCATGAAAACACTGTCCTAATGTAGGAGGTTAGAGTAAATGCCAACATTTTACACAGTTAGTTCATTATTTTACAACTGTATGATTATAAATACTATATTTCAAAATATCCCTCCTCTAAGCAAAGCTCTCTAAGTTTTACTGTACTTTACTCTCAGTAAATAATCAATGCTAACAATTTGATATTCAAGGAGGGATTTGGTAATCCTTCAATTATAATAGTGGCACCAAACATCGTGAGCCAAATTATGAAAAGTGGTAGCAGTCAAAGTCTATTCTGAATCCAAAGTTACAGGTCAGATATGCTCCTGGTTTACACGACAGGAGTTTGGTGAGGGTATATTACCACAGCAGCCGACATCGGACACACCGGAAGCCTGAAGTGAGGTTGAAAAGCTTGCAAGTTCATCTGCCAATTTGCCAGATGACAGACCTTCACCTCAACAGGGAGTCTGACCAGTCATATAAAATAAAATAAAATACTTTACAAGAAATTTTGAGGAGTGGTTTTGCCTGTGGCTTCCCTCAGAGCTGTCCAGCTGTCCTCTGTGGAGCACTGGGCTTCATCCACAAGATGACACCTCAACATTCTAATCCCAGAACTCAGCTGTGTTCCAGTTCCAGCCAGCATTCTATTCTATTCTGTTCTATTCTATGAATTCACTATTTGCTAGTCCAGTGTTCAGCATGTTTTCCATGGCAGTTTTCACAAAACTCCACACATTATGACCCATTAGCAGTAATGATACAACACTGTATATTAAAAAAATTTATTTTGTCTGTTGCTTTGCAGATATTTAAAATCATACATGCAACAAGTCACAACAAAAGTTTAAGCTGTTGCAAGTAACTCCACAAATGATCCTTTTAACATTGCTGAATCGGTGGCAGCCCTCCCATTAGTCTCCCATTACCCCATCTGGGGGTAATGGGAGACAATGACACCCGAAGTCTGTTCTTGATGTCCACTCTACTCCGCCATTTTGTTTTGATTGCTGTCACTGCAGAACATCCCGCTTCACAAAGAGGATGTTGGAAATGGAAGCAGGGTTTTCAGTGCTTTAGTGGCGATCTCAGGATATTCAGCCTCGATTTTAATCCAAAACACCAGCAGAGTTGTGACCGAGACAAAGCGTCTTGACATGTCAAGAGGCACAGGCGGATGAAATTGCGAGAGAATCCGGTCATTTTTCAAAATAAAACTTCCTTCAGACTCTGATAATCAATAAAACGGAAATAATATAATATTTATTCTTCCTGTGCGGCCCGGTACCGGTGGTTGGGGACCACTGCTCTAAACTAAAGCTAACCTCAGTTACTATAAACAATGATATAATTATCAGTGAGGTTATGTCGGCCATATGATCAACATGCAGTAGATTCAGACTAAATCATCATGATGGGCCTTAATGTTGCCACCTGTCCTGTAAAATGCATTTATCAGCTGTTTTTGATTTATATTACGTTCTGCTGTCCCCTTGGCCAGGACCATATACCTTTTCCTTTCTATAAGTTCACTTGACACTGTTGTATTCATTTTGCTTTTAAGTTCTGAACAAAAAAAGAGAAAACACTCAGTACTTTTCATTTATTGAAGTCACAGCAGTATACAAAAATATACTTGACCATGTGGTCATTTCATAATAAGGTTATTTATGTCTCAAAATGACGTAAAAAATACAGAAAAAAATACAGAAATTGAAAAAAATACAGAAATACACTGCATTATAATTTTACAGTAATATGCTGTTAAGTCATTTCACGGTATGAATACTGTAGAATTACAGTACATTGCTGGCGTCTCTGCTGCCAGCACTTTACTGTTATTTGACAGAGAAATTGTAGTGTAGGAATGTTTCTTTTATATTTATATTGAATGAGAGGACTACAGATGTTTGTTCCTCATTGTGAGAATTAAGCCTCCAGAGAGGCGGATACAAAGATTCATCACTTTACTTTGCAGCTCTGCAGAACGTTTAAGCCTCTTTAAGCTCATTGTTTTGGTTTAGGACACATTTAGGGTTTGGTTCGGTGTCCCCACTCTCGTCAACAAGCAGCTGTTTTGAGCTGACACACCAATACAAATCCACTGAGCGCTGCCTGCTCGGCACCAAATAACGGACAGAAAGTGGAGCGGTCAGTGTCTTAGAGCAGGGGTTCTTAACCTTTTTGACCTCGGGGCCCAACTTTTCAAGTACAAAGTGTCCCGGGGCCCACTCTGACTATATGCATCAAAAGTGTCAGACAACCTGTAGGTCATACAGAAACAGAGCAGTGGGCCTTTGGAGTCAGTACAAATTTAAGATTTTTGTCCGCATAAAATAAAAAAGTTTGGAGGTGCTGGTGATGTCTGCCTTAGGTGACCGGCATCTTCGCCTGCGAGGCGGATGGGGAACGTGGCGTGATCGATTCTTATGTACTTTGTGGAGTAGTCCAGGCTGGGAATTAGGTGGAGCCTGGTGATGTCTGCGCAGGTTGGGAGTGGTTGTTTGAGTGCAGCGGCCGAGCTTGGTTAGCAATTCCCAGGAGATGTGGGGATTGCGTGTGGATGGCTCGATAATCGGGCGAGGTCCATGTGGTTACCGGTGATCGATAGCCTGTGTTGTGTTGAACGGAAAGGCAGGAGCGAGGGAAGAGGAAAAGATGCTGGCATGCATGTGCGTGGGTTGGAAGTGCAGATTGGGGAAAAGAGGCTGCAGGGTGAGATATCCCTGATGCAGAGAGAGTAAGGAGGGGGTGCAATACGAACCGGCCCTCTAGAGGGGCTGGTGCGAGTGACTGGCCGTAGTTTGCCCATGCAAACTTGTCTGGGTTTGTCTGGGCGGGTTGTGACTGACGCTGACGCCTGACGCTGGTGGCTCGGCGATCAAGGGAGGTGTACTGCTCCCTAGTTGTGCCATATACCTACCTGTTCTGTTGTTGGAGCGGTCTGTCAAAATTCTTGTCCATCGCCGCACAGAGAAGGAAATCGCAGCAGAGGAGGGTGTGAATCTGGCGGAGCTCCGTGACCCCCAGCATGACAAGGACAGTGATTAACCCCCGCTGGGTCATCGTCCTCGGTGTGTGCACCCATCTGGGTTGTGTGCCCATCGCCAACGCCGGATACTTCGGAGGCTACTACTGATCCGTGCCATGGCTCCCACTACGATGCTTCAGGAAGGATAAAAAAGGGACCTGCTCCTCTAAACCTAGAGGTTCCCTTCTATGAGTTCACTGAGGACGTAGTCATAGTGGGATAAATACTGGAGCGCTGTCTCAGTTCCTCCCTGTAATATGTATTTTTTAGATGGCTCCATGTGAGTGACATAAAACGTGTGCATTTACTGTTAAAGACATATTTCCAACTCTATGATTGAGCTATTGTCTTTTCCCTTGGAAAAGAGTGAGTTGTTTTTCTTTGATTGATCTGCATCACTTAGCTTGATGTCTTTTGATTCACTGACATTTTATTTATTGTTTTAATCTCCATGGATTTCTTTCATTCCGCACTATTTTTAGTATTTTCCAAACAGCATTATGTGACACAAAAAGTTAAAGAGTGCTTCACAGAAAATGGAAGCAAAGGAATGCGGGCCGGGTGTGATCAGGTCCAATCCCTTTGCTGCCGCACCAATCCTGATATATTGTGTTGGAGCTGTGTGATAAAGTCAAAGGTGGGGCCTGTTTCATGCATGGTGACCTAAAGTTGAGCTGGTAAAAGTGCTCATACACATGAACAAGAGGCCTGGGGAGCACAATGATGAGGATAAGATGATGGTACGATCAAGAAAAGCCACCGGCAATCTAAAAAAGTATCGACAAGTTGTGAACACATTCAGGAATGTGTCGGCCTGTTAATCAACTGGAAGGAACTATAGATCGAGATCAGGATGTTGTTGGTTTGTGACTCCAAAGAATGTGTAGATTGCTTTTTCTAAAGGACCTTTTTATGAGTGTGTCAGACAAGATGACAATTGTATACCAGTAATGGCAGCAGCAAAGAGTGCAAACTGCCAAGTAAGATAAAGAACTATTGAGTCACACTCCAGTCACTGATGGATTTAATCCTGACGAACAAAGTGTGCTATGTACAACTGCATGAACCAGTGAAATACACAAACCTTTTTCTTTTTATTGATGAAATCATTTAAATACAATATACTGTGCACAGATGCAGGTAAAACCATCGTCTTAAACCTACATTACCATCAAACAGGGTAGGAAATCTACAAACAAAAAACAAACATAAATCAGACAATCATATTCAATTTCATTCTTATTTCTTTGTGGTTATTTATTGTTATTATTAAATGTTTAACAACTGTTAACAATTATTAAGTCAACGATGCCTTGATTACATATACATCAGTCATTGTGTGGAATTTGAGAAAAATATTTTTATAGCACCTTAAAAATTAAAAGAAATGTGCCATTTGAAGGTACAAATTCAGTTCAGAGTTTTTACTTCGTAAAATATCTCAATTGACTGTCAGTCAGGTTTTATTCATTTCCAGCAACCCTCAAATCAAAGAATAAAGACACTTTACGCACAACTTAGGTGTATTTTACCTTTAACTCACGAGATGCAGGTAGCATGTTTTATACTTAATGTGAATATAATTCATTGAATCTAATTTCCATTATGCAATATGTACACTTTGTTGGCATCTTATTCTGAAAACCGGATGTTCGTCGGAAGAAATCGGATGTTGTCTCATGTTAATCTTTCCGTTAACTTTCAAAGTCCTTCGCTCGCTCCCGATCTGCGCCGTTTGAATGAGTTTACCGTGAATTTCAGGATATAGGTGCACTAAAATTTAAGCGTCTGCTGAGTTGACCGCAGTCGCAGGTCTGATTAAGAAGTGCTCCATTTTTTTTATTCGTTTAGAAAGTTCGGGGGCATTTTTTGCCCCTGTCCTAGTGATATCAGGGGCAAAATTATATTTCTTAGGGGCAGTTTTGCCCTTTGCCCTCGTGTATTTCCAACGCTGCCATCAAATCAATCATCAATATAATCATCAAAACTATTTCAAACTGTACAGTTGGCGCTCATTCAGTGCATAACTTTTTGTATTGAAACATTGAAATCAGTGGAGTTGAACCGCGGTTAATCATGTGTAACTTCAGAGGTGACTCGTGCTGAAAGCTTTTACCACAAACGGAAACTTTACTGCAACCAGAACAGCTAAAGGGGATTGTCTCCTGTGTGGGTTTTCATGTGCTTCTGTAAAGTTGAACGATCGTTAAAAGATTTCTTACAGACTGAGCAGCAGAAAGGTTTTTCTCCTGTGTGGGTTCTCATGTGTCTCTGTAAATGTGAACGGTGGTTAAAAGATTTCTCACAGACTGAGCAGCTGAAAGGTTTTTCTCCTGTGTGGGTTCTCATGTGTGTCTGTAAAGTTGAACGCTGGTTAAAAGATTTCTTACAGACTGAGCAGCTGAAAGGTTTTTCTCCTGTGTGGGTTCTCATGTGCTTCTGTAAAGTTGAACGAACGCTAAAAGATTTCTTACAGACTGAGCAGCTGAAAGGTTTTTCTCCTGTGTGGGTTCTCATGTGTATCTGTAAATCTGAACGACTGTTAAAAGATTTCTTACAGACTGAGCAGCTGAAAGGTTTTTCTCCTGTGTGGGTTCTCATGTGTGTCTGTAAAGTTGAACGAACGCAAAAAGATTTCTGACAGACTGAGCAGCTGAAAGGTTTTTCTCTTGTGTGGGTTCTCATGTGTGTCTGTAAATTTGAACGACTGTTAAAAGATTTCTTACAGACTGAGCAGCTGAAAGGTTTTTCTCCTGTGTGGGTTCTCATGTGGCTCTGTAAATGTGAACGACTGTTAAAAGATTTCTTACAGACTGAGCAGCTGAAAGGTTTTTCTCCTGTGTGGGTTCTCATGTGTCTCTGTAAATGTGAACGATTGTTAAAAGATTTTTTACAGACTGAGCAGCTGAAAGGTTTTTCTCCTGTGTGGGTTCTCATGTGTATCGTCAGAGTCTGTCTCTTGCCAAATGTTTTCTCACACTCAGAGCATCTAAAACGTTTCTCACCAGCGCTACATCTTGAATCACTGACACGGACGTCATCAGGTTTCACATAGTTTAAACCTGACTGAGGTTCTCTGGTCTTCTTCCAATCACCACCCTCATCAGTGTCAGAAGAGTTTCCAGTCTTCTCATCAGTATCTGGTTCTGGATGTCTATCTGGATCCAAGTTCCTGTCTGGTTCTGGTCCTCCACAGTCCTTTCCATCAACTTCTGTTCCCATCTGTTTAGTTTGTCTTTGATGAAGCTGTGAGCACTGAGCTTCCTCTTCTTCATCTTCACTCTTCACAGGAGTGAATGAGAACTTGACATCAGCCTCCTCCAGACCTTGAAGCTGCTCTCCTTCCTGACTGGTGCAGAGTTCCTCCTGTTCTTCTTTAATATGTGGGGGCTCTGGGTCCTCCTGTTCTTCTTTAATATGTGGGGGCTCTGGGTCCTCCTGTTCTTCTTTAATATGTGGGGGCTCTGGGTCCTCCTGTTCTTCTTTAATATGTGGGGGCTCTGGGTCCTCCTGTTCTTCTTTAATATGTGGGGGCTCTGGGTCCTCCTGTTCTTCTTTAATATGTGGGGGCTCTGGGTCCTCCTGTTCTTCTTTAATATGTGAGGGCTCTGGGTCCTCCTGTTCTTCTTTAATATGTGGGGGCTCTGGGTCCTCCTGTTCTTCTTTAATATGTGGGGGCTCTGGGTCCTCCTGTTCTTCTTTAATGTGTGAGGGCTCTGGGTCCTCCTGTTCTTCTTTAATATGTGAGGGCTCTGGGTCCTCCTGGTCCAGACTGGAGCTCCACTCCTGCTGCTCAGAGGGAACCTCTTCTTTAACCAACAACAGCTGCTGGACGTCTGCAGGAAAACAGTAAACACACACAGAGGTGTTACAAAGACATTTTAGAATTGAGCAAATAGTCTCCTGGACATACACTTCCAGAGTATCAACAGAACCAGATAATACAAGAATGTAATCAACTTATGTGACCATGAACATATGAACCA
This sequence comes from Melanostigma gelatinosum, assembly GCF_949748355.1. Lineage (NCBI taxonomy): Eukaryota > Metazoa > Chordata > Actinopteri > Perciformes > Zoarcidae > Melanostigma > Melanostigma gelatinosum. Next base: position 19,628,448 of record NC_136634.1, read on the forward strand.
TTTTAAGCTGCCAAATCCATGTGGTGTTATCAAAGAGAACAAACTTGTACTTTAAGTTGAAATATTTCCTGTCATCTAGGGGGGGGGGGGGGTGTTCCCCAGGAGAATTATATTCGATGAACAGAAGATGGTAGACAATCTACAAGTGTTAACAATGTATTAAGTCAAGCATCAAAAACATAGATCTATGGTTTCACAAAACACAAGAATTGATTAAGTAGCCCTAGCAACAGACACAAAGTCAGGGCTCCGTATATGCATCTCTCCTCTCAGTGTTTTGTGAGCCCTGTATCTTTACACTTTATTTGATCGTGTCCAGCACAGGGACGCATTATCTTCACCCACACACAAGCCAGGGTTGGGCCACATTGTGTGTGGGAGTCCTGGAGTCTCAGGGATGGGGAAGGTGCTGTTCCTGCAGGTTGCTACACAACGCAACACTATTGCAAATTAACACACACACACATAATACTGTTGTGTTCAAAATTTCTCAAACAAAAGGTAAAAGAAAAAGCCCCCCCCCCATGCTCTCTTTCTTCCATCTAGGGTTGTCACGATACCAAAATTATGACTTCGATACGATACCTGCCATAAGTATCACGATACCGATACGATACCAGAATTCGATACAATCCCACAAATAAGAAATACGATACTGGTATAGTTATCTATAATAGTAATAAATAAAACATCTGTACGGTTCCCTTTTTTACCAGCTTGTTCCTGCCCAGCTTTTTGAACACTTAACAAATATTACTATTAGCCTACAGCAGAATGTTACATGTTAGACGTGTTGGCTCCCTTTGTTTGTGTGGCTTTCAAACACTTTTTGCAAACGGGTCTCTGTAGGTCAGTGGGCTTTCCTTCACTATCTGCAATGTAGCCAAAGTATTTCCAGAAGCTACTTCTGGCATCTTGTTTTTCAGCAAGCAGAGGACGGTCGGGAAAAGCTCCTGCACTCGCCATGTCTCCCCTGTGATCACTCGCTGTGAGTGCGCGCGCTGCCTGCTGCTGTGTGAGCGCGCTGGGCAGCCCGCCCCCTTGCAGTCAATTCCTGCAGGCAGCATGACAGGGAGCGGAGCTGCGAGTGCGCTCTGATCGCGTGCTATTTTAATGAAGTATCGATACTAAAAATAAGCAGAATCGTATCGTTTTTAACGTACTGGTACCGCGGTACCTTTTTAGTATCGGTACACCGTGCAACATTACTTCCATCATTAAGCAGGGCCGAATCAGCTGGTTGAAGTTTAAATCAAAAGGCGCGGTGGTATTACAGGTGGGGCGCGGGGGAAAATGCAGAATTTTTGTATTAAAAAAAAAGTAATAATTAATAAATACATGGTGAAATGCCTGTACTTTCGTGTAAATGTTTACGTTACGCCGTTAACAGGTTACGCTTGCGCATGCGCGACGGCCATGATCCTTGGCGACTCACATGTGCGGCTTAGTGTTCCAAATGTACAGACATTTGGCAGGCGGGAACAGAAAAACAACCGCAAGCGATGCATCCGAGACGAACACGAACACGACGCCTATCTTGCTCTGGGTTTCACAGTGGACGCGTTAGGAGATGAGGAGAGACCAGTCTGTGTTTTATGTCTGAAAACTAGCTGCGGACAGTATGAAACTTGTTTTGTTTAGTTTTTCACAGGTTGCACTTTATTATCTTGAAAAGATGTTTAGTGCAAAACGGGTTAATTGCAGCCAATTGCAATAAGCTATTTTTTGCCAAATTGTAGTTCTTTTTTGCACAGATATAACTTTATTTGCATTGTTCTAACAAAGTGATTGCACATTTTATTTGTTTTTGTATGATGGAGCAATCTGGATTACTTAAGTGATTGCAATTTTCTTTGTTCTATTATTTGAAAAAGCACAGATGGAGGCGTCACAAAATGTTGTTATTTCAATAAATGTTCAACAAAGACCATTTTGTTACAATTTTGTTGGGGCATGAACATTTTTCTTCCTCCAAAGTGGAGCGCGACAGAAACAGTTTGAGAACCACTGCCTTATGCTGCGTTCACACCGGTCGCATTGATTTTTTGACGCACTGCAAAATCGCGTCCAACGCATCGCAAAAACACGTCCAACGCACCGCCGGTCGTGTTCACACCAAACGCCGCAAAATCGCTCCGTGCCGGAGAGGGGGCGTGGTTTATCGTCCTGGAAGCCGTTCACCTGGCCGTCATTTCTTTCCGCTATCAACCATGAAAGGAATAAGGACAATTGCTGCTTTGTACGTGTTGTGGAAGTCCCTCAAACGTCGGAATGCCAAACGCCGTCATGTCTGGTTCATAATATTGTTCAGAGGAGCTCCGTGGATTGTATCGAGCTGTATTCACTGTGTCTAGCAAGCCACCGGTCGCTGTTTACTACAGCTGTAGGAACACAAAATAAACTGATTTGGCTGTGATTCAACGGCAATAAACCGACAAAAAGGGACTCCGAAATAACTTCGTAATGATACCGATTTGTAGGCTACTTGTCTTCTCAATGGCGCTCTGATGGATCGGTGCTAGGCTATGCTAACATCGTAGCAGCTCCACCAGCACTCAATAACGTCACGTAGACGTAAATACGGCAGCGTCTATTCATTGTTTGTACCGTATGGTTTACACACACACACATGCATACACATAGTTTGGTCCGGTCTCTATTGATATGAGGTATCGTAGAGCTCTGGGTGAACACAGACGGCTACAGGATTTATTTCCTGATTCAACAACGGCAGGAAGTCAGTGATGACAGGGGGAGCAACTCAACGCTGATAGGCTATCGCGCCACAGCGTCACGCGATTATTTCGCAGAAGTTGAAAAATTTCAACTCGCGCATTGGCGATTTTGCGGCGTCGAACGCGTCCACCGCACTGCAATAACGCGTCCAACGCGCCATCGCAAAATCGCGGTGCGCCAGTCTCATCGCGTCTGTGCATAGACTTTGGATGTAATCTCGACGCGCGTCAAAAAATAAACGCGACCGGTGTGAACGCAGCATAAGCCCATCGATCAGCTCAGTGATTGGCTGAACCCGTCGGACTTCAGTCGGCCACTTCCTTGACCAATTCACCCCCCTTCTTGAAGGCTGTGCTCAGAAACTCGTCAGCAACATCCCCCTCTCTCCGACTTCATGGCGGTGTCATAAATTCTCTGGTTTCTCTCACAATGCACAACAAATTCAGTAACTCTCCCTTTAGTTTAAACCCTCTACAAGTAAACATATTGTAACACATAATATCCATCGCTAGGAGCGCTTTCAAACTTAAATTCCTCACAATACTTACCGGTGCACATTTAATGCCTGTAAATACTGTTGTCATATTTCTACAGTAGCGAGAACCATCGCCCACACAAAATGAAGTGATTAGCTTTCATTTAACCCTGTTACTGTATGGCTTCATATTAACTTCGACTGTTATTGTAAAGTAGGGGTGGAAAAAAAAAAAATCGATACAGCATAGTATCGCGATATTTTGCGTGGCGATATTGTATCGATACATGGATGCCTAGTATCGATCTTTTATTATATAAACTATAAAAAAAATAATAATAATCTAATAAATTACTTTTTCAGTCCACTAGATGGTGCTGAGTTATTTTCTGGTGAGGTCAGCAAAGGTCCTGGGTCAGCGTGATTGGTAGGAAGTTGGTCAAAACAAAGAGAGACATCTGGGCCCCGTTCCTCGTACGTGGCTAACTTAGTTAGCCGGATACTTTTCAGGATAAGATGACGTAGATCAGGCTTTTCGGTTCCACGAAGCAAGTTCGGCAAAATCACCATGGCAACACATCCATAAGCTTGAACCTGCTCCAGCGCAGGCTAAGTGAGGGTAGCTGGATAAGCTGGTCACTCCGCCGGAAAAAATGGCAGCTCCTGTCATATACAGTAGTCTAATGCGCTTGCGCATATACTGGGGGATATACGGGAGTTCCGGAAATGCATGTAAAGTGAGACACACGGTGATCCTTAAAACCAGCTGAGCAAACTAAGAAGCCTCTATTGCATTAATGTCCAGCTCCCTTCCTCAGAGATCCACTGATGAAGGAGGATATGGATATTAGTTAGATTCGCGTTTTATAGGGCGAGAGTTCTTCCACATCGCCAAGATCCGTTATTACATCATGATGACTTCCTATACGAGCGCTATCGATTCTGCCGACAGGAAATCATTAATTTACAAGACCTTCTCGAGCCATACATTGAACACCACACGCCGCTGCCGAGCACTGACTGTCTCACAGACTGGATGCAGCCTTGAGCTTTTTTGCGAGTGGTACATTGTTGTACAGTGTCGGCGATGCGGAGAACATCGGGAAAGCCGCTGCATGCCGTGCACAAAGTTTATTTGGCACTTAATAAACGTATGTGTTCAATACATTACCATGGCACATATTGTGTTGACTCACCATTCTGAATAATGTGTTTGTACTTCGTTTGTACTTGCGCCCATGTCCTCTTGATGGCTGGTTGCATACATGGGGGTTAAAACACTCATAATTATAGGACAGTGTTATAAGTACACCAGCATATCATTATTGCAGAAAATGATTAAGGTGGACTCATGATAAGAAGAGAGAATCACTTCAATTGATTGAATTTCTGATTATGAATAATATGACATACATATTGATCCGCCCATACACAGATTCACACACACACATTCAAACTCCTAGTTCTATATGGTAATCTATACAGACAGGTATATACACATATATAGTAGGCTACATGATACATACGTGCTGTGACAGCCCCCGGGGTGGCAAGGGGGTTTCACGACAACACGGACCAATAAACACAACCAGTCGGTAGATAAATGGTGCAAGTGAGGTTTTTACTGAAGATAGAGAGTGGATAGAGGTAGGATAGACACTCAACAATACACTGTCCGCTTTCCAGAGGGATGGTCGGGGTTCACTTCCACGGTTCGGTGCACAACGGGTATTCCTCATACGGTCCAGGGCGCGGGCAGGAGCAGGGTAGTCGTACAGGCAGGGGTCGGGAGCCGGGCGGGTAGTCAGACGTTCCAGGGTGATCAAGGGGTAAGCCAGGTGTCTCCAATGCGTTTGCTGTGTCTCCGTCTCTTTCCACTCCTACTCTCTCCTAGTTTCCTGTGTCCGGGGCCCTTTTATAGTCCCCTCCTCCTCCTCCGATAGGGTGTGGTCGCTCCCTCGGCTCTCCTCCTCAGGTGTTGCTTGTTTGGGCTGATGGTGGTTTGGCGCTCTTTTCCACTCCCTGACATGGGGCTCCGCCTCCATGTCCGGCAATATCGTCCCTCTACCACTTCTCCTCTGAGGTTGCCCCTCCGGCTGCCACATACCCCCCCCCTTAAATCCGACCTGGGGGGAGGACTGCTCCAGGAACCTAGGGCGTCCCGTCTAGACAGGGCGTCCGCGTTTCCATGAGCGGCCCCGGATCTGTGGACAACAGAGAAAGCATATGGTTGAAGGGATAAAAACCAGCGTGTGACCCGGGCGTTATTGTCTTTTGAACGGGACATCCATACCAGGGGGGCGTGGTCCGTGACCAGGGTAAAGTGTCGTCCCAGCAGATAATATTTCAACTCCCCCAGAGCCCATTTGATGGCCAAACACTCCTTCTCGACCGTGGCGTATCTCGTTTCTCTCGGTAATAATTTTCTGCTTACGTATGTGATCGGGTGCTCCTCTCCATCCCTCAGCTGGGACAGGACGGCACCCACCCCGGTCTCGGAGGCATCTGTCTGTACCACCAATGGTTGCGTAAAGTCCGGGGTCACCAGCACTGGTTCAGAACAGAGTACTTCCTTCAGCTTCTCGAAGGCGTCCTCGGTCTCTGCCGTCCATACGATCCGATCTGGCAGCCGGTTTTTTGTTAGGTCCGTCAGGGGTGCTGCAAGAGCAGAGAACTGGGGAACAAACCGTCGATAGTAGCTAGCTAGCCCAATGAATGCTCGTACCTGTTTCTTTGTGCGGGGGCGGGGCCATTCCCGGATCGCCTCGACTTTCCCTACCTGGGGCTTGACGCAGCCGCGGCCGATGGTGTACCCCAGGTAGTCAGCTTCCCGGAGGCCGAGGCGACATTTCTTGGGGTTGGCTGTCAGCCCCGCCCCTCGCAGAGCTTTCAGGACGGCTTCCAGTCTTTGGAGGTGAGCCCCCCATTCCTCCCCGTGCACGACGATGTCGTCCAGATAGGCTGCCGCGTATTCTCGATGGGGACGTAGTACCTGGTCCATCAGTCTCTGGTACGTGGGGGGGGCTCCGTGGAGACCGAACGGCAGCCTCTTATAGTGGTACAGTCCCATGGGCGTAGTGAAGGCCGTTTTTTCCCTGTCTTCGGGGGCTACTGCCACTTGCCAGTAGCCTTTAGTCAAGTCGAGGGTGGTGATGTATCTGGCCCTCCCGATGCGCTCTATCATCTCGTCCACCCGGGGCATCGGGTAGGCATCGAATTTTGAGATGGCGTTGAGCTGCCTAAAGTCATTGCAGAACCTGACCGAGCCATCGGGTTTCGGAACCAACACTATAGGGCTGCACCACTCGCTCGTCGAGGGTTCGATGATGTCGGCCTCCAGCATACTCTGTACCTCCCTCTCTATCGCCCCCCGGCGGGCTTCGGGGATGCGGTACGGCCTTAGCTTCACCTTCTTCCCGGGCTCGGTGATTATCCGGTGTTGCACCAGTGTGGTGTATCCGGGGTCCGGGGAGAACACGTCCCGGAACCGATCCACCATTTCCCGGACGTCCTGCTTCTGCCGGGGGGTCAACTCTTCTCCCACGGGTACCTCGACTGGCTCCGTTTTTCCTGGGAGGGTAGAGAGAGAGAAACAGAGCATGGCATCCCTACGCACCCATTTCTTGAGCAGGTTCACATGATAAACCTTCGTCGGGTGCCTCCGACCTGGTTGCCGGACTCGGTAGTTTACCGGCCCCACTTTCTCCATTACTTCATACGGCCCCCTCCATCGGGCTAGAAACTTACATTCCGCCGTGGGTACCAGGACCAACACCCGATCCCCTGGGTTAAACACTCGGGGTTGGGTTCCCCGGTTGTACACGCGGGCTTGGGCCGCCTGTGCCTCGGCCATGTGTTCTCGGACGATGGGCCAGAGGGATGCCATCCTCACCCTCATCTCCTCGACGTGGTCCACCATGGTGCGGTAGGGGGAGGGTTGGTGTTCCCAGGCTTCTTTGGCCAGGTCGAGTAGCCCCCGGGGTCGTCGACCGTACAGGAGCTCGAAGGGCGAGAATCCGGTAGATGCCTGGGGCACCTCTCTGATGGAGAACATCAGGAAGGGTAGCAGTTGGTCCCAATTCTTCCCGTCCTGGTCCATGGTTTTTTTCAACATTTTCTTCAGTGTCTGGTTGAATCGTTCTACTAGTCCGTCCGTTTGGGGGTGATACACCGACGTCCTCAGTTGGGTCACCTTCAGCATGCCACACAGATCCTTCATGATCCTAGACATGAACGGGGTTCCTTGGTCGGTGAGAATCTCCTCCGGTATTCCGACCCTGGAAAACAACATCACCAGCTCCCTTGCAATGCCCTTGGTGGCCATAGAGCGTAGGGGAATGGCTTCGGGATACCGGGTGGCGTAATCCACTATCACCAGGATGTACCTGTGTCCCCGGTTGGTCTTGGGTAGGGGCCCCACTAGGTCCATCCCGATCCTGCTGAAGGGGACGGTGATGATCGGCAGGGGCACCAGCGGGTTTCTGTGATGGGGTTGTGGGGCCACTTGTTGACATTCGGGGCAGCTCCGGCAGTAATCCTCCACGGCTTTTTTTATTCCGGGCCAGTGGAACCTGGCCCTCACCCTTTCCAGGGTTTTCTCCACTCCTAGATGGGCACCTAAGATATGGGAGTGGGCTAACTGGAGGACAGAGGGTATGAAAGGACGTGGTACCAGTAACAACCTGAGGGGGGCCCCGTCCTTTATTACTACCTGGTAGAGGAGCCCGTTATAAATGGAGAAATGTGTGGGAGGGAGGTCTCTTACCCCGTCCAGTGGTCGTCCGTCTACGGCGGCCACCTGCCGAAGGGCGTGGGCTAGGTTGGGGTCCTCCCACTGGGCCGTCCCAAACCTCCCTGTGAGGGGCCCGGGTAAGATGGGCTCCTCCGGGTCCTGGGGGACCAGCCCGGCCAGCTCCTCTTCTTCGAGGGAGGGGGTATCTGCCTCCTCGGGGATGGGTGGCGCCTCTCCTTCGGGCTCACTGGGGCTGGAGGGTCCGTCGTTCTCGACGGCTGTGGCATATACGTCCTCGGGGTTGGGTTGGGTGGCCTCCACCAACGCCCGGGCCACGGCACTGGCGACTCCTTCCGATAGGGGATCGGTGGAGATCTCCTCCCCCAGCCCACAGATGGCTTTCTTCTTGGACTTTCGGTGAGGGGTCGTACCTGGTTTCCCCACCAGGCTGCGCCACAGCTCCTGGAACACGGGCAGGTCTCGGCCGACCAGCACCTCTACGGGGAGTCCTTCCACTACTCCTGCAGTGCCGACGTATCTACCCCTCGTCGTGTATATTTCGAGGGCGGTGGTGGGGTATTCGCGGGTCTCCCCATGGATGCACGTGACCGCTCGGGTGCCGGTTAGGAGCGGGTACTGAGCAAACGTAGGTCTCACCAAGGTAATCGCGCTCCCGGAATCCACCATCGCGGAGGCGTCGCGGCCGTTTACTTTGACCGGGGTGAGGGGCATGAGGTCCTCGTGAGTGGCCCAGCATCCGGTAATCAGTCCGCATGGGCGACTCCCCTCACTGGCCGTGGTCATGGGTGCGTCCTGGCGGTGAGGACATTCCCATGCGATGTGCCCGATCTCGCCGCAGTGGTAGCACCTCCTCTCTTCCGGTCCACCCGCCGGCCGACGTCGGGGAAAGCCTGGGGGAAAGGAGGGAGACACATAGGTAGTTTCCTCCGTTCTCATCTTTTCTTTGCGGGTGGACCCCTCCACTTTCGGGTTTCTTCCCCCACGCACTAACGCTTGTGCTGCGTGGTAACCCTCCATGATCTCTACCAGTTCCTCGAGGTTGCGGGGGTTTCTCTGGCCGGCCAATTTTTTTGCCTCATACGGGAGGGATCTGAGGAATTTGTCCATGACGACACGATCGGTGGGCGACACCTCGGTGGGCTCTGCGTGCAGCCAGGCCGTCGTAATCCTCTTGATCTCATGCATCTGGGCTCGCGGAGAAAGGGAGGTGTCATATGTCCATTCATGAAATCGTTGTGCCTTTAGTACCAGCGTGACCCCGCATCGCTGTAACGCTTCCGCTTTCAACACCCGGAAGTCAACTTTTCCAGCGCGCTCTAAGTCCTGATACGTTACTTGCGTTTCGTTGATCAAAAAGGGGGCTATCAACTCAGCCCAGTGCTCTTCTGGCCATTTTTCCCGGAGGGCCGTTGTCTGGAATATCTGAAAAAATATTTCCACATCGTCAGCTGCCGTCTGCTTGAGAAGGAAGCGCGCTGGGTTGGCTTTCTCCACGGTACGTTGCTCCTGTTGTGTCTGTAACATGCCCTTGATGTCGCTTTGCATCGCCTCCGCGCGTTCGGTTTGTACCGCCATATACTGCTCCATGTGTACTTGCTGTTGGTATTGTTGTTGCTGCTGTGCTTGGAGGATTTGCATTTGTACTTGCATGGCTTGTTCGTGGCGTTTTTGGGTTTCCTGGTTGCTAGCGATTAGCCCCGCTAGCAGCTCTTGAAATGGCACCGGGGTGGCCATGCTTACTGGGTTGGTCGGTCTATCGGTCAGTGTTGCCAGAACCGGACTGTGCCCACATTCTCCACCAAATTGTGACAGCCCCCGGGGTGGCAAGGGGGTTTCACGACAACACGGACCAATAAACACAACCAGTCGGTAGATAAATGGTGCAAGTGAGGTTTTTACTGAAGATAGAGAGTGGATAGAGGTAGGATAGACACTCAACAATACACTGTCCGCTTTCCAGAGGGATGGTCGGGGTTCACTTCCACGGTTCGGTGCACAACGGGTATTCCTCATACGGTCCAGGGCGCGGGCAGGAGCAGGGTAGTCGTACAGGCAGGGGTCGGGAGCCGGGCGGGTAGTCAGACGTTCCAGGGTGATCAAGGGGTAAGCCAGGTGTCTCCAATGCGTTTGCTGTGTCTCCGTCTCTTTCCACTCCTACTCTCTCCTAGTTTCCTGTGTCCGGGGCCCTTTTATAGTCCCCTCCTCCTCCTCCGATAGGGTGTGGTCGCTCCCTCGGCTCTCCTCCTCAGGTGTTGCTTGTTTGGGCTGATGGTGGTTTGGCGCTCTTTTCCACTCCCTGACATGGGGCTCCGCCTCCATGTCCGGCAATATCGTCCCTCTACCACTTCTCCTCTGAGGTTGCCCCTCCGGCTGCCACAGTGCATACAGTACATATATCCTCATATTAATTCGTATCAATTAGATACTCTTTGGGCTTGTTTTGTCTACTTATTCTGAAAGAGTTGAGATAATTATTTTCGTTATAGATCTCATTCGATGATGCATTTCATTCAGCCTACTGCCAGCAGGCACATTTAAAGACATATCATCTGATTGATTGGGGTGATTAGGCACTTAAAATTAGCCGATACATTTTCCCAACACTTACACATTTAACTTGTCTGCGATCTTTTGCCGTGCTTCTTGTCTAGCCCTCGCAGCGGTGGCGGTGTTAGAGTTTGCCGTGATTAAGGTCTTGAATTCCTCATATGCGTTCATGTTCATCTCCTGCTCGTCAGCGGAGAAAAAAAGGCTCTTTCTTTGAGTTTATTTGCCATTGTACTGTTAGAAAATCATGGTTTCGGTGATCGCCGCTTCCCCCTTTTGAAGTAGGAGGGGACCGCGCAATTATCCTGATCCTGATCGTCTGGGTCGAATTAACGAGACAGTTTGAGAGCGGATCAGCTTTGGAGAAACCGACATAGCCTAATATCGATCATCTCGTTAATTTAGGCTGGCTAATAGTAGATTTGATCGACTTTGCTGAACCACGTACGAGGAACGGGGCCCAGGCCTCACAACGGGGTTAAATCTGCCAACAGTAGCAGGCTCAAGGGGAGAGTGCAGCGCATAACTGTCTCTGCCCTCAACGTCCACGCATCGCAAGTTATACTGAGTTATATAACTCTTATATAAGTTATAGTTCATATACTGAGTCCACACATTTGCATTTAGTTAAGTTGGACTATGTAGTAATACAAACAGTTCACTTTGTCAGGTTCAGGCAACATTTATGACATTGTTGGTCAGTCTGTCTGCTTGACAATCCTATTCTGCTGCAATAAAAATGATTGAAGTGAGATGAACAGACTGAAAACTTTATCTTATTGGATACAACATGTTGACACAGTTTTCCTTTGGGGACATCATTTGAAGTTGAAAAAAGTAATAAATTGCAAAATATGTCATCACAATACTCAGAATATCGCAGGATCGTGATAATATCTCAGTATCGTCATAATATCGTATCGCGGGACCTCTGGTGATTCCCACTCCTACTGTAAACCCGTTCGAATTGTGGCCCATCTTCTATTTACAATTAATATGCATTCAATCCGGTTCAATTGTTGAAATCATGAAGGTTCAGGCTCCTTAACGCGCTCTCTCACTACTTCAGGGCCTTTGGGAGCAACTGCACGTGGGACTGTTGGGACCGGAAGTACACTTGCTGTGGTAATTACAGTGAACAGAGCCTGGCAGTGTGATGAGAGGGCACGTGAGCCCTTGTTGCTGTACTTCAGCTCATTGGAGCAGAGGCTGCAGTTAGCATACCCTGCCTTATCAATGCATTTAAAACACTGACAGCAGGAAGCTGTACTGCTCTCTCTTCATGTCTGTTTAGACCTCCACCTTTATCCAGGCCCAGCTCCACTCACATCTCAGCCTTGCATCAAGCTGCGCTACACACACAACATCCTCTTCCTGAAGCTCTTTGACCTCATCATCTCATCAGTATCTGGGCCTCATGTTTCAAGTTATTATCACCACGAAATCGCCTCATTCTACTTTGAGTTAAACAAATAAAACTGCAACCAGAACCGCCGGTGTTCCGGTTTAACGTTAATGAGTGACCGCGTGGACTGAACCGGAACACGGAGGGGCTTCATGTTTCATCACGTTATGTTTTTTCCTCCTAAATCGCGATAATGATGAGTGTTAACCGTCGACAAATTTCCGCATGCAGTGGACGTTAGTGGATGTCACAGTATTTTAAATACATTGATAAGGCAGGGTATGTTAAATGCAGCCTCTGCTCCAAGGAGATAAAGTACAGCAACAAGGGCTCACATGCCCTCTCATCACACTGACAGACACTGTTCACTGTGATGACCACAGCCAGTGACCAACAGTGTATTATTATTATCACAGCTATTATTTTACTTTTAGAATGCTACATTTTAAAGCTCATATTTAAAATAAAATGCTCGATATGTGTGAGCATATGGCTCACACAAGTCTGCACTCATTTTGTTTAGTTTTGCACAGGCTGCACTTTATTGTTATTATCTTAAAAATATATTCAGTGCGAAACAGGTTAATTGTAGCGACAATAAGCTATTTTTTGACAAATATTAGTCAAACCCCCCCCCACACACAAAAAAAACTACGGATGTAGACTACTCACGTGGATGACATATTTTGATTAAAAACGGTTTATTTCGCCGAAAAGCGACACGTTTACAGGTATTATCAGGAGAAGAAGAAAACGACGAATTGCAACAGAGTCTCACTCCAAACTACATTAGAAGTTATCAGCCGGAGCATGAACAGTGTTTGAGAACTGAGAGAAGAAATAAAGTGAACCCACGTGCTCTTTGTATCCGGACTTCCGGGTTGAGAACAGCGTCCAGAAGCTCCCGTTGTCGTTTATTCTCCTCTTTTGAACGAGAGAGTTCCTCCTCGTACTCTGCTATCGTTCTTTCAAACAGCCAAAATATCTCTTCACCAGCCGCAGTTAGTCGCTGGTTGACGAAAGATCTCAGCATTTCTAGTTTAGACATTTTGAGATGAGTCCTCTTCTTCTTCCTCTCCTCTCCTCTCCTCTTTCTTCTTCTTCTTCTTTTTCTTCTTCCTCTTCTTCTTTCACTTTAATGGCGGACTACAAACCAACGTTTAAGGCGCCACCTACTGGACCGGAGTGTGTAACATCATGATTTTATGACAGTTATCATTACACAATAACAGTGTTATTTATAAATAAAGTAAAAGAAGAAAAATAAACTTAACATTTAAAATAAAATTAATTTAAATAACAAAATAAAAAAATATAGACGTTATATTCTGGATATTGAACCCGTTCCATTCAAAATATTAAATAAAGCACTTTTAAGCTGAACTAGTTTGTCCCCTGTCTCTAACAGTCCTTTGATGCTCCACTCCCTTCCTGTATCTACCACTCTGTTCTTCAGTCTTTCTCTTTCCACCCTGAACTTCCTCCACTCTATCATGTTCAACAACATGTTCAACAGTTTCTTTACAGTTGCATATCTCACATTTATCCCACTGTGTCTTTTTCATGATGTGTATAACGTGTCATTGAGTCCTGTATGTCCGAACCTTAATCTGAAAGTAACATCTTCTTTTCTACTTTTACTTCCATCACTTCTCACTCTGACTGACGTCTGTATTTTGTTGTAATTTATACATTTATTGTCATTATTCCAAATTTCCTGCCAAGATGTAATAATTCCGTGCTGTATTACTGATTTAGCTTCTGACCTCCCAAAACAAATTTCTAAAATATCATTTTTGTTTGACGCTCTTTTCTCAAGTTTATCTGCAACCTCATTTCCCTCTATTCCAACATGAGCCGGTGCCCAACAGAGAGGTACATCTATTCCTAAATGTTGTGAGTTCAGTAATGATGTATGAACTTCAGTTAAAAGATCCTCTCGTACTGTTTGACCGGATTGTATACTTTGTATTGCAGCTGCAGAATGTGAACACAAAAGTACTTTCATTGGTTTGACCTCCTCCACCCACTGAAGACTGATGATTACTGCTGTCAGTTCGGCTGTGTACACTGATAACCAGTTATCTGAGCGTTTAGATCCATCTGTAAAGATATTTATAGAATTAGAATATCTTTTATTCAGTAAATCTTGAACCAAGTATCCGATGTTTACATTCCTCTCAGTCCATTCTCTTCTCTTCTCTAATATCTCCAGATTTACCTTGGGTTGTGGAAATATCCATGGAGCAATGTTGCTACTAATATGCTGGACTATGTTGTATGGTATCTAATTTGAACTGTTTCACTTTCCGGTTAACTTCCCATCCAAAGCTTTTACCAGAGAATGTCGAGTACTCCCAACCATTGTACAGGACAGTCGCTGCTGTGTTTCCGTTAAGTCCACCCTGAATTCTAATCCAGTGTGATAGTGCTAACTCAGTTCTCCTCACATGTAATGGCAGTTCCCTGGATTTCACCAGCAATGCATTAGTGGGTGTGGTTTTCACTCGGGAGATGAGTCAGAGGAAAAACATCCCGAAAAAAAGGTGAACAGATAAAAGTCCATTCAGACAGGTTCTACGAGGAACATCCGGTTTCGCTGCAACTTGGTGGGTAACCAAATAAAAGCCCTTAAACTAATAAAATAGTATACCATTACTCCTATCTTCAGTTACCTTCCATCTGGTCCATATGTAACAGTTGTGGGTCGTGGAACGAGACAACTCAAGTGATTGTTTTCCAACATTTATGTATTGAAGACAAAATATCACCAATGAATTGCCTTCTGATCGTTTTCTGCCCCTCTGCTCCCTCAGCAACGTGTGATTTAATTCCTTTTATTCAAATACACACTGACCAATCAGAGCTCGGTACGTGGACCATTAATGAATATTACATAATCACACAGTTTAAACTGACAAATGCAAAAAAAGACAGCTGGCAATAAATCTCAGACTGCATGTGTGAAATCGTAAATTAACAGATTCATGACATCACTGCTTCATTTAGAGCAGGATAGATCTGACTATAAGTACATGTGTGTATTATGGTAAATGAATGTGTTGCAGATGTGTTTTCATGGCGTGTATGACAATATTTTAGCCTTGTTCTTTCAGCTGTAGCCTTAGTGGTGCGAAACAGACTTTGGAGTAAATAGAAAAGAAATGTGTAAATATTCTCTCATCACACATTCACTGACGCGTGCCGGCTTCTTGAGTCGTGTCTTACAGTCTCCGGCTACTTTAATGTTTGGTGTGGGTGATTTTAAATCATGGAAGGAAACTTCCTCACTGCTTAGAATTATATTCATATATATTTTTATTTATTTGCCCAAAAGTCCGTTTCACATCGCTGGGTCTCAGCTGAAAGAATAAGAATACATCAAAGTAAAACATGAACGTGAATACACGTGTTATTATAGTCAGATCTATCGCGTTATAGATGAAGCAGTGATATTATAAATGGGTTCATTTACAGAATGACACAGTTAGTGATTTCTTGCCAGCTGTCCTTCCTGCATTTGTCAGTTTAAACTGCGTTACTTTCAGCCTGAATTATGTTCATGTTCTTGATGTTGGTCTCAGAGTGCACCAGACTGATACATTTAACTTTAAAATGTACAACATTTTCTTCCAGGTGAGCGTGTCCCCGGCCCCCTCTAGAAAACCAACACTAACTAGAAAATAAAAACTCAATTTGTCTACCGGATCAAGCTAAAGACAGTACCAAATCTGAGCGTGGACTCAATGAGCGATGCTCTCAAATTGAAAGAACACGGTCTTGGATAAAGATAGGATGAAAGCTCCATCGTTCCTCCCCTGTGTGATGTTTCATGTGGTGTGTCAAATGTATTTTATACATTTTGTATAAAACCGTTATCACAAACAGAACCACTATGTCTCTTATATGATTAACAGTGCCATTGATGAATACATAATTCCTTCATCTGATGAGTGTACTTCCAATAATAAATGAATCCAGGTATACATGTGACCTGCCACCTCCCGGCTAGGATCCGTGCGGAGCGCGAGGACGTGCCTCCGTATTTGACGTTTGACAGTTTTCCTGTCTGCTTCGTCTGCCGCTGTGTAGGATTAGCCACTTTCCGGCTTGGAACCGTGCGGAGGCGTGGAGACGCCTCCTATTGCCTTTGGCCATTACCTGTCTTTTCCCTTGACTGAGAGAAATAAACTACCTTGGTTTTGAAATAGAACTCTGCTGTCTGAGTCTGCATTTGGGTCCGCGAAACACCCCACATCATAACAATACAGCTGTTTTCACAATAACTGTATAACCTGGAACCAAGACTGTGATGGCGTCTGTGCAAATTTACAACATGTGATTTCACATTTGATAAAGAGTCTCTTCAGCGTCATAAAACAGTTCACATTATTTTCAAAAGACCTTCTGAGCATGTGCACCCCTACGTTAGGGTATCCCAGTTCTTCCACAGACACTAATCCACGTAGTGCACCTGCGCCTGGAGCTCCTTGGAGATGTACCCGAGAAGGGTCGCCGTCAGCTGCTGCTTCAGGGTGGCGTTGCCCATCACTAGAGCAGTTAGCTGAGCCAAATCTGTCCACTGAATGTCTCCCAGCACGGCCAGAAGACTACCATAAAGCTGCTGCTGCTGCTGAGGACTGAGCTCCATTATGATCTGAGGCAGCGGTTTGAACTGTCCACTGGTCAGCCAGCAGCCCAGAAGGCCTCCGACAGCACCGCCTACATGTTAAGAGGGTTTCAAACATGTGGAATTATGATTGCACACACACGAGTGGGAGAAACTGTTGCATGCATTTATTCCCACTCACCGACTGCGATACCAAGAGGTCCCCCGACTAACCCTCCAGCGAAGGCCAGACCGCCCGCTGCTGCTGCTCCCTTCCCTGAGCCTTTCACTGTGGTCTGGATTTGCTGATTTGCAGATAACTCACAACACAGCTTCATGACATCATCAAGTCGATGGCACATACTGTGGATCAGATTTATACATTTCAGGAGTCTTCGGTGATTGTGTGAGGTAGCCCCTTTCTTGCTATTCTGTGACCAGATATGAAGCCCGTAGTGCGTGTTTTGTAGATGTGATACATTATAAAAGGGAAGCAAGTGTTGTTTACTGGTGGTACATTGCAACTATTATTTAATCTTGATCATTTTAAATGAACCAAACTAAATCCTGAAGAAAACACAAACTGACCCCTTCACCCCTTAATATACTTCATTTATCAGAAGATTATAATAACTTAACATATCTCGACATATTCACCCCAATAACAATTGACCAATGTGTTCAGGCTAAACTAATTACAAGTACCCTAAATTACTTTAATAATCTCTGAATATCACTTTAACATTTTAAAGGTGCACTTGACAGCAACTCATATTTGTGGGATGATAATTTTCAAAACATTTTAAATACAGGAATCAAACATGTATTGTAATATTTCCATGGATTCAGTGATTCAACTCTGATCTGACCTGGAAAGCATCTTTGGGATGCTGTAAAATACATGTGATGTGCTTTATATTCATGTTTGTGGTGATGTAAACTAATATCTGGGGAAATTAATATTTTTATCTTTAGAAGAATGTGACCCACACAGGATGTAGTCACATTGTTGTTCATGTATTTATTTTATTTTGACATAAAATTAACTTTATGTTATGAATGTTAAGAGGATCAGTGTTGGATCCTGTCCAGGCCAGAAGGGGGCAGTAGCGGAGCGGCTGACGTCACCCACTCTAACCTCCAGCTGTTCTGCTTTAGGCAAACATTTCACACTTAAGTCCTTATAAGCCTCACAAATGTGGCTTCTGATACAAAAGTGATACTTTAAAACATAGATATTTTGTCCTTTTACACGTTTAGGAAATACAACTTCGTAGTTTTTAATTGTCTGGCTCCAAACACTAAGAGCCCTAAAGCTCTCTCATCCACTGTAATGTTATTTAGTTATTTCACATCTGAAAGTCTGTGACACATTCCCCTGCACCTCAGACAACAGTACATCTTCTCCTAAAGACATCTAACCAACATGTTTCAGCACAACAGCTTACTGGCACTATAGGCCATTAGTTGGAGATAATAAGTCACACGTAAGATATTCCATTAAAAGTGTGACATTGTGTCACTTAACTTACTGAAGTCCAGGGGTGGAAGAATAATCCAGATCTAATACACCGCTACTATATTTACTATCTGTAATAATATATTCTAACCTACCTTATGTTGTTATCAACAATCTAACTTTGCAAAGTAACTATAACTAAAGCTTTGAAATATAGTTAATTAATTAGTTAGATTCCACCACTGCAAAAGTAAACATCCGCTCTTATTCATTCAAGGGGTTTGTCAGCAGTTGATACATGATCTAGAATATATATCTCTGTATGTTGTTAGATATTCAGTGAAGCAGATCATGATGGGAAAGCTATACTGTCAGCAAAAAAATGTGGCTTTATCATAGTTATTTGGATAATAGTTGAGACTGAGAAGTATTTATTACGACTGGACGTTACAGTAAAGCACATCAACTGTTTTGTGATTATTATTTTTCTTTTGGTTGTGATTATGTTAATATAAGTGATAACTACGCCTAATAGTTTGGGCATTCAAGATACGACCAAAGGGAGAAGTGAGCCATTTAATAAGAAAAGAGCCATATATGCCTGGCTTAAGGATGTGATGTTTTTTTTAAGTCTTGAAAAAATTAAACATGCACTTAGAGCAGGGGTGTCAAGCTCATCTTCACTCAGGGCCACATCAGCATCACGGTCGGCCTCAAAGGGCCGGTTGTAAATGTAAGACGGTGTAAATGTAACTACTCCCAACAGATTGGTAAATAACTGTCTCTGCATTTGATTGTTTATTCAAATGTTAAAATATTGTACATGCAGTTATATAAATGTAAAACTATATTTCAGCACATTTCTGTTATTATAACTTAAATCCTTTTAATTTAGGGTTAAGAAACCCAGATTACTCTATCAAAGATCAAACTATTAAAGAAAATAGCAAACACAAGTAATTATAATAACTTTGTTCAAAGCTTAAAATCCTTTCAAGGGTGCGTTTGCACAATCCCACGTGAAGTGTTTCATGTGTTGTAAAGCCACGTTTAAAGTAGTCATCAATATACTCACAATAATATTTGCAAGTGTACAGTAAGCAGCCAAAGAGCTGCTTCTGTGACTGTGTGTTTAAGTAGCTCATCATTATGCCTTTCTATCTCATAACTTCGACTTTCGATCTCATCATTTCGACGATGGGGATATTTTTATTATCAAATCTAACTTTTTATTTTATTTTTTTTATAAAAAAAGAAAATAAATTCTGGCGGATTCGTGGGCCACATAAAATGACGTGGCGGCACCCCTGACTTAAACTGTCTGAGAAGTTCGAGGGAGGTCAGAGACTTTCTAGTGGGTTGGTGGTTTTGCCCGTCCTGGCTCTCTGTCCTTCTCTCCAGCCCCTGCTCACTCCCCAGACCTGCCAGTCCTGGTCACATGACAGCCCCTCCCACCTACACACCTGTTCCCACTTTCCTCATCAGACCTGTAGTTTCTAGAAAACGCACCGAAAACATTTTACTCTACTATATATTTGAAGATTTTTTACGATAAGTAATTGTTTGTATGTGAGAAACATTTCACCAACAAAGACCACGCTTCTTATGATTGCAAATTAGTTTGAAATAACATAACATACATCACAAAAAACAAAACAAATAGAACTGAAGCCACCGGGAGATCATTGACACACTTATACAGGGAGACACAGCTTGTTAAATCAGGAGAAACTTAATTTACAGTGAACAAATACATTTATTAAATTGTGCAAAGTAAAGTTAAAATTTTGGAGAGTCGACACTGGTAGAGTTGTTGAAGACAGTAGGGGCAGGTTGAAGATAGATGATGGCATGTGGAGTGGGACTGCCCTCAGTGGAAGAAACCTTGAACACCAGATGTAATGATGAATGGGGAGGAGGGTCACATCGGTTCGTACTGAAATGACAGCTGACTGCACAGAAGAGAACAGGTCTTTAAAGTTTGACAGGAAATATATGATTGGCTGAGGGAGGCCGTGGCGAAATCGCCCACTGTCAGCTGATAGAGTAGGAGCCAGAGAGCGAGAGTCAGAGAGATGAGGGAGTGAATAAGAGCATACAAAGACTGTCCTAATGTAGGAAGTCAGAGTAAATCCTCAAACTTTACATACCGGTAGTTATAGTATTTATAGTCATACAGTTGTAAATTAATTATTTCAAAATATCACTCCTCTGAGCAAAGCTCTATACGTTTTACTGTACTTGACCCTCAGTAAATAATCAATACGAACAATTTGATATTCAAGGAGGGATTTGGTAATCCTTAAATTATTATAGTGGCACCAAACGTCCTGAGCCAAATTACGAAAAGTGGTAACGGACAAAATCTATTCTGAATCCAATGCTACAGGTCAGATATGCTGCTGGTTCACACGACAGGAGTTTGGTGAGAGTATATTACCCCATCATTGTACATCGGACACCGGAAGTACCCAAACGCATGTTGGCACATGATTTGAAGACTGGCCATCCCCTTGTTTGATACTACTGAAACAGCAGCCCAACACAGCGACATGTCACCGTTCAGGACTCTCACTCAGGAGATACGTGACTGCCTCTCCCCGACAGTACATGCTCACTGTCACGATCAGGGCAACCAGGGAAGTTACTCTTGCATGTGTCACAACTACGTTAGAGGCAAGACCAGTGTCCAGATATAACAATGATCCATAGAAACTTGTGAGGAGAGAAAGCACAGAGAGTGAGTGAATGACAGCATGAAAACACTGTCCTAATGTAGGAGGTTAGAGTAAATGCCAACATTTTACACAGTTAGTTCATTATTTTACAACTGTATGATTATAAATACTATATTTCAAAATATCCCTCCTCTAAGCAAAGCTCTCTAAGTTTTACTGTACTTTACTCTCAGTAAATAATCAATGCTAACAATTTGATATTCAAGGAGGGATTTGGTAATCCTTCAATTATAATAGTGGCACCAAACATCGTGAGCCAAATTATGAAAAGTGGTAGCAGTCAAAGTCTATTCTGAATCCAAAGTTACAGGTCAGATATGCTCCTGGTTTACACGACAGGAGTTTGGTGAGGGTATATTACCACAGCAGCCGACATCGGACACACCGGAAGCCTGAAGTGAGGTTGAAAAGCTTGCAAGTTCATCTGCCAATTTGCCAGATGACAGACCTTCACCTCAACAGGGAGTCTGACCAGTCATATAAAATAAAATAAAATACTTTACAAGAAATTTTGAGGAGTGGTTTTGCCTGTGGCTTCCCTCAGAGCTGTCCAGCTGTCCTCTGTGGAGCACTGGGCTTCATCCACAAGATGACACCTCAACATTCTAATCCCAGAACTCAGCTGTGTTCCAGTTCCATCCAGCATTCTATTCTATTCTGTTCTATTCTATGAATTCACTATTTGCTAGTCCAGTGTTCAGCATGTTTTCCATGGCAGTTTTCACAAAACTCCACACATTATGACCCATTAGCAGTAATGATACAACACTGTATATTAAAAAAAAATATTTTGTCTGTTGCTTTGCAGATATTTAAAATCATACATGCAAGTCACACGTTAGATATTCCATTAAAAGTGTGACATTGTGTCACTTAACTTACTGAAGTCCAGGGGTGGAAGAATAATCCAGATCTAATACACCGCTACTATATTTACTATCTGTAATAATATATTCTAACCTACCTTATGTTGTTATCAACAATCTAACTTTGCAAAGTAACTATAACTAAAGCTTTGAAATATAGTTAATTAATTAGTTAGATTCCACCACTGCAAAAGTAAACATCCGCTCTTATTCATTCAAGGGGTTTGTCAGCAGTTGATACATGATCTAGAATATATATCTCTGTATGTTGTTAGATATTCAGTGAAGCAGATCATGATGGGAAAGCTATACTGTCAGCAAAAAATGTGGCTTTATCATAGTTATTTGGATAATAGTTGAGACTGAGAAGTATTTATTACGACTGGACGTTACAGTAAAGCACATCAACTGTTTTGTGATTATTATTTTTCTTTTGGTTGTGATTATGTTAATATAAGTGATAACTACGCCTAATAGTTTGGGCATTCAAGATACGACCAAAGGGAGAAGTGAGCCATTTAATAAGAAAAGAGCCATATATGCCTGGCTTAAGGATGTGATGTTTTTTTTAAGTCTTGAAAAAATTAAACATGCACTTAGAGCAGGGGTGTCAAGCTCATCTTCACTCCGGGCCACATCAGCATCACGGTCGGCCTCAAAGGGCCGGTTGTAAATGTAAGACGGTGTAAATGTAACTACTCCCAACAGATTGGTAAATAACTGTCTCTGCATTTGATTGTTTATTCAAATGTTAAAATATTGTACATGCAGTTATATAAATGTAAAACTATATTTCAGCACATTTCTGTTATTATAACTTAAATCCTTTTAATTTAGGGTTAAGAAACCCAGATTACTCTATCAAAGATCAAACTATTAAAGAAAATAGCAAACACAAGTATTTATAATAACTTTGTTCAAAGCTTAAAATCCTTTCAAGGGTGCGTTTGCACAATCCCACGTGAAGTGTTTCATGTGTTGTAAAGCCACGTTTAAAGTAGTCATCAATATACTCACAATAATATTTGCAAGTGTACAGTAAGCAGCCAAAGAGCTGCTTCTGTGACTGTGTGTTTAAGTTGCTCATCATTATGCCTTTCTATCTCATAACTTCGACTTTCGATCTCATCATTTCGACGATGGGGATATTTTTATTATCAAATCTAACTTTTTATTTTATTTTTTTTAAATCAAAAGAAAATAAATTCTGGCGGATTCGTGGGCCACATAAAATGACGTGGCGGCACCCCTGACTTAAACTGTCTGAGAAGTTCGAGGGAGGTCAGAGACTTTCTAGTGGGTTGGTGGTTTTGCCCGTCCTGGCTCTCTGTCCTTCTCTCCAGCCCCTGCTCACTCCCCAGACCTGCCAGTCCTGGTCACATGACAGCCCCTCCCACCTACACACCTGTTCCCACTTTCCTCATCAGACCTGTAGTTTCTAGAAAACGCACCGAAAACATTTTACTCTACTATATATTTGAAGATTTTTTACGATAAGTAATTGTTTGTATGTGAGAAACATTTCACCAACAAAGACCACGCTTCTTATGATTGCAAATTAGTTTGAAATAAAATAACATACATCACAAAAAACAAAACAAATAGAACTGAAGCCACCGGGAGATCATTGACACACTTATACAGGGAGACACAGCTTGTTAAATCAGGAGAAACTTAATTTACAGTGAACAAATACATTTATTAAATTGTGCAAAGTAAAGTTAAAATTTTGGAGAGTCGACACTGGTAGAGTTGTTGAAGACAGTAGGGGCAGGTTGAAGATAGATGATGGCATGTGGAGTGGGACTGCCCTCAGTGGAAGAAACCTTGAACACCAGATGTAATGATGAATGGGGAGGAGGGTCACATCGGTTCGTACTGAAATGACAGCTGACTGCACAGAAGAGAACAGGTCTTTAAAGTTTGACAGGAAATATATGATTGGCTGAGGGAGGCCGTGGCGAAATCGCCCACTGTCAGCTGATAGAGTAGGAGCCAGAGAGCGAGAGTCAGAGAGATGAGGGAGTGAATGAGAGCATACAAAGACTGTCCTAATGTAGGAAGTCAGAGTAAATCCTCAAACTTTACATACCGGTAGTTATAGTATTTATAGTCATACAGTTGTAAATTAATTATTTCAAAATATCACTCCTCTGAGCAAAGCTCTATACGTTTTACTGTACTTGACCCTCAGTAAATAATCAATGCTAACAATTTGATATTCAAGGAGGGATTTGGTAATCCTTAAATTATTATAGTGGCACCAAACATACTAAGCCAAATTACGAAAAGTGCTGACGGACAAAGTCTATTCTGAATCCAATGCTACAGGTCAGATATGCTGCTGGTTCACACAACAGGAGTTTGGTGAGAGTATATTACCCCATCATTGTACATCGGACACCGGAAGTACCCAAACGCATGTTGGCACATGATTTGAAGACTGGCCATCCCCTTGTTTGATACTACTGAAACAGCAGCCCAACACGGCGACATGTCACCGTTCAGGACTCTCACTCAGGAGATACGTGACTGCCTCTCCCCGACAGTACACGCTCACTGTCACGATCAGGGCAACCAGGGAAGTTACTCTTGCATGTGTCACAACTACGTTAGAGGCAAGACCAGTGTCCAGATATAACAATGATCCATAGAAACTTGTGAGGAGAGAAAGCACAGAGAGTGAGTGAATGACAGCATGAAAACACTGTCCTAATGTAGGAGGTTAGAGTAAATGCCAACATTTTACACAGTTAGTTCATTATTTTATAACTGTATGATTATAAATACTATATTTCAAAATATCCCTCCTCTAAGCAAAGCTCTCTAAGTTTTACTGTACTTTACTCTCAGTAAATAATCAATGCTAACAATTTGATATTCAAGGAGGGATTTGGTAATCCTTCAATTATAATAGTGGCACCAAACATCGTGAGCCAAATTATGAAAAGTGGTAGCAGTCAAAGTCTATTCTGAATCCAAAGTTACAGGTCAGATATGCTCCTGGTTTACACGACAGGAGTTTGGTGAGGGTATATTACCACAGCAGCCGACATCGGACACACCGGAAGCCTGAAGTGAGGTTGAAAAGCTTGCAAGTTCATCTGCCAATTTGCCAGATGACAGACCTTCACCTCAACAGGGAGTCTGACCAGTCATATAAAATAAAATAAAATACTTTACAAGAAATTTTGAGGAGTGGTTTTGCCTGTGGCTTCCCTCAGAGCTGTCCAGCTGTCCTCTGTGGAGCACTGGGCTTCATCCACAAGATGACACCTCAACATTCTAATCCCAGAACTCAGCTGTGTTCCAGTTCCATCCAGCATTCTATTCTATTCTGTTCTATTCTATGAATTCACTATTTGCTAGTCCAGTGTTCAGCATGTTTTCCATGGCAGTTTTCACAAAACTCCACACATTATGACCCATTAGCAGTAATGATACAACACTGTATATTAAAAAAAATTATTTTGTCTGTTGCTTTGCAGATATTTAAAATCATACATGCAACAAGTCACAACAAAAGTTTAAGCTGTTGCAAGTAACTCTACAAATGATCCTTTTAACATTGCTGAATCTGTGGCAGCCCTCCCATTAGTCTCCCATTACCCCATCTGGGGGTAATGGGAGACAATGACACCCAAAGTCTGTTCTTGATGTCCACTCTACTCCGCCATTTTGTTTTGATTGCTGTCACTGCAGAACATCCCGCTTCACAAAGAGGATGTTGGAAATGGAAGCAGGGTTTTCAGTGCTTTAGTGGCGATCTCAGGATATTCAGCCTCGATTTTAATCCAAAACACCAGCAGAGTTGTGACCGAGACAAAGCGTCTTGACATGTCAAGAGGCACAGGCGGATGAAATTGCGAGAGAATCCGGTCATTTTTCAAAATAAAACTTCCTTCAGACTCTGATAATCAATAAAACGGAAATAATATAATATTTATTCTTCCTGTGCGGCCCGGTACCGGTGGTTGGGGACCACTGCTCTAAACTAAAGCTAACCTCAGTTACTATAAACAATGATATAATTATCAGTGAGGTTATGTCGGCCATATGATCAACATGCAGTAGATTCAGACTAAATCATCATGATGGGCCTTAATGTTGCCACCTGTCCTATAAAATGCATTTATCAGCTGTTTTTGATTTATATTACGTTCTGCTGTCCCCTTGGCCAGGACCATATACTTTTTCCTTTCTATAAGTTCACTTGAGACTGTTGTATTCATTTTGCTTTTAAGTTCTGAACAAAAAAAGAGAAAACACTCAGTACTTTTCATTTATTGAAGTCACAGCAGTATACAAAAATATACTTGACCATGTGGTCATTTCATAATAAGGTTATTTATGTCTCAAAATGACCTAAAAAATACAGAAAAAAATACAGAAATTGAAAAAAATACAGAAATACACTGCATTATAATTTTACAGTAATATGCTGTTAAGTCATTTCACGGTATGAATACTGTAGAATTACAGTACATTGCTGGCGTCTCTGCTGCCAGCACTTTACTGTTATTTGACAGAGAAATTGTAGTGTAGGAATGTTTCTTTTATATTTATATTGAATGAGAGGACTACAGATGTTTGTTCCTCATTGTGAAAATTAAGCCTCCAGAGAGGCGGATACAAAGATTCATCACTTTACTTTGCATCTCTGCAGAACGTTTAAGCCTCTTTAAGCTCATTGTTTTGGTTTAGGACACATTTAGGGTTTAGTTCGGTGTCCCCACTCTCGTCAACAAGCAGCTGTTTTGAGCTGACACACCAATACAAATCCACTGAGCGCTGCCTGCTCGGCACCAAATAACGGACAGAAAGTGGAGCGGTCAGTGTCTTACCAACATGTTTCAGCACAACAGCTTACTGGCACTATAGGCCATTAGTTGGAGATAATAAGTCACACGTTAGATATTCCATTAAAAGTGTGACATTGTGTCACTTAATTTACTGAAGTCCAGGGGTGGAAGAATAATCCAGATCTAATACACCGCTACTATATTTACTATCTGTAATAATATATTCTAACCTACCTTATGTTGTTATCAACAATCTAACTTTGCAAAGTAACTATAACTAAAGCTTTGAAATATAGTTAATTAATTAGTTAGATTCCACCACTGCAAAAGTAAACATCCGCTCTTATTCATTCAAGGGGTTTGTCAGCAGTTGATACATGATCTAGAATATATATCTCTGTATGTTGTTAGATATTCAGTGAAGCAGATCATGATGGGAAAGCTATACTGTCAGCAAAAAAGGTGGCTTTATCATAGTTATTTGGATAATAGTTGAGACTGAGAAGTATTTATTACGACTGGACGTTACAGTAAAGCACATCAACTGTTTTGTGATTATTATTTTTCTTTTGGTTGTGATTATGTTAATATAAGTGATAACTACGCCTAATAGTTTGGGCATTCAAGATACGACCAAAGGGAGAAGTGAGCCATTTAATAAGAAAAGAGCCATATATGCCTGGCTTAAGGATGTGATGTTTTTTTTAAGTCTTGAAAAAATTAAACATGCACTTAGAGCAGGGGTGTCAAGCTCATCTTCACTCCGGGCCACATCAGCATCACGGTCGGCCTCAAAGGGCCGGTTGTAAATGTAAGACGGTGTAAATGTAACTACTCCCAACAGATTGGTAAATAACTGTCTCTGCATTTGATTGTTTATTCAAATGTTAAAATATTGTACATGCAGTTATATAAATGTAAAACTATATTTCAGCACATTTCTGTTATTGTAACTTAAATCCTTTTAATTTAGGGTTAAGAAACCCAGATTACTCTATCAAAGATCAAACTATTAAAGAAAATAGCAAACACAAGTAATTATAATAACTTTGTTCAAAGCTTAAAATCCTTTCAAGGGTGCGTTTGCACAATCCCACGTGAAGTGTTTCATGTGTTGTAAAGCCACGTTTAAAGTAGTCATCAATATACTCACAATAATATTTGCAAGTGTACAGTAAGCAGCCAAAGAGCTGCTTCTGTGACTGTGTGTTTAAGTAGCTCATCATTATGCCTTTCTATCTCATAACTTCGACTTTCGATCTCATCATTTCGACGATGGGGATATTTTTATTATCAAATCTAACTTTTTATTTTTTATTTTATTTTTTTTAAATCAAAAGAAAATAAATTCTGGCGGATTCGTGGGCCACATAAAATGACGTGGCGGCACCCCTGACTTAAACTGTCTGAGAAGTTCGAGGGCGGTCAGAGACTTTCTAGTGGGTTGGTGGTTTTGCCCGTCCTGGCTCTCTGTCCTTCTCTCCAGCCCCTGCTCACTCCCCAGACCTGCCAGTCCTGGTCACATGACAGCCCCTCCCACCTACACACCTGTTCCCACTTTCCTCATCAGACCTGTAGTTTCTAGAAAACGCACCGAAAACATTTTACTCTACTATATATTTGAAGATTTTTTACGATAAGTAATTGTTTGTATGTGAGAAACATTTCACCAACAAAGACCACGCTTCTTATGATTGCAAAGGGATGGAGGACGCCGGTGTTGAACAGGCAAAACCCTTGTTAAATAAATGAGATGATACAATGTGATGATCACAAAGACATTTATTATCATGTGTATGTAAACCTGCATACACAACAAGA
Organism: Melanostigma gelatinosum; assembly: GCF_949748355.1. NCBI lineage: Eukaryota > Metazoa > Chordata > Actinopteri > Perciformes > Zoarcidae > Melanostigma > Melanostigma gelatinosum. Next base: position 19,656,659 of record NC_136634.1, read on the forward strand.
AGCCCAACAGACTTTCCCACGAGCGTTGGATGTTTCGTCGCTACGTGTCGCTTTATTTTTGAAGGCTCCAGTGCTTCGTTTGATAGCATTAGCCCACATTCCACACACTGAGCACTCGGCTCTGCCTCGTTGCCTCCGTTCACAAAGCTTAAGAAACTTAAGAAAGTCAGGGTTGTACTTGCGCACACATTTAGACTTTTGGGGGGTATGGCACTACTGTCGTCTTCATTTTTTCTTTTTAATAACTTATCCATAACTTTCGCTACAGGCTAGCGGCTAGCTGAGTGTCTTCTTCTGCTTATTGCAGCTTGTTAAACAACTGACTGACGCATTACCGCCACCTGGTGGTGGGAAGCTGTATCGTAACTGAGTGTCTCATGGATAACAGTGATATCTCTGGTGTCTTCAATTGATAACCTATGCAGTCCCGCGGCCCTCGCGGCCCACAGGTGCAAAACTGAACGTTTTTCGCGGCCCTCTAGGTGGCCCTATGGTTAAGAATCACTGTCTTAGAGGATGTAATGACAATTTCGCGAAGAAATGGTAACCTTTCATTTCATATTTTCAGAATCTATTCGTGTTGCCTACCGAATGAGATATGTCTGGTAATTTGGACTGATTTATCTGGTCCTCTGTCCTTCCCTTATCTGTCTGATTAATTGCAATTTAACCTAACGACTGAACTATAGTTTTACAATGCTGTACTACATAAACTTTACGTAAACAAATGTGAAGGCCTTGTCTATGGGTGGGTTTGTGGGTGGGTGTTCTAATTTAAGTAGCTCTTTGTTTTCTGTTTTTTGTTTTGTTTGTTTTATGTTTTTTGCTTTTCTTTCTTGTTATTTTCTCCTTTACTACTGTAAACTGAGTAACACGTGCACAAAAAATGAAAATACTTGCTCTTTGATTTTTATGGCAAAAAAACAAGAAAAATGAAAAGAGCCATATTGACGATGACTTATTAAGTGTACAATACACTCAGTACCAAAACACACTGTTGATCTTCTTACTATCAGATACAATAAGCTGATGTCTCCTGTTACCTCATCCTCTGCCTGCAACAGATTGTTTTACTTCTCTGTACTGACTCAAATCACGGCCCCTTGTGCTTTAAAATAATAGTTTCTCTCGTACTGTAAAAAGTACTCTGGTTAGGGTGAGGCAGAAAACAAACTATGAGGATCAATGTCTAATCTCTGCTGCGTTTCTTTTAAAACATTTGAACCTATTGTGTGCTGTCTATGTATGTGCTTGTATACAGAGAGTTATTTTCTGTGTAGTTTGTTGATGATAGAGAAAAGGACACAAACACAAAGTCACATACAAATCCAAGGACAGGTCTTTTATTTACTTGTGTAACCAATTTAACATTGTTTTAAATGGAGGAAAAACTGTTAAGTCCACTGTAGTACAGCTATTGTTCTTTTTCTTTCACTGGATTGGTCTCTCTCCATCCACTGCTATATTGTGCAAGCAAACCAAGAGAGTGAGGTCACCAATGAGCCTGCATCAGCTACTTTTGAACCAAACATTTGCATCAGTCTGTAGTTGCAAAAGTAACACACTGTTAACAAAGACAAATCCAACAAGTGTACACACAGAGAACAGAAAGGCTTTTATCTGTCGTTCCAACACTATACTGGCTCTGTAGTTTCAGTTTATCCGTTTCATATCCATCTGGCAAAAATATGTATTCAGTGCAGTGCATGAAATACATGAAATACATTAATATAAGGGTATAAAGACTGAGAAATGGGACTTCAATTATGCAACAAACTTCACGTGTGACACCCATCTCAGTCAGACTTAGCCCCATTCCTCTATGACCGAAACACTGTTTCAAAAAGAAACAATCTTGATTGTGTCCACATTTGAGACACTCTTGCTGTCTGATGTTTCGTGTGAGCCTGCTGGTTAGTTCATGGTCGCAGAAATGGTTGAAAGATTGAGTAAATCTCAATCAGATCAATCTACGACCGGAACTAATGTATTGCTATAATGCATAGTGCATAATTGTGCTTGGACTGGCCTGCATACTGTTTGAAGGAAGCATGTAGGGACAGCTGAGCATGGAGAAGTTAAGATGACAGACAAGTTGGGATGTTGAAAATGTAATTTCTCTCACTCTCAACAGGAGGAGCCAGGGGTGATAATAGCAGTTTCCTGGGGTTGTGGCCAATGCACTGAAAGCGCTTTACACTTTATGGGCAGAATACAGTGTTGACATGACAGTGACGGTAACTCTAGAAGAGGCACACCTTTGGGGAACCCTCTGCTCTTAACTAATGTTAAAAAGATGGAGGTCAGTTCACTCTGTGCAATTCAAAAAGGCAAAAACCCAGGCCAACAGCCGTAGTCCTGATCTCAAACACTCAGTCTCTCGTCTATCTCGGTCTCAGAAGAGTTTTGAACCTGTTCACTAGAACAGAAAGAACTTTTACAGTTCTGGTCGTGGGTGCGTTGGTTTTCCTTTGTCCAGGAGTAGTGGCCATGTTCAATTGGCTGTGATCACAGAAGTCCTCTCCACAGCAGTGAAACACGTATTGATTTCCATATTGAAGAATGACTTACAAACAGAAGAAAAAATACATTCCAGTAATAAATATCCCAGAAACTTGTCACAAATCAAAATGTAAATAAATAATCAATAGAGCGAATAAATTACATATAAATACAAATAGGGGAAAATATTCCCGTGATTTGTCGCTTCAGTGCTTTCCAGGACATGATGTCACATCCAGAGAAGAAGAGAGTGTCTTGCTCTTCTTCTGCGACCCATGTAACCAGGAGGCCTCCTGCTGAGGGCGGGACCATGTAGCGCTAAGGAGGGGGGGTCACAGAGTCCAGTAAGCACCAGGTGGGACCGCTAGGTTGGGGGGAGTTTTAGTGAGGGAACCCCCATCCAGAGTGTCTCTGTCTCTGCATGACTCCTTCCAGACCGAGGCCAGAGTCTGGCCTGGAGCAGCGAGGTTAGGTGCCGGGGGGCTGCGGTTGCTGGGCCCGACAGTTACGAAGGTCGCAGGGGGAGAGAAGGCTACTGCTACTGGACAGGACTGTACCGTGCTCCTGGAGGTCTGCCAAAAATTTAGCACTGTAAGAATGCAGAGAGACAAGAGAGGAGAATTAACAAGATCGAGTGAAAAAGATTACCGACCGACAGGGGAACAGTTGTTGGAAGAATGAGGTTACAAACAAATCAACAAACAAAAATGCAACATGTGACGAGGGCAAAAAGGCTTTTTGTCTCGGTCCATTGACAAAAATAAAGACAGACAACTTGTCCAGTTCAAGCACGTATAGAATACCACCATGCAAACCTCAACATGCAAATAAGAAGTGTAAAAACTGAGAGCATTCAGGACCATTTCTCTTCTACAGATACAGGTGTGCAACCAACAGAAGATGTGTGCATTGAATAGAATGTGAACGGCGTGCTCATGATGGCGTGTAGTGGATGGATGGACAAATAGGTGTCAATGAGCCTACTAGTAGCAGGTTGTGCAGCTTGTTACCTGCGGGCTAGGGAGGCTCTTAGTTGTGGGGAGAGTGACGGTACTGAGGCAGCAGGCTGCTGACAATCTACAAGAAACTGATAAATTAGACAGATATACAGAGAGGTGACGCTCCGGGATAGACAAAGGGACAGAGAAAACACGGAGGACAAGACAGGTGAAGATCTTGCCAGAGACTACTGCTGGTTTGTTGCTATACGATAACACGTTTACATAATGTAGGAGATAATCGTCCTCATTTCGTTTCTCTTGGATAAGAAATGTGATTCTCCTGCTGTGGAAATCAGTGTTTCACGATGTCAATGATAGACTGCCTGTGCATTACGGTATATGCCTGCATAGTGTGAAGGTAACTAAACCAGTCTCATCTGATCACATTGACAGGACCAGTCTCTCCACCACCAGACAATCAGCACTGGAGGTGGAAACAAAGAGACACAGACATGAACATATTTACACACACACTTAAAGAATCCAATATTATATTGATTTGTACTGCACAAAGAGAGAAGGACACACACACAGTGGATATACTGCTGAACAATCCAGTCGGGCTTAACACCTGCTGCTCAATTATATTCATGAACTCCACCAGTCATGCTCGTCTGTTCCACTTAAAAGTAGTTTGTTTATGTGGCGTTGTGTTCTCCTAAAATGTTGCGAGAGGAAATGTTTTAAAACACTGCTATCTGGTGGAGAAAACTGGGAATACTGTGAGAGAGGTTTATGGAGAAATGGATCGAGTTTATGCCCCTCTGCTTTCCTTTTTGGATACTAGGCATGGGCCAGGTGATTAGGTGAACTAAGGGACAGTCACATAGGAGGTTGAGGCACAGAGAGGAGGTCTGACTTGTTTCCATATTACTCTGGACAACATATCAATAACCAAGTAACAAACTTTAAGCCTGTCAAATGCTTTTTGACCGAACGTTAGATGCGACAAAATAGGCATGCAAGAATGAACTGGAGGAAATGTAATTCACAACATGTCATAGTTTTATGGAATAGAGTTAAATAACATTTAAATGAAAATGTAACAAATAATCATTATAACATGTATTAACGGAGTCTGCCACAGGGAGGCGCTGTATGCTGAAGCAGAGGCTGCAGCCATTTTTTGCATGGTTTTCACTTTGAAACACTTTCCAGTGCTCTAAGAGATGGATACTTAATGTCACATTGTATGGTAGCAGCTATTCAGGCGCAGAGAAAGACGCCTGATGTCACATTCATGAGGTGGTCATTAGAAAAGTATATTCAGTCCAACCTTAACAATAAGAAAAAAGCTGCTGAGTGCTGTTTTGAGGATGGAGCAAGCTGTCAGGGCCTCCTTCTTCCTGAGTGTTGCTGCATGTTCAAACCACAGACACGGGAAACCAGTTTTCCTCCCCTCTGTGTCCCACATAATCCAATGGCTTCTGTGAACTGTGTACATCGTGGGTATCGGTGCTGGGTGTGGGGGTGTTGATGCGGTCATCGCCTTCGTCGAAAGTGAGGAGACACTGAGCCAGGGCTACCGCCGCTGTGGGATGGGGACGGTCGACCTATGTCTCGTCTCGAATAAATGAGTCGTCTGAACTCTAAGGTTAGCCGCTCAGGGTCTGCCATGATGGACTGGGGGCCGAGAGGCAAATGAGGGAAACTGACGTTCGGTGGAAGAGTTAAAGCTGAGGTCTGGATTGTTTTAGAAAGTGTGTCTGAAGTCCAGGCGGACATGGACGGACAGACGGTTAGTTCTACAGAGGGAGGACTAGTGAGGGTCAGGGAGGTGTGGGTGGTGATAATGGAGGGGCTGTGGAGCCTGGTGGGACTGGAGGGAGCCGTGAAGGCGCCTCTGCCACTTACTTTGGGCGGGCTGCTTCTAATCCTGGGCACTTTAGCACCGCGGCCACGGTGAACCTGCTCGTCGTCAAACTCCAGGTCCTCCAGCCGTTGGGTCAAGGCCAGTTTCTGCTGGATGGCCATACGGAGGAGGGAGTTCAACGTCTTTTTCTCGTCCTCTGCTGCCGCCAGCTGCCTCTGCATCTCATCCAGCTGAGTAACGTACTCATCACATCTAGAGAGCGAGAGCGAGAGAGGTACGAAGGGAAGAAACACAGATTCAGCCTGTATCTATTTATATTTTAAGGAATGTTTACATTTTCACTTTTGCAGCTGAGAAGCATTAATACTTCCCCTCTCACCTTGTGGCAAACATGGCCCTGAGAGACGAGAAGGTGGCGGCATCTTCTTTCAGAGCCTTCAGCTCGTTCCTCAGCTTCATCATGGTCTCTGTCACCATCGTCTTTTCATTCTCGTACTTGCTCTTCAAATTTGCCAGTGCACCCTCTGCTGTCTGCAGTGAGGACAGTGTAACGTTATATTACAGTACGTCGGTCTCATTCAGATCTCTGACACAAAAAAGACAAACGATCGGTTTCTTTCTGTTTGCGTATATGAAGTACAAAGTAAAATTCTCTTTCACCTGTTTATTGGCTTTCAGCACGAGCCTGAGCGTGGCTATCTGCTCTCTCTTGGTACTGAGCAGGGACTTCAGTTTGAGGATCTCCTCCAAGCACAACTCCTTGTCCTTGTCAAGCATAGGCGCCAGCTCCCTAGCTGCGGCCCTCTGCCTGGACAGCTGCAGCGAGCGGTCCACGGCCCTCTGGAGGTGTTTGATCTGGTCTCTGATGATGGCGTTCAGGTTGTAGATGTTCATGGGCTCCTTCCGCAGGTCCCCACCGGCCTCCGAGGGCCCCGGGGATGGGCAAGGAGAGACGGTGATGACTGGGGAGCCCGTGGGGTTGCGGGTGGGGCTGCTGTGACAGGAGTCCACTGTGTTGGTCGTGGTCTCGTTGTGATGGGCGACCCTGGACGGGGAGTCCATGGGACTGCGCGGGGGCTCGGAGGAGCAGGCTGCGGATGCCGCGGCGAGGCGTCGGGCCAGACGAGGCGAGAGCAAAGCCCGATGGTCGTCGGAGCCCTTCAGGCTGCCGTTGCGTGTGACCCGGCTCTGGCGGAAGTAGTCCAGCATGACGCGGTTGGGTGTCTCATTGTTGCACAGGCAGACGTGGTGGTAGAGCTGTGCCAGTTCCTCGCTGAAGGTTACCAGCTCATCCTGTGCTGCATTCAGCATGCCCTGGCTCTCTGTGGCTGTGCACACGGCCGCTCGCAGCTCTGTCTCCAGGCTCGCCACCCTCTCCCTGCTCTCACGATAACTACTCTCCACATGGGTCACCTGCTTGGAAGAAACGAGTTGGACATTTGCAACGTCACAGGGTGCAAAACAACTGAGTTGAGGTAAATATCGTCCAATAAAAACAATGCAGTAATAACAACATACATGTAAGTCATAACGACAAACCTGTTCACTTAGTGCCGGGAGCCTGTCGTCGCCGTGGCTGTCCCCCTGCCCCTCCACGGCCTGGTTGTACTTCTCCTTCAGGGCCTTGAGCTCTGCTTTCAGGTCGATCACCTCCGTCACCGCCACCTTGTACTTGCACTCCAGGATCTCGAAGCCGTGGATGTCGGGATCATGGTGACCATTGGCTGGTGGCGAGAAGGAGCCGCCGTCAGGTTTCTCACTCTCCTGTGGGTCATCGAGCTCTTTGCCTCCATTGAGACACTTCAAGCCGTTGACGTGCTCCGTGAGGCGATGGACCCGCTCACTCTGCTCGGTCAGGGCGCTCTGAGTGTACTGCAGCTGGGTTTGCGACTCCTGCAGGTTCATGAGCAGCGTCGACTTCTCGCGCTCCACCTGCAGGACAGGAGACGCATGAGAGGCAGTCAAGACAGTGAGGGAAGAATGCTGCATGTATATGTTTGATGAGACACATGTTCATGAAAGCAAAGTCCAAGGCCTTTATATATTCTGATATAATACCACATTAATGTGTTAAGAGATCAAAGTTATTTAACCTGCAGCATTATTTAGGGGCCACTGATAAAAGCTACAGATGCAGGACTCAGTTACGCAAATGTGCAGTCAGTATGACCTGCATGACTCAGATAAAGATACTGTTCCATGCAGCCATCATGATGAGGCAGCAAGTGAACAAACACAAGCAAATCATGGACTAACAATGTATCGTGTCAGTTGACCTGCATTTCCGACTGTACAAAGGTATGTAGTGCGGGTTGCTTGACTCAAAAACTGTTTGTGAAGACATGGGGAACTAAAATGAGTTGGCTGTTTATAGGGGTGGGAATCACCAGAGATACGATATTATCACGATACTGCGATATTATCACGATACTGCGATATTATCACGATACTGCGATATTCTGAGTATTCCGATATCATAGGCCTATATTACGATTTATTACTTTTTTGAACTTCAAATGATGTCCCCAAAGGAAAACTGTGTCAACATGTTGTATCCAATAAGATAAAGTTTTCAGTCTGTTCATCTCACTTCAATCATTTTTATTGCAGCAGAATAGGATTGACAAGCAGACAGACTGACCAACAATGTCATAAATGTTGCATGAACCTGACAAACTGAACTGTTTGTATTACTACATAGTCCAACTTAACTAAATGCAAATGTGTGGACTCAGTATATGAACTATAACTTATATAAGAGTTATATAACTCAGTATAACTTGCGATGCGTGGACGTCGAGGGCAGAGAGACAGTTATGCGCTGCACTCTCCCCTTGAGCCTGCTACTGTTGGCAGATTTAACCCCGTTGTGAGGCCAGATGTCTCTCTTTGTTTTGACCAACTTCCTACCAATCACGCTGACCCGGGACCTTTGCTGACCTCACCAGAAAACAACTCAGCACCATCTAGTGGACTGAGAAAGTAATTGATTTGATTTTTGTAAAAAAGAAAAACTTTTTTTTTTTTTATAGTTTATATAATAAAAGATCGATACTTGGCGTCCGTGTATCGATACAATATCGCCACGCAAAATATCGCGATACGATATCGATTTTTTCCCCCACCCCTAGCTGTTTAGTAGCTTTTTGTGGAGAGTGCTCCCCCAGCGCCGAAAGGGTAAAACTTTATTGATCCATCTCTTCGATCGGCGAAGTGATTGTATGTTCTTTATATATCGAGAAAGAAACATCAACTGGAAAATTAGAAGCCTGTTGCTGCTGGCGTTTAACATCTTTACCAGAATAACCTACTTGAAAGAGTAAAATTGATTAGTGAGTAATTGTGTTGACGGAGAAAGCCCCACTGCTAATATAGCAGCTGTTAATCTAATTGTGTATTTTCCCTGAGGAGCTCAGCGAGGGGCAAAAATGAACACTAATGACTTGATTCGATTTCAGCATGAATCTGATCTACCTTTGATTGTTACGTATTCCTCTTGTGAGAGGTGCCTGTTCATGAGTGTGTGTTGCACTTGGGTGAGAAATACAGTATAGTTTATTATATAAACCCTATATTTATACTCTGTTCATGGAAATAGCTTCTCACGATGCTAAGTTTGAGCTAATTGTGAAATGTATAAATGAACGGTGCCTGTAGACAAAAAACTTTGTGTGATATTTTCTCCCCTTCGTTGGGTGTCACTTCCCAGTTTGGCCTCTATGTCTGTCCCCTTGTCTCTAAAGTAAAAGCAGAATATAGTCAGTTTCTGTCTCTGTATCTGCTCCCTGTGCCTGTTGGATGCCAATCACCCTGACAGGGCTCCCTATGGCACACGCAACTGCGCTGCCTCTACTGCTCAACGTGTTTTGCTGCGCTGTGTTTCAGCTACATCGCTCCCACGACGACATTAGCGCATATGAGAGCACACATTACAAACACATGGTATGCAGTTCATCTGGGCACGGACATAGGCTCTTGCCGCCATCACTAATTATGTGTGGTCTCTCACTTTCAAAACAATGAATGAATATGTGTCCCAGCTACTGCTAGACAAGTGATAAGTCGACTCATTCTCTCCACTGAAAACTGTGGATCAATACAGCTGGTGTTGTAAAGTGCTGTGGGCTGCAGTGAATGGCCTTGGGGTTAGCGGTGGTTGCAGCTTTAAAGCGACTAAAATCTTCCAGATCGTAACTCGACACACAACCAATATGACGTTCAAGTGGCGTCAGTGCTGAAGATAACGTCCAATGATACGAAAGGGCTGAACAAAACACTGGTGGTTTTACTCGGGTTATTCTGGGTCATTTAATTTACTGTGGGATTTATTGCTGTATTTTCTTTAGACCCACCTGCAGCAGCTGCTGTTTGAGCTTCTGCATCTCCGACAGGTTGAGCTCACTGAACAGGTCTGGCACGGGGTGCAGGCCTTCTCCTTTCCGGCCCGGTCGGTAGTCCCCGTTCATCTTAGCCGACCCGGTGCCCGCGTGAACGTGGCCGTAGCGGCGACTGCTGTCCTCATTGTTGCCGTTAGCAGCAGGGACGGTGCTGCCGTTGGTGCCGTTGGTATCCTCGGGGAACTTGAGGCCCTCAACGCCAGTGACAGTGAGCGCCAGATGGGCCCCTGCTCCGAAGACACTGTCGCTCAGGCTGATGTGGTGGGCCAGTTCCTTCCTCAGATTGTTCTTCTGCTCGCGCTCACTCTTGAGGGCATCCAAGGCCTCCTCCAACTGACCCTCAGAAATGTCCTTCAGACGTAATGCGTCTCCCAGCTGACTGTTGAGCAGAACAGTCTCCTCCTCTAGTACCTTGATTTCATGTTTCAGTCCCTCGTACTCCACCTGAGGAACAGCAGGAACAGGACAGACAGACAACATTCAATTGAAATACTTGATTACATTCTGAAGCATTCTGTTTGTTAAGGATTTGATGGCCCAGCCCTTGGTCACACAGGAGGGGAAGGAAGGTGTGAGTAAAACAAATTAGCAGCAGACAAGTGAACATTGGAAATGAAATGAATTCAGCGTTTTTTTCCCCTTTAAACTCTTCGTTTAAAAATGAAAATATTTTTATTGCCAGGCGACTTAAACCAAACACCAAATGTCTTTTGACTCAGTATTCTGTGACAACATAGTATTTTGGTTTTGAATTGTGGTTTCTTGCAATATTCAATCTAAAAACAAGCTTGATGATGTGGTAAAATAAAAATAAATTGTACTCGGTTACAAAGCAGGTAAAGGCTTTCGTTTTCACACCTATTTAGATGTAATCTTTACAGTAAGATCAACAATATCAAAGTCTTACATCACAACACATGATATATGTTTATCTACTCCAGCACAGAGAAAGTGAATAAAGCCCACACAGACACAGTCTGACTGTGTAATTGGACAAGGGATACTGCAGCACCTTTAGGCAAATAAAGGATGATGAGCAACACGCTGAGAGTGTTTGACTCAGTGCATCCTGGAACTAAGAAGATAAAGGGCATCACATTCCAAGGTGGTTTTGGAAGTGATTTCGGAAACGTGAGTCATTCATCTACACTGAGAAGGAGCTTGGCGATGACACATCTGCATGAGGCAGATTTGCTGGTGTGTGGGGTGTTATTGAGAAGTCAGTCGAATGAGTTTATACTAACCTGGCTCTGCTTGAGCGTAGACACCAGTTTCTGCAGCGTGATGTTCTCCTCCTCCAGCTCTGTGTAGTCCTGAAGCAGTCTGGTCTCTCTGAACTTGTACTCCTTGATCTCTTCCCTCATCCGGCTCCTCTGTAGCTCCAGCATCTCATTACTCTGAAACAAAGAAAAATGGGATGTAAAAAAGAAAAGCAGGGCGAGAGAGATGGGTTCAATGAGGAGGAAACAAGACGAAGTCAGTTTATAACCTAAATGCTATAACTGACACATAGTTTGTTCACAGAAAGTATTATAACTCATAGATACTTATAGTTTACACTCTCAGACCCATACTGTACATACCGCTCTCTGATAGCACGAGGATAAAAAGGTTTATCAAACAATTTCATTATCTTAAATGCAGCGAGTCAGCATGTTCAGGCTCTCCGAAATATCCTTATTTCGGTTCACCTGCTGAGCACGGATAGAAACATGAGCATCTGCTGGACCAGATAAAGTGTCGGTGAGAGGAATGCACCGGCCACAGAAGTCATAAATCTAAGTAGCAGCACTGGGAATATATTAAGACCTCAGCAAAATCATCTCTCCCACACAACTCCTACTTGTAAGTTTTATTCCAAGGAATAGGGAGACGGATGAATATCCTCTCCACTAGCTTCGAAAGAACTGACCCTGTTAAGATACTTAGTTACTTGTTGATAGGGGTGGTGTAAGAGGGTTCATCTCTTTATTGTCTCAGACCAGTTCACTTTGAATGCATTACTTAATTTTTACAGTGGGAAAATGTATTTCCTAAAAATGAAGGATATTATTATTGTATTTCACTAGCTTAGGCCCCCACCTCGGCGAGCCTTCGTCGGTTGTTTGGAGTGTGAGGAATGGTTGATGGAGATTTGGCCTGATGCGGTTTGGGGGAGGCTTAGCTGAGGATCCACTGCGGCTCCCGGGCCTTGCAGAACCCCCAAAATAAGCCCGTGCGCTGGTCGGCAAGATCGAGTGAGGATTCGTGGGTCTAAAGACGGCGTTGGATATGCCGAACCAATGTTGGACGGGTGTCTGCAGGAGGGCTGAACTTCTGGAATAGGAAACGAGAAAGCCATGGCATTGCGGTGGCCCAGACGTGAGCTGCATCGAGGAAGCGCCCTTGGCGGACGGGTGTCGCAGCGTCATTTGATGATTGGGTAACCGACTGCTAGGTTGTCAGGAGTTTAAGGGATGGACTTGCTGGGTTGTTACATTGCTGCGGTCCGTTGCACTGCGTTGCTGCATCCCGTTGTTGCTTGCTGCGGTCTGTTGTTGCTTGCTGCGTCATTTCGTTGCTGCGATACGTTGTTGCGCTGCATTGCTGCATTCCGTCGTTGCGTGACTGCGTGGTTGCGTGACTGCGATTCTTTTCCTCTTTCTTTCGTCTTTTCTCGCTCTCTTTTTTCTTCTATCTTTCCCTCTTTTCTTCTCTCTTCTTCTTTTCTCCCCTCTTCTTCCTTTCCTTCCTTTCTCGTCTCCTCTTTCTGTTTCGCTCTTCTTTTTCTTCTGCATAGTGGGAAGAGCATGCGTAGTAGGAAAAGGGGGATAGGGGAGGGGGACGGAGGAGAGGGAACCTGGCAACCCAGTGCCTGGGTACGGGCAGAAGAGAGGTGGTGAAAGAGAACAGTGAAGGGACAGCTTAGAGGGGGGGACAGCTTAGAAAGGGGGACGGAGGAAGGAAGACCTGGCAACCCGGGGCCGACAGCTTAGAGGGGGGGGGGCAACTTAGAAAGGGGGACAGAGGAAAGAAGACCTGGCAACCCGGTGCCTGGGTATAGGCAGAAGAAGGGTGGTGTAGGGGAACGGTGAAGGGACGGACGGGTGAATCCGGCCAAAAGGTGGGATGGAATGCTGTGGAAATGGAAGGAAGGAAGATAGAGTCGGCGTCTCTTGCTGCTTTGGAGAGTTGAGTTTGCCTGAGGTGGTGGAGGGGGATGAGAGGTGAGGTGCTGCGACCTGGCAACCCGGAACTTTGTGGGTTGGGGGGCGGACCTTCGGGTTGTGTGGTGGCGTCACGGTTGTTGGCGTTACGCCGGTGTGTTTGGATGTAGGTACGTTGTGTTTGTTTTGTTTTCTTTTTTTTCCTAACATGACTTTGGGAAAGTTGTGAGGAGTTGGCACGGTTTGCTTTGTTGCTGCGATGCTCTTAGCAGGCGGACTGTGGTCCAGTTGGAGATATCAGCTGGTACTTCTTCGATGGGGGACCTGGCTGGAGCGTGGAGGGGTGGCGGCGTCTTAGGCGCTGCGTGCCGGGTAGCCAGAGTCGTCGGAGGATCGTTCCCGAGCTGGGTCTGGAGCGAGCGAAGAAGAAGAGAGCTGGATTTACGTTTCTGTTGTCTACATCTGGAGGTAGCGGGTCTCCCTCTGCCACCGAGATGTGAGTTAAAGGAGGACGGACGTGAGTCCGACTCTTCGTATTGTCAGATTCTGGCGGGTGGATGCAGCTGGTCGGCGAGGTGGAGATCGCGGGTTTGGCTGCCCGGACCCTCTCGCTGTTGGCGGCGTCTTCTGCGTGGAGTTCCGGTTGCGAGTGCAGAAAACGCGAGTGTGCCGAGGCTTAGAGTGGGTAGGTAGTTATAGGAGTGTGGCCGGAAGTGGGCGAGTGGCTGAGGTGTGGTCCTGCTCCTGAAATTCAGCGAAGTTTTATCTCCAATACATTGCTTTGACTCTGCCCCCTTATGACAAGCAGATTAGGAATGATGGCCTTATGTTTTAAACACAGACATGAGTAAATGTGTCCAGTACAACACTGGACTGAAGCGATGTATTCAGAGAAAATAATTTATAGGATACATACAGGAGACACACATGAGCATGTGTGTCTCACTGCAGAGCTGCCTGCAGCTCCCCTGCAGCTCTCAGCGCATATGGCAGAAGTGCTGACCTAGAGATAGTGTCAGGAGTGGGAGGGTAAACACACAGGAGGAAGACACTCAGAGACCTGAGACACATGGCCTCTTCTGTGCTTTGAACCTCCAGAACTTCTTAATGCATGTGTGCTTTTAGATCTAGCAACTGGACTGAAACTAGAGACCATTATGATACACTGAACCTTTTGATTTGTACTGCAGCTGACAGCAGCTCTGATACTTTTAGAGCTAATGGAGCCTCAACTGCAAAGTGCATAGAAGTACAGTATGACTGCACAGAGAACACTTTTATAAGAACCCAGAAAAACAAAACAGAAACTAAATGAGATTCTAAGAACAAACCTTATTAGCATAAATAACACATAATACAATTACACATGTGGATGACGTATTATTGATTATAATGATCTTTCCTTGTGACTTCTTGTCCAGTTACATATTCATGACGGTGCAGGGAATTACACTGAGCCGGGTATGAAGTGGACTGGATTAGAGGCCAATTGTCAGTCAGTGAGCCTCTAGAGAAGCGTGTCTGATCAGATGCCGGGGTCAGGGACAGTGCGGCACACAATACTGGCAATGAGCCCGCCACAGGGCAGAGCCGGGCAACTCGCCCCTGATCAGGGGTTCACAGCACAGACTGTGACAGCTTTATTGGATTCATGATACAATGGCAAATGTGGCAGAGGTCCAGCAATGTTGGAGTCATTCATCATTACCGCCATTGTTGGTGCGGTAATGGTGAATAAATGCAAAATGTTAACATGGAGAATAAGTACACAGTAATATGACTTTTTGATAGTTTAGAGATTCTTTTATGAGAATAGGCAGAAGACAAGATAAGCTGTAGGTGGTTACCGCACGTTTCTTAATCCTTTCATGTTCTGACTTAAAACCGCAGACTAAACACAGCAAATGAAAACTTTCTCTGGCAAACTTTTTTCCATAAATGATTTCTTGATGAATCTGTATATGTTGACAGTGTTTGTGAAAGATTGTTTGGAACCCTTTGATTAGACCCCCAGTGCGGCTGCAACACCTGCTTCTTGCGACGAAAAGGCAACTCCTCCTCATTAGGGCATCTCGTATGCAAATGAGGATTTCAAAGAGAGCCAAAAGCCACTGATGAACACATCATCAAAGAGCCATGATCGTGAAGCAAACCGTTGACAGGTGTGTGTGTGTGTGTGTGTGTAAAGAAGAGCAACTAGTCGTGAATATCTCGACCACGCTCATCAGTTAGTCAGCTGCCCAATTGAAAATATTATGCTACATGATGTGGAATATCCATGAGTAATTCACCTGTGGTGTGTGACGTTACTCTGCTTATATTTAAACTGACATATGTGTCATGTTCAGAAGTGACGTGCAGAGGGTAAGAACTCGACCTGACGACACTCCCTGATGAATATCGTGAATGAGAGTGTGTGTCCTAGCGGGTGTAGTGCTGGTTGTTGGTTGAGAGCAGCGTGGCTCACTCTGGCCCGACACATGTGCCGAGCTCAGGGCATTTTACTTAGTCCCCAGCTTAGCACCGGATTTGCCCGCCACAATGGGGTCGTGGCCGCGGTGTCTGACCCCAGCTCGAACTCCTGTGCTGCCCGACGCAGTGGCTGCAGACATGTATGAATGCATAAGAGCACGCTTCGCATGTACGCACATGCATATTGTTTTGTCTGTGTCAGGTTTGACCCCCTTTCTGCCATCGTGACCGTTTGGCCTTGTGTAAGTAAACCATAAGAATGTGGAAAATATGAAAGATGCAGAAATAGGAGACGGTTTGTTGTACTTTGCTGACAATCCTGATTTAACTTTTTCTTATTTCTGGGACACAAGATGCAGCCGGTGACAAATTATCTTTTACTCAAACACAACAACCACCAAACCTCTACGTAACTACAGCGCATATTGCACTTCTCACATTTACAGATTTTTCCCATTATAGTATTAAGTGTTCCCAAGGGGTTTTACAACATTACTATATTACTATCTATACAAAAAACATATTCAGTAATGCAACACATTAATGTGTTCGAGAATTTAAACTGCGAAAATATGATGCCGTTTTCTCGCATATAGAATATTCCTGACCGCTTGTGTTTTCTTCATCTACCATGAACTGATAAATGATCTGCAGAAGCTGCACTCTGTGACTGTTGACCAGCTCACCTCTCGTAGGTCCTGCGTGAGTGCGTTGAGCCTCTCGTCCTCGGCCTGGGCGTTGGACGCCACAGAGCGGCTGAGTGTCACCTCCGTTTGCAGCACCAGAATACGCCCCATATAGTAGGCCTCCTTGGAGGCCGACTCCTGCAGCAACGTCTCCTCATTGGTCTCCCCATCCTCCGCCACCTTACGCTGGTTGCTGTAAGCCTGGCCGAACGCCTGGAGAAGAAGAAAAGAAGGGGCAGAGTAAAAGCAATGCAATAATGATATATATATATATGTTGGGAACGTAAAGGAGCGTGTTTGGGTTATCAGCATTTAAGAAACTGAATTCTTGACATCAATAGAATTATTAATGTAAGTAACAATTATTAATGATCATTAATAACAACGGGGCACCACCCTGCGAACAGGGACCAACAACCAAACGATAAAACTAAGTCTCATAATTAGTATTCACTCACAATGTCAGTAGTCTGAGTACTATTACACATTCGGAGTGAAAGTGAAGGTTTCAGTTCGAGCACAGACCACATATACAGTTATTATCACAATACGCATGCACAAAGTAATCACAGACAGCTGCTCTTTAAAATACAACAGAGTTTATTAAGTTCGAATACTAATGATCTAGTCAACTGATATCTAAACTAACAACAACTATACATTCATGAGCACGCTATCTAAAATCAACAGACTATTGAAAAGAGGTGTGTGTGTGTGTGTGTGTATGTGAGCAAAGGGGGGGGGGAGCGAGGGAACAGCTCAGTGACGTGTGACGTAGCTGGGACGTGGTGACGTCTCTCATGCGCGGGACCCAAAATGGCTGAGAGCCAACAGTGTTTACATGCACTCGTAGCTGTTCAGCACGTAGCTAGATTAGCTCAAAGCTATATGTGTGTGTGAGTTAGTAAAAGGGAAAGGAACAAAACAAATGAAATAAAACAAGCAATAACGATCCTCTGCGCCGCGCGAGGGCCCCCTCAGTCGCTACCATGTTGTGCAGCAGGACACAACTGCCCTGCCACAAGAAGCCCAGGTCGCTCGAACAGAGCTGGACCAGCTGCAGAAAAGCTATTAAGCTCATCATGGTCCCCAAAGCGAAAACCTCTACAGTTTTAGAGAGTAACACCCTGAGTGCACAACTCCAGGCTGCTCAGAGAAGCACTAAGACCTGGCATGAAGAACCTCAGGGGGGTCAGGTAAGTATTGCTGTCGCAATCCCCGACCCCATGATAGGCCTCCTCCCTGACATAGTCAGACAAGCCCGAAGGCTTGATGAGGCTCGACTGAGTGGACAAGCCACTACAGTCACCTTGAAGACCACTGCTAAGAGCTTAGCAGCATCTAGTGGTGTAGTTCTTCATCACACCACCAGGGACAGCGAACGAGCACCCCAGGCTGCTCGCGTGCTTGATCCAGGTGTCTCATCCCCCCCCTTTGCTTTGTGACAGAAGGAGGTAGGGCTACTTCCAGGCCCCGAGTGGCATTAGTGGTTCCAAACACACATCCACAGGTGAACAAAACGTCCCGTGTAGTCCCTGCATGCACCTGAAACGGAGCCCCTCCCCCACACGTCGAGAGGTTAGTCGTCCTCACCGCTATGTCATCTTAAATGACTATGCTAATCCAGACCACTCTGATAATCCAGGCCCTCTCCGCGCGCAGGGTCTGCGTATCGATCAAATTGAGTCTCTTGCGAACGACATAGAACGCTTTGATCCAGAAAATCACGAGTTATGGCATCAGAAGAGATTTCACCCTAAAAAGAGAATTAGGTTCAAACTAAATCTTAAGTCCCAAACCCACTCTGACAGAGCAAGTTTAGACCCAGAGACCAAGAGTCTTAGACACCAACGTGTGACGGAGGCGGTTAAGCGCTTTACCACACTCCAGACACCGGTGGACGACCCGAAGCCACTAAACCTTGCCAGCCGTGGGCCAGTTCCAGACGGACAAGTCGCTGTCACCCAGGAACATAGACAACCGATGCCAATGTCCCTCCCAGAGCCTGCTCCTGACTCTAATCCACCCAGTCCGCCTGCATGCTTACAACCGCCAAAATCTGCCACCCAAAACCATGTCCCAAACCAGAAGTCTTCCCTTTATTCGCTGAAAAAAGACGCACGACACTCTGACCTCTCCCTTGCAGTCAACCAGCCTGCAACGGAACAGGGGACACCCTGGGTACCCCAGAACAATTGGCCCCCAATTTCACAACCTTGTGCGGTGAATAATAAGAGTGCAGATTTGACCGCCCAGCAAGCACGAGATCTAGCCCGTCCAACCATTCGACAGCCGAAGTTGAAACCCACGCGAAAAGGGTCCCGACAACTACCGCTGTTCGACTCGGAAGAGCTGCGAGCTCGCCATTATGTACAACCAAAATGTAAAATGAAAAAGGGTTTTTTGGTACACACCTCTAGAGGACAGGAACCGGTCCGTTGGGCCATCCCAGCAGACCCAGGGGGGTGATAGGTAAATCCAAATCTAGAGTTAGGTAGACCATGACACAACCATCACACTAACCTACCTAACCACCTTTCCATTTTGTTTTGTTTGTTTTCATTTCTCTGCTTTCATTTCGTTTTTCACATACTATGCTACAGTGCAGACGTTATCACAAGATCATGATGTAGCAATTGAGTGTATTAGGAATAATGCCTTGCTTACCTATGATTTGTGTATATGTTAAATGTAGTTACTTTGTCATCTGCCCAGATGCCGCCTTAGTGTCTGCCCAGACATCTTGAGCCTCTATGAACTATGAACACTGACCGTTAAACCATCCCTTTCTTCCCAGAACTACATGGACTGTTTAACCCTTTTTGCTCTCAGAACTACATGGACTGTATGACACCACATGGAAGCCCACGTCAGTCCTTGGTTTGTTAAAACCCACAAACCAAGCCAGAAATCTAGGTGTAGTTATGGATTCAGACCTCAACCTGAACAGCCATATCAAGACAATTACAAAATCAGCCTACTATCACCTGAAGAATATATCAAGGATTAGAGGACTTATGTCTCAACAGGATTTGGAAAAACTTGTCCACGCATTTATCTTCAGCAGACTGGACTACTGTAACGGTGTGTTTACAGGTCTCTGTAAAAAGTCTGTCAGAAAGCTGCAGCTGATTCAGAACGCTGCAGCTCGAGTCCTCACTAAGACCAGGAGGGTGGATCACATCACTCCAGTTCTGAGGTCTTTGCACTGGCTTCCTGTCCAACAAAGAATTGACTTTAAAATCCTACTGTTGGTTTACAAAGCACTGAATGGTTTAGGGCCAAAATACATCTCTGATCTGCTGCTGCCTTACGAACCATCCCGACCCCTCAGGTCGTCTGGGACCGGTCTACTATCTGTTCCCAGAGTCAGAACTAAACATGGAGAAGCAGCGTTCAGTTTTGCTGCTCCACATATCTGGAACAAAGTCCCAGAAAGCTGCAGGTCTGCTGAGACCCTCAGCTCATTTAAATCAAGATTGAAGACTTTTCTGTTTGCTGCTGCCTTTAATTGAACCACATTCAATTAATATATTAATCAATTTCCTGCATTTCTGCATTTTACTATTGCATTTTATTTCTTATACTGTTCTTAATTGCTGTTAAATCTCCTTTTCGCCTTATGTTTTGATGCTTTTAATGGTTTTAAAAGGACTGCACAATATATCGCCATTTCCTCCGGGACCGAGTTCGTGCAAGGCGTACACTATAAAACGCAGATCGGCAGAGATCTTTTCCTGACGTGGTTTGTGTGCGAGTAATTGCAGAATTGCGGCAGTGTATGGTTGATTGCGTGCAGCGTAATGTCTCAGGGAGACATGTGAAAATTACCTTATCAAGACATCAAGTCTCCGGACACCAGGATTGTGGGTAGCGTGCAGTGAAAAAACATGATATCTCTGCTTAGAGTATCCTCGACGGAGTTTCTGTACGAGAGCGCAAATCTTGAGTTAACCGATGAATCGTTGATAACGGGCGAAGTTTAAAAGAAAGTAGCAGAGGACAGGTCCAGAGCAGAGGCCTTGGCTACTTCAATTATTGTTTCAATGTATGTTTTAAATCTCCTCTACTTTTTGTGAAAATTACCTTATCAAGACATCAAGTCTCCGGACACCAGGATTGTGGGTAGCGTCCAGTGAAAAAACATGATATCTCTGCTTAGAGTATCCTCGACGGAGTTTCTGTACGAGAGCGCAAATCTTGAGTTAACCGATGAATCGTTGATAACGGGCGAAGTTTAAAAGAAAGTAGCAGAGGACAGGTCCAGAGCAGAGGCCTTGGCTACTTCAATTATTGTTTCAATGTATGTTTTAAATCTCCTCTACTTTTTACGACTGAATTTGATTTCTTACACTGTTTCTTTAATTGTTTTTAAATCTCCTTTTCTTTTGCCTTATGTTTTGATGCTTTTAATGGTTTTATGTGAAGCACTTTGAATTACCTTGTTGTTGAAATGTGCTATACAAATAAACTTGCCTTGCCTTGCCTTGCCTTGCCTAAAGACCGTGGCCAGCACCTCGCTCTTCAGGCCAAAGGGGGGGATGTTGGGATCTGACCATACGGCTTCAACATGTGCTGTGAACAAAGAGAGTCAGGCCTTCCCTTTTGCAAGCAAAGGTTTCATCCTGATTGTGGTTTGATGAGATGAAACGGGTTCGCTTCGTGGATGCGAACAAAGATAAAATCGACAGTTTGGTGAATTCGGCCAGCGAATATAACTGTGAAACTAGGATTTTGGTTAAAAGAGGAGCAACGTTGGTGTGCTCCCTAGCTCGACGGAGGTCGAGGGGAAAAAGCATTGAGGTGTGAGCTGCAGGGAGTTTTGTAGAACGGTTGCTGAACTACAGGGGTCCTGGGGTGTCTTGGCTCTCGGCCAATGAGATTGCAGCGGTGCATTCAGGTGACTTCAGGAACCATAGTTTTTTTTGGGGGGGGGGGGGAATTCACACCCTAATGTGAAATTCCTTCAGAGGAGGTCTGCATCTTTTGTGAAGTAAAAATTGAAGTGACACTGATCCAAATCCTGTCATATAACATAAACATCCTAAGCCATGTGAGGGATTTGCGCCCACTGGCATGTAGAGTAAAGCCAGCACATGTCTCAGAGTTATGGCCACTCGGTGTTCTCCTGCTGTACTTTTGACCACCGGCAGCGCTGGCAGAGTACGTGCGGAGGCTGTCCCTCAAGGATACCTGCTCTCTGTCTATGTGGGATGATGTTTCGCTGTGATCAATAGACACACTGTTCCCATTTTCCTGACACAGGTTTTCACGGCACTGAGAGCTGACTTGTCGTGATGAAGGAGCCAAGGCTTGATTGAGAAAATCAAAGCACCCATCAACAGCAGCACAGGCCTCTCATTCTAGGGCCGACCGTACCAAAGTAGTGGTGTGACAAATGCGCAAAAACTTCAGCTGCATGGCCCACCAACAAGTGAAATTTAGAGATACATAGTTACACCGTGCAAGGTTAAAGGACTAACAAATCATTTATATTGTATGAACGTGCAGTCCTGCACTATATTCCTTACAAGGTTGCCTGAATGTAGACAGAATTTCATGATTTGTAACAGCGCACTCCTCGACACCCAAGCAGCAGCTGCCTTTGGTGGTTCAATAAATACTATGAACCATCCTTCAGTTTCTCAGCAGATCAGCACGGAAAAGTGGTTATGTTGCACACAGCAGCCCCTCAGAGAGATAATGGATCAATACTGCTGTCTCAGAGAACAATTTTTATGGTTTACAATTGCCTCATGGAACTGTAAACAAGTCAGCATGTATAGCTATTATTTGTGGCCCTAATTGTCTATGCAGCCTAAATCACAAGGGAGCCGTATATTTTGGACTAGAGTATTAATAATTCACAAAGAGCCTTCCCAAACCCAACTCAACATAATAACAACTGTTTCTGTTTCTCTCCGGGATGAATCATTTATAAGGTACAAGCATCCGTTACTTGGAGAAGACGTGACCTCCAGTGTGCAGCTGTCTTTGCTTCCCACTGCGCTAGTAATTTTTCATTTTTCTATTAACTTTCATGATTCATGAGTGAACTTGACTGCTTTAAGTAAGCAGCGTGGAGTTTGCTGAGGTCCTATTGTGAGGCTGGGGTAATTTATTACAGCCAGGAATCTACTTGGGAGTAAATAGAGCACGGGCTTAGAGAGGAGCTAATGTTCAGCCATTATGATGATAAGTTATGAGTCCATGTTGCTGCTAAAATACATTGGTGTGTAGTTCTGTGTGAATGGATGAGATGAGCTGATTTACCAGCAGAGAGATTTTAATGTCCCCTAATTAGCTTAATTGACTACCTGCCCCTGTCACATCTGGCCTGCTGTTTGAATACTCTTCACCAGCAGAGCAACACTAAATGCTGGTTACTTACACAATAGATCTATCAACACTGTCCCGTCGTAATGATTGCAGACATGGTCAAACAGCTCAACTAATTGAAAAGGACACACACACTTTTTCCATTCTCTCAATATAAACTCATCATTGAATGATTTTACAGTTGATTACGTTTACTTGCTGTAAATCTGGTAAATAATGCACTTTATTCAGAAAGGCACTGATATTTATTCTAATTCAACAGACCCTTTTATTTTCAACAGAGCCAGTAATAATCAGTCCACTAACGGCTGTAAATACACTAAATATTTCACCCTCGACCACAAAATCTGTCCTCAAGGACTTGCTTTATAATGACTAGAAAGCACTCATGCAAAAATACTGTATTTTAATCATCTCCATTCCCTCTCTCACGGCATCTCTTTTATTTCTCGCTCTCTTTCACACTCTCTTGTTCACTTGCCCTCGTGCCCTCTCGAGCTCTCGGGGGAGGCACAGTGTGATTGTAGTGAGCGATTATGAGGGAGGGCCTCAAGAACAAAAAAGCTGATTAATTCCGAGCACAGTGTGACTGAATGAGCTCACATTCTCGCATCAGTTGGGAGGCTGTCAACGCCCGAGCAGGCCTCACAGCAACAGCTGAGCCCTGCAGGGGGACAAGCAAAAAAATCTGGACCCGCAGGGTCCAGCGGTTGGATTTCTAGTAAGTGAAGCAAAATGAATTTCCTTTGGACAGAGCCAGGTTAGCTTCCTGTTTATGATAAGCTAATCTATCATGAACAGGATATTTCACAAAATGTCTAACAAAATGAACTGTATGACTTAGTTCAGGATATACACATTTCATTCAGTATTTCGGCCTGATAAACATGCCAGCTGACGAAAAGGCCGAACAGCAGACACACAGACACAAGCACCGTCACAGTTGCAGGTCGTGAGTCAGCAGCAACTCATCCACGGAGAATCGCCGGGTCCTCGACGCATGAGGAGAAGCAGATGGTTTCATAACAACCCGCCTCCATGGGCTGAGCTGTGCTCCTCGAAACTCTGCTCACTCCGTCTGCCCACTGCTCCTCTTAAAGGAAGTCCCAGTGAGCGACACTGATGGCCGAGGCTCAACATTCACACATAAAGGAGCACACAGTATGCTCCGGCCCTCCTGATGCTGGTGCACCATAGTGTCAGGCTAAAAATAACACTGTGACAGCGCTGCATTTTTCAGACTAATTACATGATTAATGTCACCAACAACACAGCATGCTCCATCATTATAGTGATGGATCTGCATTGGACCTGTATCTGTGACCTAATTGACAAAATAACACAAGCCAGATAACATGTAAACAAGAGTGCAGAAGATTATATTTTAATACCATTTCCTCGGGACGATTTTAAGATGGAGTCCCTGATTGGCAGCCTGTTCCTTTTTGTGTACTGAAAAAACCCCATAATGCATTCAACCTTGAGGCTCCTCGGCCTTCTGTGCCTCAGTGGATAAAGTCCGAACAATAGAGTCCCCCTCTATAGATATTCATCCCTGGGGCCATGGAAAGAGGAGTAGACAGAGGGAACAAACCAACCGCTGCACTAGTGTGAGTGGAGGAGCGTGTGCAACCCTGAAATCCTTCCCTGTATGTTGCAGCTCCTAATTAGGAGTCAAGGGAGGACCCGTCAGTGTGCGTATATACACCAGAAGTCTATTTTTATACCCAATAGGGAGAAGAAGAGTGAACTATTTCTCCAAACTATCAGGATTAAGTGGACGTACCAGGTCTTCCTCGTTGAAAATCACTGTTAAAACAAGTTTATTTATGGGACTGTTAATATAGCAAGGGGTCTAGACTTGATTACATTTTCAAAGTCAGAGATCAAATATGAACACAGGCAAGAATAACTTCTATTTATGTTCCCTTGTGTAATTTAGTTCTAATTAATGTGGATTTTAAGTAAAATTGAGGATTTAAATTGTACAATGATAGATGTGGTTTGAAATCCACTAGTTATATTTGTTGTGTACATTGATATTTTATGAAAGTACAAGATGGGAAATGTGTTACTTTTATAGCTCAATTTGAGACAGAACAGCCTTTAATCTGGATCACAAGCTTGATTCAAATATCAACCAAAAGCTGTCTTGCAGAGCTCTAATCTGTCTGCTACAACGGCATTTTGATAAGTTATGGGGAAGCAGAAATCAGGGTATTAGTCAACTCATGGGAGGGAAAATCATAATGAAAAACTCCAACATACACTATCAGACATATACACAAAAATAAACACACACACACACACACACTCACACACACACACACTGTTGTTTGCTGTCCAGATGGTCGGCTCAGCCAACCACATCAGGGATTTCAGTACCATGGAGAGAGACATGCAGCGTCATGAAGAGAACTGTGTGTGTGAGGCAGGGTGAGGGCAGACAGATTGTTTCTTGCCGCAGCATGTCATTCACATACTTGATGATCAGTTGTAAAGCATGCAACGCCACCGTCACAAGTGTTTGAGATCAAGCCAAATTATCTATTAAAATAAAAAAATTAAAATGGACCAGCAGGGACAAAACTACCAGAATGAAGCTCATAAATAATCGCAGAAGAACAGCATCAAGAGCATTACAAACGGAGGAAAAGCAACATGCGATCTGTCAACTTCCAGTCACAACAAGACAACACATACAAACGCACGTCAGCCTGAGGAGAGTGGAGAAAACACGAACACACAAGATTATGTTTGACTGCAGTGTGCAAGTCTGGGGAAGTAAACAAAATGGCAGAACGGGTGGAAAAAGTTCAAACTCCTGATTCAGATTTTTAATTAAAATGACTCTAGTCCAAGCTGAGATAACCCTGATGACATCACAATAACATCACCTGACAAGCTCCCTGACAGCACCACAGAAAATATTATTGAAGGAAGCTTTGTACACACGATTCCTTTTCCATTGAGTAAATGAAGTATCCTAAATAAATGTGCACTTGTGTGATGTACTTAAAACCCATATCCATGATGAGCCACTGCTGAAGCAGGTTTATGGGATATATCGAGGACAGGGACACAGAAACGTCCCTTTGTGCTTCTCAGCCACCGGGGGAAAAGTGCCAAGCCAAGAGATCTGTCATCTATAAAAACACACAAGCACATTTTCACAAGTGGGGGGAAGCTGGGTAATCACAGCCCAGCAACAATGGAGGTCAGCCACGCTAACAAAATTAAATTAACAAATAAAACTGATGATTAGAAGTAATTACATTGTTGAAAATACATTTTAAACAAAACACATGTTTAAAATGTGAGCGTGTATGCATACATAATGTAGTGTAGTGTCCTTTGTGAAGCTGAAATTGCATAATGATCATTAGATAATCCAATTAGTAAAGACAGTTTAAAATTAGCTTTGCTTTGTGTGTGTGTGTGTGTGTGTGTGTGTGTGTGCTTTAAGCCAGCTACTGAATCAGCAGGGATGCTTATCGGTTATCATAGTAATGCTGTGTGCCCAGGCATGCTCTACTGCGCCCTTTGAATCCTAGTTTCATTTCCCCAGTTGGTAGAAAGCTCTTCTATTCATGAATTACAGTCGACATAAACATTGAGCCGGAGTGATATGAACATTTTATAGATAGTACAATTGTCCTGCTTTCTCTTCCTCCTTGCAAATGAGGAACAGAAAGCAATTTAGCCCAGCAAAGCCTATTATTCCTCTGATAAAAATATGCTATTATGCTGACACTCAAGGAAAGAATAATCTAATATGCAGCGTCCACAATAGCATCACATCTGTTGCTTTCTCACCATCACAATGTGTACAGTGCATGCTGTGGGAAGCTGAAAGCTCTGCCGGGGGGGGGGGGGGGGACAGGCTGTGTTTAGTTAAAAGACGAGGCTTGTTAAAGTGATTCCATTTGGCTAAAGTCTGCTCTTGATCAGAAAGATGCCTGGGTTATTTCCCAGAATGCCTCTCACTTATGTGTGCTCAGTCCGTGCCTGGCTGAATGGACGTTGAATCGCTCGACAGAGAGGCAGCTGGGCGGAAGATTTATCGGATCCCAAATGTCTCTTTATTTCCGATATCCTTTCTCCTCAAATCGATCCTCCTCTCCTCTCCTCCTGACTCCATCCATATCACGATCATAACTTCAGCACACTAAGCCTCGAAGACAAGCCATTATATCTTCTACCATGTTCATTTTGTCAGGATATAAAATATCTTTTGAAGATATGAGTCACAATATAAAGAGGCAGACAGGATTTATTTTTTGCTTTGCTTTCATGTAGGAAGCTGTGATCAGTGTGAGCAGACAGGGAAAACAGCAACACTAACAAACTGCTCAAACTGTTCCAGCTGTAACTGTGTCACATGTAGCTGTCTCTCTGCTTGGTAATGTGCCCTGCAGGAGACCATGAGCAAGTCAACCACAAAAACACATGGCCTACCCTTCAGGCCATTTCAGCACACAAATAAATACATGTTAAGAATTAAATATGGCTACAGGCACACTGGTACATGCACAGGACTTCATCCCCAACTCCTGCCATTCGTTTGTAGCGAGAACAAGAGCCATCGGGCTGGAGTGGAACATTTAAAGAAGCACTGAGTGAGAAGGAGGAGACGAGGCTTTAATGCAGAGTGCCCTTGACACAGACGGACCGAAGGAAGGAAGGAAAGAAGGAAGAGAGACTTGATAAATCAATGAAACAATTGAAAATGAAAAATGACTGAGAAAACAACAAATCATCATCAATCATCAATCTTTCTTCAAACACAATGTGTTTGCCTCGTATGCTCTTCCTTTACATTAATCTACCAACTGCCAAAAAAAATTTCAAAAATTGTGAGAAAATCATACTCGAAAATATTCCGTTTACTATCACAGAAGACATGAGCAACATTGACATTTAAAGGGCTGTTCTTTTTAGTTAATTATTTAATTTAATTAAAAAACAAAATGAATAATTGTTGCAATTTAATTTTGGTAGACTATTTACTCTATCAAATAATTGTTTTAGTTCGGAATAATAGCAGATATAATCTTTATGAGAAAATCTGCGATTAATATATTTGTGTATCAGCCTCCACTTTACACTCTCAGTCCCAAATTCTTTCACGTTGAACGTCACTGTGTCCTAACTGTTACGACCAGCCAAATAACAATCTGCTGCCCAGATTGTCTGTATTTTGTGTCTGAAGGTGCACGTGATTGTGTGTGCAGATGTGTAACTATGTGAGTATAAGTAAATGTGCCAATGCATTAAGGTAAAGCTGTGTCCCGGACATATATCCTCTTCCTCAGGGTACAACCTGATGAACAGTGAGTCATGGACAGCAAAATAACAGCACAAACAAGGCTAATTGGAAGATTTCAGCGATTTCAACTTCTTTTTTTATGCTCGTAATCTCTCAAAGGACAAATGTTATCAGTCAAATACTTTTATCCATCCTTGTGCAGAATCCTTTAAGTGGTCTCTGCCTCCATCATAATCCTCCTAAATGACAACAGACCATTTCCATTATGGGCCTCAACGAAGTACTGAGTCTCCACAGTCAGTCAAGTGTTCAGGGATTTGCCTGGGGTAAAGAAGAATTCGGGCGCTAATGTAGGGAGCATGGAGATCGACCCACTCTGTTTCCTCTATGATGCACACTTCTCTCCCTCCTTCCTACAGTCCTTCATCCCTTTGTCTGACTAAATGGTAGAAGTACTCCATGGGACGAGGAAGATTAAAGAGGGGAAGCGAGCTGGGACGAGTGTGCTGAGAGTAATGAGCATGGCATTGAGAAATAAAAAAGATGGAGGTGTTTGAAAGCTCACAGGCTGATTGGTATTCTGCATCAGCGCCAGCAGACGCACCCAGAGAGGCAGCCAGAGCCCCACGAGAGAGAGCGAGAGGGACAGAACGACAGGAGACAGATTCAACTGATAAGATTGTCTCCTCTCTCTGTAGTGGGTCTCTGCTGATAAAGAAGAGTCAGCCAAGCAAGACAAACACCGACTACAATGGAAAGGCTATTCTGCACACAGTGACCCTCTTGGTATTGACACATGGGGCCTCCGGGTGACTCAGTGCTTTTGTGCAGCCACAGGAGAGCCTCCATGCCAAACCTGCATACCTGTGGCAGACACTTAAAAACAAACACTACAGTGGTGCACTGTGCTTAATGGTAATGTAGGTATACACTCAGATACTCACAATGACAATACTAACATGCTGATGATTAAAAGGTGTTTACTGCACTGTTTACCATGTTCACCATCTTGGTTTGGCGTGCCCGCATGCTAACACTTGCTAGTTAGCGTTAAAATAAAGTACAGCTGAAGGGAATGCCATTAGTTTTACAAGTATTGGGAAGATAAAAAGATAACATTTTTGACCTGGTGCCAGAAGTAAGTAAAGTAAAGTAAAAGAGATCACTACAATTCTAACAATTTATTCTGAGGAGAACATGCACATTTAGTGACAATCCATGATGGTGGAGCTCGAGTCAGGGAATCATAAAAGGCTTCACCCTCTGGGAATCATGACTTTGGTGCTACTTTGGTGCTACTTCATCTGGTAGATAAAGATATTTTTTACTCGATAAATGAGCAATTATTAGAAAAGGGCGCTAGAGGAAAAGGGAAAGTCATTAGGGTTCAGCCTCTGGGGACCCTGCATGTACAGTATGTAGTTCATGGCAATCCATACAATATATCTAGAAATGTTTCTGTCTGGATCAAACTGATGGAGCCAACAACCAACTAACCAACGTCGCCTTCCCTAGAACCATGTCAAAATACAAAACGTTTCCTTTTCCAACTCTCAACTCTGTTTTATTTTGTAGTAAATTGAATATATGTGGGTCACCCATGCACTCTGACAAAATTGTAATGTAGATTTTTTTACCTTTTATAGGCTAAATAATGAATTCACAAATTAATAATAAATAATTGACAGTTATCTGATCGTAAACATAATTGCTGTGATGATCATACAACAAAAATGGAGGCAGGCAGCTCTTCTCAGGCCTATTCCTTTGTTCACCATGTCCAGAACCTTTTAAAAGCAGGCCCACAACAACATATATTCTTCCGTCCACTCAGCTCTTTCAGTTTCATGACCTCACATGACATCAGGTCTCTTGTGATGGAGGATAGGGTTAATTAAATGGGTTAACTAGGGGATGATTTAATACCTGTCTAATCCTATACATCCCCTGACAGCGTAGAGGTGACAAAGACCGATCGTCTGACCCTGATTCTGTGTCGCACACCCATTATAAGTGCATGTTTGGGAGTGCTCATGCATGCCAGTGAGTATGTGCACTGTAATTGTGATGGGGGGGGCGGGGGGGGGGGGGATAGGCAGGAACTTCAGAGGATCATGCTCGTTTTTGCTCTACATCGTTGCTGGATGATATAATGGCCTCTGGTCATGGATGGGAGGCTTCTCTTTCCCCGGAATGCAGACATGATAAGCATGAAAAAAAGGTTGAATGACTGAAGCCAGTGATGCTTTGAAGTACCGATTTATGAAAAAACAAATCACGTGGACCATAACAACAAATATAGGCAGCAGATATATATAACTATAGTTATAAATTCACACAGCGAAGACCTTTGGGTTGCAAAAACAAAAGTTTTCCTCGAGAGGACAAGCTGCCTTTTTCTGCTATCCTTTCAGAGTTCGCAGCGCACACAGCTAAAGTAGACGACTAATCAATACAGCAGCCTGCGGGCAGGGGAGTCCTGTTCCCTCTCCCCTCTTACCCACTACTGTATTTCACTGCAGCAAAAAGGAGCTTTCTGAAAAACATAATCTATGTTGGGCTGGGCTCTGCAGAGAGAACAGCTTCACTAAATCCTGAATCTTTTTTTCATGTGAGGATCATGAGATTTTGAGAAACAGGGACAAAAGAAAAGAACAAGGGTCAGAATTGAATTACTGGATATTCTTTTTGAGCTCTGATGTGTCAATCATCCTAAATGCAGCGATCGGACACACCTTTCTCTCTCCCTCCCCGGTTCTCCATCAAGTCACCCATAAAAACCTGAAACAACAAAGAGAGCACACTGATGGCCTGGAGTCACTCACCACCACCACCACTCTATCCTGCCT
Source organism: Melanostigma gelatinosum (assembly GCF_949748355.1). Classification (NCBI taxonomy): domain Eukaryota; kingdom Metazoa; phylum Chordata; class Actinopteri; order Perciformes; family Zoarcidae; genus Melanostigma; species Melanostigma gelatinosum. Next base: position 19,687,133 of record NC_136634.1, read on the forward strand.
GCCCCGCCCTCTCTGGTCTCAATCACAACATCCACAGCCAACCCCCCTCCTGCTACACATACAGACACAGAAGAGGAAAAAACAAAAGTAGGAGGCATCCACACATGCAGGAAAAGTGGCCCTGATGTGTGACTCAACTACAAAGACAAATGATCTTCAGGTCCTGACAAAACACACATATCAACCACCCCCATAAAAAAAACGCATAGGCCAAACACAAGGGCAGACAGGTCCTTATCTGTATGCTCAACTGCAACCCTGAGCCTGTTGCTGAGGTCACAGGTCAACATCACCAAACCTGCAGCTCATATAATCAACCCTCCACACAACAATGTCATTTAAACAGAAGGAACAGTACAATAATGTGTGAATGGCTACGCTTAATGACTTTAAAAGACGACGTTCTTGAGTGCGCTGAACACAGTGTTGTTAAACCTGATTTGGCTTTATTTCCATGTCTGGCTGCCACCCAGCAGACACCCCACTGTCACCTCTAATAAGCTCATAAGTGACTGATTCAAAAGCTGTTCTGGATGATCCACTTTGAGGAACACGGAATCTGTCAGATATGTTTTTTCCCAGCATGCACTGATTTCCACAATGCACACTACAGTACGCACAACAGTGCGCAGCTTAGCTCACAGAGACAGAAATCAATGTATAATTCCCACTTCACTCCAGGGAGGGATCATAGGGGAGGATGGGGAGGGAGAGAGCGCCACAGGAGTTGAGGAGGGGGATGGTGGGCTCATGGTGTCGAGCACAAAACCGAAAGACGGGAGCAACAGCATCTCATGGGCTATTGATTCTGCCCCTCCATACATGTTTACTGTTCTCCCTCGAACCCCAGCGAATGTAAAAGAGGAGCAAGCAGGGGCAGAAGAAGAAGCTGAGGGGAGAGAAAACTGTAAAGTATCCTTTCTCCTCACTCAGGACAGATTGATTTACAACCACAGCTGCTCTCTTTTTTCGCAATTGTTGACCCTGAATTGGAGAACCGGTCAAACACACTGGGGGTGTGCTGAGCTTCTTTTTTTTTTTCAAAGTTAATAAATGCTAAGAGGTATTCAAGATTAGCTAATCCTTTTATTCAATGTTGATTCACCACCTCGAAGAAAAAAACCGCCAGATGTGTGACCAAACTTTAACTGAATATATTTAACACTTCTGGAAAATGTAACTCCTGATTTCTAACACGTTCTGGTTGCGCTGTACCTCGCTGTACGAGAGACGGAAGGTTTGACAACCAGTGTGACTTTGACAGGTTTACTGGGCCTCAATAGTCACTCTGAAGGAGGTCACGTCAAACAACAGCTTCACACTCTCATCACTAGTGCCTGCACCGAGCAGTCTCATGATATTTACTTCACTGAAGCAGATTTTTACTACAGAAAGAATCCCAGAGGGACTGGACTGACAGCAAATCAATCATCTATTCTACAGGACAGTCAAAGTGTGTTGCTGCTATTTGTGAATTTGACAGCCGACCCTTGATAATAATAATCTTTTATAACTTTGGAACGGGACAATTTGCCTGCAAAGAACAATTGCAGCGTCATCTGGTTCGAATTGTAAAAAAAAATATCTTTATGACACAAATGCATAAAAAGACTAAACTGTATTTAGTACGTCACTTCCTGAGAGCCTCGTTGCCGATTGGAGACATGTCGGTAACCCGGGCCAATCTCATGTGACCAAACGATGATTGGGAAGCTGAACTAATCTGAAAGAAATAGTGTGTTATTGATGTGACAGAGCTATCAGCAACTGTGTTATGAACATATTGCATTGTGGGATATTTATGCCAGCGTTGCATCCAGTGATGGATGCTGTAATATTTCACCGGAAATAGTATGCAAATCATGTAGTATTGATTTCCATTCCAAGGTTTTGAATATTCAAAAAAATCGAGTTTGACATTGTGGGAATATGCTTTTCATGTAAGATCGACTTGCTGTTTGTCCCTGCTTATACTACTAGACTATAACAGATTTTATTACCCGAAATAAACAGTAAAATATACTCTAAAATTACCATAAAACCCAGTTATCCTACAGGCTACTGGCTCTAGCTTAAAATTTAGTGTAAAGACATGGGTGGTATAACTCTTCTCAAAGTGAATGAGCATATTTTCTAAAATGCCGGACTATTCCTTTAAAATAAAGACTTTGGCAAGAATTAAATAATGTCCGTAAAAATACGCTCTTTGAGGGATTATTTCCTGTCAGAAGCATATATTTCTGCCTATGGGTGTGAAGTCATAAGCAGAGCGTAACTAAACGCACACATTGATACTAAAGTACTCAACTGGAGGACAATCAAATTAAAGACAATTTCAATTTGCGATGTCCATGACAACAACTAATCATAGCAGACTGCAATGGCCAACAGTTATTTTTAAGTTCAATGGCAGCAAATAATGTGAGTCATGAATGTTGGATGTGCACAGACTAAAGTGTTCAGGAGAGGGAGGACTATACACAGCTGCAAGGAACACAGAAACACGGTCCTGAAGATGAGGATTTCATGCTGATCTGATGAATCATGACTGAATCTTTCTTTTCAGGTCTGTGAAGAGTTTGATGTCGATGTCTTTTGGCATCTTTCTCAGCCTAAAGTCTGAGGACAGAACTGACCTGTGAACTGCCTGTTCTCAACTCACCACAAATGCCAATTCTTCTACAGACTAGCGATTTGAAAGAGCTGAAAAGACGAGTTATGACAGTAGCGGATATGAGTTTAGTGCATATATACAACTCTGGTAAGACGTACTCGCTGAAAGTTTTGTGATAAATGAACACTGACTGGATGAAACAGATGATACAATCTACTCTCACATGTAACAAAAAAAGGATGCTGAGACTGATTTTGGTCATTCATAGGAATAACCTATTAAGGGATCCTAAGGCCACTCAGTCCCAGAAGCAATTCCAAATTCCATTTGCAGTTTCCATCCCCTTTGATAATGCACCTCTGCTGAGCATGTGATGTTATTGCAGTGGCAGGTTTGCACTCTGCCATTCGGTCTCATATTCATAAACGTACGGCAGACAGACAGGAAGCAGGACGTGTTTTTCTGTGGAAGTAATATAACCTCAGGAAAATATTCCCTCTCTCAGGCAGCGGGAGTAAGGACAGAGAGAGAGAGAGACAGACAGACGAAGAGAGACAGGCAGGTGGGGAAGCAGAGAATACAATGGGTGCAGATGTTAACGGATGACAGATCACAGCAAAGAGCACTGCTGCTGCTGGCAGAGTTACAGCTGACATATTTAGAGCTATGACAGTTCAAGTTTCGCCACAGAGGATTTTAAAATGATGCAAAGGTAAGTGGACTGTTAGCGAAGAGACTGAAAGCACCCTATTGTACGTTAAGTGACTCCACGATCCTCCGATAGTGAGAAAGTCCAGCAGCTGGTACAGTATAGCAAGCACGTCCCCCTTTCTGGTGATTGTGATTGGTCTGTGGTATTTCCTCTTGTCGCTTCGTCGAATTATGAATACGAAATACTTCTAAATAAATACGGAAAAAAAAATATTTCATCACACTTTCCTTCCGATCCCTTTCCTACACAACCAAAATTATTGATCTCTCTGCCTCTTTCTCCTCTCTGTCTCATCATATTCTTTATATACAGCTTCTTCCCCAGAGCGGTTTCCTCCATCGCCCCCCCACCCACCACCCCACCCACCACCCCACCCAGCTCACACCGGACAGTGCTGAAACAAACATAGTCAATAACACGACACTGTAACCAAGCACACATTTCACTTTGGAGCCATTGATGCCTGTGCTTTATCTAGTTTTATCTTGTATATATTTATTTAATGTCTTGTTTTTAAATCGTCTTGTCTTAATGTTTTTATACACTTTTTAACTGTTGCTGCTGTACTGATGAGTCGCCAACTAAATTTCGTTGTATGTTCGTACGATGACAATAAACATCCTTATCCTTATCCTTATCCTTATATCATCCGCCACATCACCCATCATCCATAATAATCCATAAGTGTGAGATATCAGCAGGGCAGTGCTCTGCTGCCGGCTTTACCAGGCTGTCTCTTTGTCTCAGCGTGCTGCTGTGAGCCGCACAAAGATCATTGTGATCCTGCATGAGAGTCAAAACAAAATGCTCAACTAGTCAGCCTAAAACTACCACTGAGGAGGAGATGAAGGTATTTAAGAACCTCTGTCAGGCTACAGTTGATGAACAGTTGGAAGTCAGCAGTAAGCTCAAGGAGGATCTTGATAACGCCAAGCAGGAGCTGAAAAATGGTCGTCTACAATGGCAAGAGGAGAAGTCTTCCCTCAAAGCACGCCAGCAAAACAACTGTGACCACTTTCAATTCCCAGGTGCAGGTCATTGCTTCCATTCGAGCACAAGAGCAGGAAGCAGTAAAACAGACACTGGAAAAAGCCCAGGCTCTCAATAAAGCCCAGATGGACGAACAGAGAGCAGAGACCAGCAAGATCTTGGCAGTTCTGAAAAAGGAGAAAAAAAAACTATCTTGACAAAACACCAAAAGGCTCTGAGTCCCAGCAGAGTTGCCTGAAAGTAATGACTGTTGCTATGCACACACAGGGAAGGAATCTTGGAACAAGCAAACACAACGGTGTGGGAGGTCCTGAGCTGATACAGACATTTGCAACGTGCCGTTGTCTGTGGATGCACCGCATAGAACAGCATACACAATTCAGTTTTTGATGATAACTTATTCATACAGGATGGAACCTATAGCATTATGGGGCCGGCCAATGTTTCAGACACAAATTGAAGGATTTTCTACAAAATCAAATGTATTCAATCATCAGATTTTGGCTGGTTCCCACTCCCCACTTTGACTCTAAAGACAGCTGATGCGTGCACATTAACGCATCCAACAAGCCATCGCTCATGTTGAGGTGGACGCCCGCTGAGGCGATGCAGCTGTCTCACACCTGTCCGCAGTGCGCTTGCCCCCGCCACAGTGTAAAAAAAACCAACCTAAGAACAAAAAGAGCGACAGAATCCTTTCCTCTTACCTCCTGTAATTGCTCCAAGTCCTTCCTGAGAGTGTCTTGGTCGACCTCCAGGTCTGCGTACCGCTGCTTCAGCGCCTGGTTCTCCTCCAGGACCACGAGCCCGCACTCCGCAGCACTGATCTTCTCCCGGTTCGCCTCGGCCAGTTCCTGGGAGAGCCGCTCCAACTCGGCCCGGTACTGATCCATCGATTCCCCGCAAACTCCATCGGCGGCCATCGCCCCTCTCTCCTTCTCTGTCTGTGCGTCTGTGTCTGTCCCCCCCCCCCCCCCCCCCCCCCCCCCCCAGTCTCTCCACCGCTTAGGACAGAGCCACAGAGGCGGGCGGAGGCTGAGAGATGCTGAATACCCCCCCCCCCCCCTCCCCGAAAGAGTCAGAGCAGGCAGTGGAAACTCAAAATAAAATATAAATATTAGTCTTTCCTATAACATTATCGATATCACTTAACCGCAGGTAAGTGTCATTAAAACGTCCGTAACAGCTGATGAAAGACGCCCTGCGATATAAAAGCAGGTCAGTGTAGCCTACTCTCTTCTGTGTGACTCTCAGCAAAATAGAGAGAGAGAGAGAGCAGTATTTTGACTTATTCATGAGTGAAAGTGCGCCACCTCTCATCTGCTGTGAGACATAACATGCACATCTTTTTGTAGTCGGACACCTGCATCTGTGCAAGGTGGCTGGCTCTATGCGCTCTCAGTATTCACACGTACCCACGTGCCCAGTGCACCATTGTATTGGATAAAAAAAGAATAATGGAAAAGGAGAGGGATTGTTTTTCACTTTGCATGTATGCTTTCTATGGTTTTGGACAGCAGTTTTATGGCGGTATATGTTTGATGTCAACTTTCGTTTTTATCCAATTATTTTTGATTCCATTATTCATTTTTTTAAAACAGTGTTTCCATCAAATACAGTAAAATCTCAAAATGTATGACTGAGAAATACAGACCTAACAATGACATCAAATGTTGAAATTAATAAAACAACTGATAATAATACCTTTATTTATAAAGCACCTTTCAAAACAAGTTATGAACTGCTTTGTATATAATTTAAAAAAGACAATAAGCAAACAGTTGATTAAATATGATAACAACATAGATAATAAAACAAGAGTTAAATCAATACAAAGCAAGTCTGAAATAGTGAGTTTTTAAAAGTGACCTAAAGAAGGCAATATGTTAGCTCCCCTGATCTCCGCCAGGTCATTCCACAACTGAGTTGCCCGAACAGAAAACGTTTTCTTTTAAGGTTTGATTGAAGAATAGCCAGCAATGTACTACCAGAGGATGTCAGGTTGCATTCAGGCTTGAAAACATTCTTGAGTTTCAATTTATTCCATAGAAGTCAGTTTAACTGACTTCTTTTAATTATCCTCAATATTTAAATATCTTTATTTCAGTGGTATCTGACGGGTTATATTTTGTTCTTGAATAAAGACAACGACAGTGAATGTATGGTCTACCATTTGTACTTTACGAAAACGATTGCTTCTGCAAATGTCCAAGGACATTGTGATATCTTGGTTTTCTCCCCCAAACAAGTCACATCAGTTGAGCCTGCCTTGCTTCCTACTAAACTGTTCGTATAGACGCCGGTTTGTAATCGCAGTAGCATAACAATGTCCTCTTTCACCCTGCCCCCTGCAGCCAGGAGAACAGCCGATCTTGCAGCAAAAAAACATGCAATAAAAGAAGATATGAGAAGGGAGAAATGTTTGACCGTTCTGGGAGGCTTGTTAAACCTAATCAGTTATGGTACTCTCAAGTGAGTTATGGCATTGATAGTGAAGGCGATGCTGCGTTATCTTAAATGATGATTATTTAAGAGATATGCCTCTGTAACACTTCTCAGAAAGAACGGGGCATGAGTGGTTTATGTCACAGTTGGAGCCTTTTCACAGAACAATATCAGCATCACAAGAAGCAGTGTTTAGTGTTACATTATAACGGGAAAAGTGATGAAATACATTTACAGTAGTGTGTGTGTTTAACTAAATAAATAAAGACGAATAAAGAAATCCCTTACATATTATTTGTACTTTTTCTCATTTAAGTCACACTTATTTACACATATTGACAGCCCCAGCACATAGTAACTATCCATACCTTCAGCTGGTATTTCCCCTTTGATCCTTTTCAACAAGTTCTCTAATTCCCCCACCTGACCTGCCAGTAACTCGGATTTACGACCCTAAATTAAGATTAGGAGAGGTTGTCAGAAAGTCAAACAGATGAACAGTTCATGGCGGCGCTGTAGCTTATCTCTGACAAGGAAGTGTTGTGTCATGACAAAATCAAATTGCTCTCCCGCACAATAACACAGCTCTCTACCAAGAAGCGTGCCGCCGTACTAAGTACCCTCCGACCTTGACTTAAACCGGGACTACGTCAGTACAGACCTATCACAAGCCGACTGCTTTCAGTAGGATACTCATTTAGAAAGGCAACTTTCTTGTTCAACGAAAGAAAAAAGTCCAGTTGTTAAAATGCAAACTTTATTTCATGTTGTCAACACAGTATATACACAACACATTTGTGAGTTGAACAGTCGCTGTAGTTTAGAGATTGCAGCCCGGCCCGCAGTGCTTTTGTGGATCACCAGGAACTCAGCACGATGTGATTTAGCACAGTGGTGTCATCATTTGTAAGAATACCAAAGTTGCTATCTGTCTGTCTCCAGCGGGTCAAAATACAGAGTCCTGTGACCTGAGGAATGTGTGTCGGTCAGCAAGCCGGGTGTCGTAGTCGCTCTGAGGAACAGCCTCGATTGAAGGGGTTTAGGTAAGCAGCATGGCAGCCAGCACACCGTCTGCTGCTGGGCCTCCTGTAAGAGCTGCAAGAGCACATACTGATGAGAGATTGTATCGCTTTTGATGAGGTTCATGCTTTAGTCAGCTTCCCTTTGAAAATATTGATGTTGTGTCTCCTTGCACTTTTCTTGAGTTACCATATGAGTATTTACTGGTTATGGTGCTGATTAGTGCCTTGGATTCTATATATATACATCCTTCCTTCTAAAATGCATTTTGATATTGTTACAATTCTCAGCTCTTTTCTTTTTTACAATAGACTTGTGTTACCTCATAATAAAGCAGGTGATGACCGGCTGGCTGCATGTGCTGTCTGGCCATCAGTTCTATATCCTTCAGCGTTTCAACCTTCCTCCATTTGGCTCTGCGGTTCTGGAACCAAATCTGAAGCACAAACAACACGTGTAGAACACATTTAAACTCAGCCATGTATGTGTAGCAGACTAAAGAAAGACCTGCAGTCTCTTGTTATCACTTTCCTCTGAGAAGAAATCCTCCTCAGTGACTAATCAATGTTTTGGTAAACACTTTTATCCTGTAATGTGTCATTTATCGTTAGTGAGGTGCCTTGTGTAAGCAGCTGACCAAAGACCTTTTTCCATTGATGACTATTTAGTATAATCAGCCTATTGTTTCAGAACATTCACAGAATTGTTAGTTTGACTTGTTGACCTAAATACCCAACATCTGTGGTCACTGGTTGTTGATTTGACCAAACTTAATCATAAGATGAATGAAATGTCAATACTGCTTTAGCAGTATTGACATTTAGCTAAATTAGCTAAATTGTTGCTATTGTACAGATTTGAATGTCAGCAGCATGATCTCGCATTATTGACTATTGCCTCACGTGAATATCCGGAATAACATCATGAATGTAATATTTAATACTGCCATAATGATTCTTTGTAAACAATCACACTCAGGTAAATTATGACCAACGATGAGCTGCACGTGTCCTACCTGTATTCGGCCCTCGGTGAGGTGCAGGCGAGAGGCTACCTGGTCTCTGCTGTTGACGTCTGGGTAGTGAGTCTGCTGGAAGACTTTCTCGAGCTCCTGCACCTGAAAGGGTGTAAAAGTGACCCTCGTTTGCCTCTTTTTCCTCTGACCTGGAAACAAATTATTGTCATTGACGTCTTCCTCATCAGCATCATTTAAACATTTCATCGTGTTTCTTTGTCAGAAATCATAATACTCACTCATGCAGTCTGTGGTCACTTTTAGAGGCTCTTCCAGTTGTCTGATTTGTGGAGTTTCTATTGGCAGAAATGAAAATGTTCTTTTGTAATCCTATTTTAATGGTAACTAAGATGTAGCAACTCCATTTTGGAGAATAAAAATAAAAGAGTAATGTGACACATACCTACACAAGAGAGCTGGTTAGATATTCTGGTGTTCTCCTTGATAACAGAGCAGTTGGGATGAACACGTTTCTCTTTCCTGACACACGTGGGCCTCCCCAGAATTTCTTCAATCGAATGTGGTAATTTCTTGTGTGGCTGGGATTCCATTTCTAGATCCATGCGGGACTCTTTCTCCGTATCTCCTCTATTCCACATCTCCAGCAGTTTATCCCCCGCCATCAGCAACTTCGTCATCAAATGTAAAACAGTAGTGGTACACACTCACCGTTCACCGGTATTCAGGAGCTCAAAATATCCTCTTATCACCACGTCTCAGGCTAAAGACTTCTTCTTCTTCTCCTCCTCCTCTCTGAAAACTTTGTTGGACTCTCTTTCTGCAAGGTGAGAACAGTTAGGTTGCCCCCCCCCCTCCCTCCCCTGTCAGCCTGAGTTTGACCTGCATCACATGGTCATTATCAGGGAGGAGCCACTGGCAGTATAACTGCACACCTCTAGGATTTTTTAAAATCTCCATTTCAGTGTCTAAGAACTTTTAAGGCGTGCTCATTGTAAATATAAAAACTTGACAATATTATCTGCCCTTATCACACACACACACACATACACACACACACTGAGTTGTTACATTTCCAATGAAGCTTTTCTGCCTTCCATGTAAAGCAAAAAAGCAAATTCGTGCTTTGTAGGGCCAAGCTCTGACAAAATCTGTGTGGGCCTGCAGTTTGATTAACACCTGCATAACATTCGGCCATAAAACATATTTAAACTGCTGCTTCTCTTTCTTATCACCAGATTTATTGGAAGCCTAATCTTTATCACCTTGGCCTCAGCATGCCCTCTCACACTTGAGTTCACCTTTCAGACACACTGGGAACACGACCCCAGTGACTCCTCTGTGGCGTGTTTGGGTACAATGTCTCCATCTAGTGGTGGTGGCTCTTCAGTGCAATCCCCTTTGATTCTCTGACCATAGCAATGTAACATGATGAGGTCTTCCTGTGTGTCACGTCAAAGATCAGGTGATGATGTTAATAGACCCTTTTCATGGTAGACATTTTGAAATTTCATCACAGGTAAAGCACATTGTCCTCTATTAGAGGAGGAGGTCCTAATGAATCACTTGAATAGCTTACTGAGACACTTATAAGACCTGTCGCTTTCCTGCTATGACAAGTCAAAATGTCTGCTGTGAAAAAGGCCTATTAAGTGGATTTTGTGAGATATTTTTTGAACCTGGGAATAAAAGGTTAGATTGAGGAAGATGACAAAAAGGGATCTTTTGTTTTTAGGTTTAACTTGACAACATAAAAGGGTGAGGACATTGACAAGCTTACAAGGTAACAGTGTAGTGATGAGAAAAAAATGAAAAACAGATTTATTTTAATTTCAGTTTGTCACACATAATGCACAGACAGCTACAGGAGCCTTCATGTTTCGATAAAGACAACAGATATTCACTCTAACCATGTGGATGCCGCTGTTCTCTACCTCTCTGGTTTCTCATGAGTCACAACATATGACGCACATGTGTCCCTTGTGGTCTGTATGTAAACGAATGTGTGTGCTGCTCTAAACGGTACAGTGAAAAATACACATTTTATGCAAAAAACATTTGCTCTCTGTCACGGATGAGCCTGGAAACAAAGGTTAAGCTTGTTGAATGTGATTATTTAAATATACCCAAAGCTGCATTCTTTGAAAAATTAGCAGGGCCACGGGACGCAATGAGACACTGGATCAGAAGAAGCCACACTTTGGGATTTGGGCAATTTTCTTCCAGCTAGGATAAATAACTTAATTGTTTTGGTGCTGTTTCAGTGAGACAATGTTATTTCTATCCCTGTATAGTGCCTAAACCTGATCTGTCTAGCAGAGGATAATTGATCATGTTGAATACTCATTGACAGGATAATAGGATCACAAACTCCTAATATTCTTTATGCTGTCAAGAGTGATTATAAAATCTTTGTTGACGTATACCGAAGACAATGCAGTCTAATCTTCTTAGTAACACTGTAGCAGAATCTTTTCATCCAAAGCAACCAGTGTATCCCCCGACAATGAGGGTCTGAAAAGATTCTGGTTATCATAATATACAATGATTCTGTTGCTATGGAAAACTACAAGTTGTAGAAAAAAAAAGAAATACAAACCAAGATGGTATTTTGTAAAACTGTAAAGAAAAATATCTTGTTACAGTGAAAATAGAAATGCTGGTTCTCCATATGCCGATACCAGCAACTTCCATTTTTAATTACCAAATATTTGCTCTAACATTAAATCATTAAAACAGTGACCAGACCTTAACAATGTTTTATGCAATTCTCATATAAAGGAGCTGAAAACTAATTTTGAGACAGAGAAAATGCCTTTTTAGACACTTTTAGTTCACATTTCGACCTCTAAATGAAAACAATATTGATTATCTGCTTACACGTGGGGCACATTATTCTGTAACAGGTTCCCTGTCCACTCAGTGATTGATTGCACGCTGCCCCTCTCCCAATTCGATTATGGAGTAGTCTCCGAGGCTTAATGTGATCATGTGTCTCTGAGTTACAGCTTGACGCAAACACTCAAATGTGAACCGTCGTGATCAATGCGCTGAAGGGTTGAAAGATAGGACGAAAGAAAAGAAAGTTCTTCTTTCTTCACTACATTGGCTTTGTTTGGTGACTGGTCTCATGTTCACACAAACATTATTGACACGCTTTAATGAGCAGAAGACAACAATGGCTTTGCTGCTTATCACTCCCAGTTCAACCAGTTCATGGCATGGCGTACACATGCACAACAGGATTCCGGCTTCATTCAGCTTTCATAAAGTGTTATGAAAGAATAATAGCACCAATTCCAGGCCCTCACTCCATGCTATGTGATGGATCCTTGTATAGAGTATGCTGCATTCAGTCACATGCACACAGAGCAGATGCCCTCATGATGCCTCCGTGTTGCTTCCCTCTGTGCTTTGCAACTTTCAGGTGAACTCAATTTCCTTCATCTTTTACATTTGGTGCATTTATTTTCAAGCTTACATTCCGTCTAAACCAACATTTTCTCATAGTATGTAAAAAAAAACGTTTTTATAAAAGATTCTGCACAGGCTGTAAGAGGAGAGCGTCAATGTCACAGATACTTATCAGTCGTAGTTTACTGTATGAAGGTCCGAAATACAATTTACTTGTTTTTTTGTCAAATTAACAGATATATATGGAAATATCTTGACAGCTATTTGATGGGTTGACATGAAATTCTGTACTGACATGTATGGTCCCCAGTCGACGAAGCCTGCAGATTGTGATGATGACCTGACTTTTTCCTCGAGTGCCGTTTGTGGTTTTTATTGAAATGTCTCGAGAACAATTGAATAGATTTTCATGAAACATTGTACATTTATCTTCTCTGCTAGCGCCACCACCAGGTCTACATTTTAAACGTGTCCAGTACTTTGATTTATGACCAAGTTGTCTTTAGGTTGTAACATTTCAAAGTCCAGCTGCTTATTTAGATGCTACACGTCCACAGAACCCTACAGATGGTATTCTGTGTACAGAGGACTGCATAAAATGCACTGTAAAAACGATTTAATAAATTGCAGAGGTAATCGTAACAGTAAAAAAAGAAGAAGTTGTGTGACAGTGTCTGGGATCAATTTAAGGCGAGGTGTTCCTTTGATGAACTTTGTTCTTAAATAGCCGACTGCATGCTTGTTCTTCCTCCTACATGCAGCAGCCTGTCTGTGACCTGGATCTTCACTTTAAAACAAGAAGAGATGCAGTGAGTACATCTGAGCTTCCTCTGCTGCCATAATACGACTTCCTTAATGAACTAGATGTGGGTCGCTATCAAACTCTTAATTTTGACTAATAATATAATTGAATCTATCATTTAGGGGAAGTCTAACTTTCCGGTTAATGAATAAATTAAGTTAACGTTTACTGAACAATAATTAACTCATCATCAGTAAGAGATTTGTAACATGTGATAGTAAGGGAGGTCTGGAGGCCAAAAAGTGCAAGACATAAACAAGCTATGCCCTGAAGATTGGATTTCAACTATTAAGTACCTCTTCAGGCTTCCGGGGTCTTGTGATGAGAACAGGAGTTGTGTTTGAGGGCAACCGAGAAAGAGAAACGAATGCCTTCTCCTAGTGACCAGATGCTGGTTGGTCAGCTGCTATTACTGTTGTAATTGGGCTCACACGAGCTGCTGGTGGCACTCATTTCAGTCAACAAGCGTTAAGCAGTCTCAAGGCTAAACTCCTTCCTACCAAAGTGCACACGCCCACCTCCTGGCTCTCTGCCTTCTCTATCAGACTCTCCCGTCCTCTTGATGTGTTCCCTCCCCTCTCGCTGATGTTCCTTCACTTTCCTGTTTTGTATTCGGACCCAAAGATCACCACCTGAGCCTTTAGGCTGACATGGCTCCAGGAAAGGACAGTAATGGTCTTGACAACTACGCATTTGCAGTAAGTATAACCTTTGCTACATTTTTTTTACAGGAAAATGTTTTGAAAAGATTACAAACTTAAAATGTTCTTGTAAAGCCATTCAAGACAATTATAAAGCTTAAAATACATGGTCATGTGGAAATCCAATGATTTCCTTTTAAAGTGTGTGAATCTGGACACATTCTATGATGATGTATCTCTTCTCTAAGTGCACTGTGGGTCATAGTTGTTTTCATCAGTTAATAATTGACACCCGATAGAATAGCTGGCAAAGTAGCGTCATGGAAACATAGGAATGTGCATTCTTGCTCCTCCATGCTTAAAATGACAAGACTGACATGCTGTTTAGTCAGAGAAACAGGAGGTTTTAGGTCAAATCTTAACTTCATTCAAAAGTGATGATACTTTGTCTGGACTGAGCCCAGAATAAATAAATAAATAAATAAGAAAGACAGTATAACATTTAGTCCTTCTGATGAAAATGTGTAACTCATCTGACTGTAACTTTTTTTTTCTTCTAGAAATTATTAGAAAGTCGTGAGCTAACAAATATCTAACCAATTTCCCTTACGAGGAATTGTCAGGTCTATGGGCGTCCCACAGTTGTGCTGGTTGAACGAGTACTAAAGCATTCAATTGTTTGACTGTTGTTCTGAGATTTGACCCATATGACAACATTACAGATCTGCAGCATGCCATTACTTCATGTGTCCTCAACTGACCTAGCTGTCTGTTTCTCCGTCTGACTAATTGAAGCTTGAGGGGCGCGTTTGTGATCTACCTGACACAGAACGTGGAGAAGAAATGGACACGTCCACAGAGGAAAACAGCAACAAGCTAGCATATTGTGTGACAGATGTACCGCCCTGGTACCTGTGCATCGTCCTCGGCATCCAGGTACGTCAGCAAAAGGGGGTTTTAACGCCACGTTTGACAATGAGGCTCTAGTCCTTTCCTGATTAAGAGACAACAGCATAGCTTCTGATTACTATGACGTCGCAATGCAAACATGACAACAGTGTCACATGAGAGCTTCTGTTTGACGTTTCCTTCATGCTTGCTTAGACTTGGTCTTGTTTTCATAAGCCTTATTGTACAATTAGCTTCAGATACAGTTGAGATGACAAAGTCAGGGAGTCTTTGTATGTGTTTAGCAGCTGTGCTCAGTCAGACTTTCCTCTGAAGACCTGACCTAGTTGTATTTACCCATAAAACATATTTCCTTTTCTACCATTACCATTTTTACAGCATATAACACTGGTCACTCCAGGTGTATATGTAGTCCACTGACTTGCTACAAACATGTCATGACATGTTAGCTTTTTAAATTCTCCTCATGTACATCAGACATGAACTAAATGTATCTCTTCATATCTTTTCCCCCATCGGTTTTTCGTTCAGCACTGTTTGACAGCATTTGGGGGAATCATCGCCATCCCACTAATCCTGTCTCAGGGGTTGTGTCTGCAGTTTGACGGCCTCACACAGAGCCACCTCATCAGCACCATCTTCTTCGTCTCTGGTATTTGCACTCTGTTGCAAGTTACTTTCGGCATTAGGTAAGGGAGTAAAATGAGGGGTAGTTTAATGAGCAGGAAGATGTTTGGGTGATAAATGTCAAACCTCAGGATTTTATCACCTGCCATGTCAGAGTGAACCTTGAACAAGAGAATATTCTACTGTGTTAGTGGGCGCAGCTTCTATTTAAGGGATTACAGGAGGAGTAAAGGAGAGCTTTCACCTGAGTATGCTTTCAAATCATCATCATTTCCCTTTATGCCTCTTGGCATGTAGGGCAGCAACAAAAGTCTTCCACTCCTGTCTGTCCTGGGCGAGTCGCTGGATGGTGCCCCATGAGTGGTTTAGGCTCTGCATCTCCTCCACAGTTATTCTCCATGTGTTTCTTGGTCGGCCTCTTTTTCTTTTCCCTTCTGGTGTCCAATGTAAGGCTGTTCTTGTGATATCAGCAAGATCTTTTCTCAACACATATCCTATCCATCCTCATCTTCTTCTCATTAGGATGGTCTCCATGCTTTCGTGTTGGCATTTGTCATACAGTTCTTTATTTGAGATGGTGCTTGGCCAGAAAATGTTTTCAAATGTTAAGGTGATTTTAGCTGTGACGACAAAAAAAGGGGTAAAAGAAAGAATGACATATTGTGATACCTAAAACGTCTTTCCTATTTGTTTGTTGCCACTGCATTTCTATTTAAGTATCAAAAACATATAGCTTATAGCTACAGTATAATACGAATACTAAGTGATACATTTTTAATACAATATGATGCAAAACAATGTAAACAGATACAAAGTAATACAATTTGATGCAGTGGATTACAACTTATTCTCTGTTGCTGCAAATGACAGAACAGAGTACCCGAAAGAACAAAATGCAGACCAGCAGCACAAAGTGTTAAAGCTGCTCAATGTGACGTATCGCTTGTGTGCAGAGACATACACACATGTAGAAATGATACAACGGCTGTTCTTTGTTCAGGAGCCCTACAAACTTCAACCGCGTTGTGTTGCTCTGAACTGGCTGAATATTGGTGTCACAGTAGGCTTAGGGCAGGAATTTCAATCTTATTATGTTTGGAATCGAGCTATTGCTAAATCTGCATTCCCTGACTTAGCACCACTGCTGCTTTCTTATCTCTATCCAAAGTTCAGGACATTTTAAGTCTCCTGCGGTCTAATGTGAATTGCTGACAGTACCGGGACTTTGAGCAGCATAATGAGGATCATTAGATGGCAGACGACTTTAACTCAGTTAACCCCTGATACAGCAGTCCACCCAATTAGAGCGCACATGATTTAAATCAAGCCCACCACTAACAATTTAAAACACACTTTGAAACAATTGCAATATAGTGCATTTTTGAGAAATAAAAGAAAATATATTGAACAGAAAGCAAAACAATTTGAAGTTGACATGGTACAAACAAAACAGAATGTTTCAGAATAAAACACAGAACCATCCAAAAATTGCCCCGCTTCAGACTCTCGCTCTCTAAATTGAAACATGTTCATTTCCTTTTGTTGAACTGCTCATTGTTGCATTTCCTTCTGATGGCCGCTCGCACGTCCGAGGCTCTCGTCTGTGGAAATTCTTCGATAACAGCATCTGTTAAGAGAAGAGACGAGAAATGATGTCACACAGCATATTCATACAACATTTTCTTCTATTTTGACTACACAGGAAATCCTGTTGAACCAATATTATTTTTTGAACAGTAAATCGGGATTAACATTGAGGAACTACATCAATATGATATGCCAATATTCCTACCAGTGCAGGTCAAACATATTTCATCACGGGTGGTGTGTTTCCCACAAACATGTGATCCTGCTGCTTTATAAATCACAGAAGCTTTAAATTGTCTAAATACGACTCAAGACGATTACCTACCTGTTATGGCCTGCACTTTGGCAACGTCCAGTTGTCTTTTAGGAGGTCCCAGTTTCCCAGACTTCCCAGTCAGGGTGGAGAGTGCAAGGACGTCCTTCGTGAAAACCAGGGCAGCCGGCTCCTGGCAAAAAAGGGTCATGATCGATGAAGCCGCAGGAAGGCCGTCTTTGAAACCGTCACTGTGCTGCCAGCCAAGGCGTGCTGTATATGAGAGAATCAATGGAACACATTGATATACAGTTGGAAGATCTCGCCCTACCTATTAGGAATTAATAGACGTTATTCACATATGAATACAATGCGCTTCATTATTAAAAACAGTGCTAGTAGTCTGTACATCCCTCTATGGAGCGGTACCACCAGTGGTGTGGAGGTTCCTACTCTCTACTAATTCACATGACTGATGTGTGACACATGTAACCTAGTAAATCCCATCACTTCATTTCTGACACATTTTAACTTGAACAGCAGACGATGGTGGGGAAGACAAAAGGAACGTGGTGTCATTTTTCTATAGCCCTTACACTGTGCAATCAACATTTACTTCACAATGACAAGTTAAAGCAAAAAAGTTATTTCCACTTTTATTACATACCTTTTCAATTTCGCTGTCTTCAGAAAATGATGTCGATGACATCACGGATGAAGGTGTCCTGTTAGCCGAGGGCATCATTGTCCGGACATACTCCACACACTCCCTCATTTGCTTGACCAGTTCTGGGAGGTCTAGGTGAATGTAATAATAAGTGGAAAAATAAAGTTGGATTTGTTCGATGAGTATGAACTCTGTACGTGGTACAAGACAGAAGGATTGACTGTGAAAGTTGGCCAGTAGTATATGGATAATAGTAATACTTTTCAGTACAGAGCAATATTGTGTAAACAAGCTAAATCACAGTTTAAACATACTGCCTTCTGAAATGTCAACCCCTCCAATTCTCATCTGAACACCTACCACGAAGGGCTGCCATGATGTCATCCATGCTGTGACCAGTGTTATCATCCATCTGTTGATACAAGAAATAATGGAATACAAAAATTAGAATTACGGTACTTTAAACCACATGTCCTTGTCAGGTACAGATAACTGACGCGTTATACTATTATAGGACTGATATTTCCCACAATGGAACATTTTTCAACTCAAGATTTTTGGGTCTGTATGTTACATAAACCTTCAGAATGAAAATAATTGAATGTTTGTATTAGTGACAACATTACATTAGAGTCGACAGGTGAGGTTGAGTTATGGTCTGACTGAAACACGATTATGTGTTTATGTGATGAATATGTGACAAAGTTTTCCTCAGTTCGGTGTAGGATCGATCACTGTTGACCATCATTCAAGGCTCTATTTTTATTGTACTTGCCGTTTTCTGGGCTGATGATAAACACAAGTCTTCATCAGAGTCGCTTTCCTGAATCTTTAAAGAAATGAAAAGAGAATAGAGCTGTAAAAGGCTATCACATGAGTGAACAGGGACTGTGTGTACAGATAGATACTCTTGATGTGGACTTGAGAGGAGCTGCACTTTTGTCAAACAAATGTAACCTTTTTATTGCTGCTTTAAAAATTATTATGGTTGTTGATTTACCCCCAAGCTATCTCGCACAACATCTGACGTGATATAAGATAATAAGATGACATGCCTTATAGTACTCCTATCCTGACTTCGTATCTGTCTGGCTCTCTTCTCCTCATTGCCCTTGTGATATCTCTTTGCCATTTCCAGACTTCCCATTCTCCAAGGTGGTACATTCACGTTGCTGGCTCCTTCCATGGCAATGTTGTCCATGCCAGAGTGGACATGTCCTGCTTGGACACAAAATGCCACCCTCGTCAACACGTCCTCCACAGAATTTATCGAGGTGTGGCAGAGTCGAATGAGAGCGGTAAGAAAACCCATCTGATCTTTCTATGAGCGACTCACAGCGCAACTCATTGAACATTTTCCGTGAAAGGTATTTTGTTCACATGTAAATGGCCACTGGCCAGTTTTGAACCTGTGAACCTAGCAGTAGTATCCAAGTGTGAAAGCCATATGATAATCGGACAAAAAACTTTGTATGAGGTAAAAAAAAAACCACACAACTGGGGAAGCACTCGTCTGTTTTGTAAGTGGAAGCAAACCAATAGCTCATAGGCAGTTGCAGATAGTGATATAACAGCATAATAAACACCTTTAAATCAGGCAAACACAACTTATTTTATGTGGCTGAAAGCTGCACTCATCAATATTTTTATACAACCAGAAGTTCAAATGACAACGTGTAATGTGTAATGTGTCACTCATGGTTAAAAACTCCGGGAATAGTTATCCTAATCAGCAGTTCCCCTCATACAGAGAGCTTTGACATCTTTCAGATCGTTGTTTTGGTCTTACAGCCGGCAGCTTTGATGTTTCGGATCAGTGCGACTGCTCTTCTCAACCTTGTTTCCGGGCAACTGTTTTCAGGGAAAAAACAACTGAGTGCTACCTAACCAGCACCAGCAGCAGGTATATAAAGTTAGCGACTAGCTTGTTGCGGACGACAACAGCAAGATGATGAAAACTGAAATGTGATGATGAAAAAGAATCTTTAATCTGATAAACTTTGGTTTTGTTGACCTCCGGGGCACTTATGGTGCTGACTGACAAACCCTCAGTTTACAACATCTCACAGAGGAGAAAAGCAACAATATCAATATACAATAATACAATATCCAGCACCATTCTGACCTCCTGAACCACTTTGTTGAATTGTTACTCTCTTGCGGGGTAAGGACCCTGACATATGGCTTATTTTAAAAGACTCAGAGGAAGACACTGTGAACTTACGAGGACACGAATGAAACTAATTTTGACATTAAATTAATGTGCCATGTTTTACTATCTGGAAAGTATGCATTTACGCTTTAAGTGTGGAAACTCACAATTATAATTATGAATTCATTCATATTTGTTATTATTGATCAATATCAAGCTACAGACTGAAGTTTCATGACCCTAGTTTATGACCCCTAGCCGGCACTCCTCTGTGCCGGCTAGGGGTCATAAACACACACACACACACACACACACACACACACACACACACACACACACACACACACACACACACACACACACACACACACACACACACACACACATGGAGACACACATCCGACTGTGAATGAAAGACTTTAAGGAAACTGACTTTTGATGCAAAACAACATGAACCTTGAATAATTGATATGTTATGCTGAGCTAACGTGTTTATAGGAAAAGTGCTTTGACAAGTTGGTTTTGGACGTTCTGTTGACCTCGCTCCCACAGAATGACTTCTTGAGATGTAATCTACATCTCTGCTACAAATTGTCACTTTCTTTGTAACCATTGCGTTTTGCATTTGTTCGAACCTTCGTTTGTAATTATAGAAAATGAATCTTGGATTACTGACCTACTAAATATAGTGTTCCTTTTAATTCATTAATTGTGCAACCTTGAGATTTACAAAATCTCTAAATTTGAAAACATTTCAGTTTATAGATATTGTGTATTGTTAAGTTCATGAGAACTCTGTTAACAATTCTTTTGGTTTCCTGTCATATAAATTGGACGTTGAGTTGAACAGTACCATTGGTCTGAACAGCGATTGAAATATGGTTACAACAATGTGACAATAATCATAGCTATTAAGCTCATCTCTGGTATACCTTTGTAATTAGAGCGCCGCCACATTTTGATCTCATCTTACTTGTCATTCTTCAGCTGCAGGGGTCCATTATGGTGGGCTCACTCTTCCAGGTCTTTGTTGGTTTCACCGGCCTCATCGGCCTCTTCATGCGCTTCATTGGACCTCTCACCATCGCACCCACCATCTCTCTCATTGGACTGTCTCTGTTTGACTCAGCCGGTACCAGTGCTGGCAACCACTGGGGTATCGCCAGCATGTGGGTAAAATTACCAAACAGTGTCATTTTAGGGTTTGGGATTATCACTTTGTGATAAGTGCCTTTGTCAAAAAATCTGTGAGCTCATCCACTTTGCTTCATGTTGGTTAGTACTAGCTTTAGCAACACCGTATTACAGTCCTATTTAACACTGTGACATTTACTGTATATGAATGAATGGCTTTGTCCCTGTCTCTCACAGGACCACAGCACTGATCATCCTGTTCTCACAGTACCTCCGTCACATACCTGTGCCCTTTCCTACGTTCAGCAAGGAGAAAAAGCTGCACACCTCCCGTGTCTACGTCTTTCAGATTCTCCCTGTGTGTATCATCAAACAAGTTGATTGAAATATATTGAGTAGAGTATGAATTTAATCTTTAGACTTTATTCTTTTTTTTCTGCGTGTCCTCAGGTTCTGCTTGGAATAACTTTGCCTTGGCTCGTTTGCTACATTTTGACAATCTACAATGTATTTCCTACTGAACCAGACCAGTACGGCTATCTGGCCCGTACTGACCTAAAGGGAGATGTTGTGAGCCATGCTCCCTGGTTAAGTTTTCCGTACCCAGGTAAAAGGCCGACAAACTATCACCTGAAGTTAGTTTTTGTTTATAAAAAAGTAAATAGAAAAAGAAGGGTTGGCTGGTTATAACACTGTGTCATTCTCTGTTTCCTTGTGTTTGAATCCAAACTTAGGTCAGTGGGGGATGCCGACTGTGAGCCTGGCAGGGGTGGTTGGCATCTTAGCTGGTGTGATTTCCTCCATGATAGAGTCTGTAGGAGACTACCACACTTGTGCCAGGCTGTCTGGGGCTCCACCTCCCCCTAAACACGCTATCAACAGGGGTATTGGGATTGAGGGACTGGGCTGTCTGCTGGCTGGAGCCTGGGGTACAGGAAACGGTACAACTTCATACAGCGAGAATATTGGAGCCCTCGGTATTACAAAGGTAAGACGAGCCAGAGCACATCTGGAAGTGATTTTCTCCAACTGACAAATTTAAGCACAACCTTTTTGTTTCTTTTCAGGGTCATTGATGTTGTTTAAATACAGACAGTTTCATTTTGTAGGTTGGCAGTCGCATGGTGATTGTGGCCAGCGGGGTCTTAATGGTCGCCATGGGTGTGTTTGGTAAAGTGAGCGCCATATTCACCACTATCCCATCACCTGTGGTTGGAGGGATGTTCATGGTTATGTTTGGCGTCATCTCTGCAGCAGGAATTTCTAATCTGCAGGTACACATTCAAAGATCTTAGGCTTTTTGGCAAAGATGGGGTTTTTTACATTGACATTTTAAATGTCGGTTAAAACGTTTTATTTTTTACTTTGTTTCACCACATTCTCAGTATGCCGATATGAATTCTTCTCGGAACATCTTCATTTTTGGATTCTCCATGTTCTCTGGTCTGGTCATTCCCAACTGGATATTTAAAAACCCCAAAGCTATTGCTACAGGTACATGAATTAAATGTCACTATACAATATCTGTCATTTTCAGATAACGCATCCTACCTTTACTTGATTATTTTAAACATTTTCATTGTGTTGTGTTCAGGTGTCGTTGAACTCGACCAGGTGCTACTGGTACTTCTGACAACCAGTATGTTTGTAGGAGGTCTCTTTGGCTTCTTTCTGGACAACACAATTCCAGGTATTTTCTACATGGAAGTATTCGTTTTTTATGTTTAAATAGTTTGGGTAATCTAAATCCTCTTCTCTATTAAGTCACTATTTTGTCCTAATGTTAACAGCAAAATAAAATTGTAAAAATATGTGATATGCAATCTTGATGATTAAACCAGAGATCCAGCACAAATGTCAATGTCAAAGAGTCAATATAGAGTCTTCAGTAGACCGTAGTAGTACGGTTTCACACATTTAACACGTGTCTAACAGGATCAAAGCATGAACGAGGCATCCTGGCTTGGAACAAAGCACACGAGGATGACTCCAGCAACACACTGGAGAGCGGAGAAGTCTACAACCTCCCCTTTGGAATCAGCTCTTACTTGTCTTCTTCCTCCTGGCTCCGGTACACACCTTTCTGCCCTCCTGGTGAGCCCAGCTCCCTGGATGGATGCACAGCAGATACTAATGCCCTGGAGCCTAAGCAGCAACCTGGACATCCAGAGCCTTCACAGATTATTATTGGAGTTGCTCTGTGAGTTGTGTACTCACTTTCAGCATGCAATTTTGGGAATTTAGCATACAATACATCAGAGGCAGCTCAGTTTGGACTTCTTTTCATTTGTTAAAGACACTGTACTGTAACAACATGGTGTAACCTTTTGGGGAGCTGTTTTGCATACGATTGCTTATGGTTTTCTTTAGGGAGGTACATAAGTACCTGATTATTAATAATTGTTATAAATGATATATATAAATCTTACAGACAAATTTCTGTAGAGTAATTTGTTTTTACACCGCACACTTGAGTAAAACTAATGAATTATTTAGCTTATCAGTTTTAGAACGTGATCACAAGCAGGTGCTAGTGAAAAAAGTAGGTCCATGATGTTTTATGTTTTTTTATTGCATTTAGCATATACATCTTATAAAGAGTTACATGTTTATGCTGTGCCTCATGTTTGAATTAACTTTGCTGTGACAGTAAATATTTTAATAATCGTGTTATTATCAGTCAATGCACTTTACTTATATGTGGCAACAGTTTGTTATAGTTTCTGACAGGATTTCTCTCCCAGGCTTCTTACAGCCTGCCGTTGTTTCCTCAATCTATACAAACTAAGAGCACCTGCTAATCTCTATGGATCTTTTTCATATGAGCATGTCACACATGGAGCCATTGGGCAGCAACATCAGTATCAACTCAGTTATTCTCTGTCAGATCCTGCTTGATGGCTCTGTACAAACTAACAAAAGACTCAGCCCACATCCGTCGTTGGTGTTCGGTTGAGGAATCGACCATCACCTGGGCGGTGTATACCAAGGTCAACAGGGTGCGCTCAAAATCTTCCTGATGCAGGTGACCGACGTGGTGTGAAAGGCCAGAGATGAGCTTAAATACGTCTGATAGCTTCTTGGGAATGATCTCCTCACAGATGACTTCCAGGTTTCTCGTCTTGCGGAGGGAAGCCAGCTCAGCATCTTGCACTGACAACTCTCCACTTGCCTCAAAGTGAATGCCAGTAAGCAGGATCTAGTAGAGGAAAAGAAGAACAACTAGTGTTCATTGAGGTTTTTTTAGCTGGTTTCACACCTCAGACACTCATTTATGGATGTACGTGTCTCACCTCGAATAACAGATGAACGTCATCGAAGGAGTCGTGGAAGGTGGGGCTCACCACACTTGTCAACCCTCTTTTCATTTTCCTTACAGCTGGGAATAGAGCTAGTATGTCAAGAGAGATAGAGAGGGAGAGTAAGGGATGGTAGAAAAGCAACAACAGTTTCCCAAGCAAAACCTTTCATTTCAAGTGCGTGTCTCGTAATTTACTGCTGTGGACCCAAAAGGCTTCTTGAAACTGTTAAGCTGGAAATCCATGTGACAAGCGGTTCAAAACAAACTCTGAACTGTCCGGGAGATACTGCAGTTAATCTATGATATGCATTTCAAACGCTGCGATCTCTGACCTTACAGATGACTTCTATCTGCAGGCGATGCGACGTGACCTCAGACTTCAAAGGCAGCAGAGGAATGAAGGGCGGTGTAACACATGGATCGTACAACAGGGTCCAGATGATTTCAGCATGCAGTCATGCTCATTTTCACAGCATGGGGAGAGCAGGGTGTCAACCACAACAAATCCAATGCGGTCTAAGAGAGCTCAATAACCATTACGCATTTGTCCAGCCATTCCTCAAATTCAAATACTATGCAGACACGGTACACGAAATACTAATAACTGCAGAAACAGAGCTCAAAACCTACATACAGCGGTGCTTTGAGCTAAATGTTTAAATGCACAAAAATGACTACGCTAACATATACAAATGTTCAGCAAGTACAATTGCTGTGTCCCAAATCTATACTACATACAGATTCTAAGCAGGAAGCAAAGCCTGAAGCCACTTTTTTGGCCCATGCACAGGGCGAGCACTTTTCATCCACGTGACCGGGCAGCATTCTCGCATCCGGTATTCAAATTCCTATAATGCATCCATGTCTGGTATTTGCTCATGTCTTGGACAAATTTTAATTGTGCCCAAAGAAAATCGAGGGGATCAGCAAAGTTTTTTGAAATCATGGTGAGGGGCAACATGAAAGAGGAGCCACTGACAGAATGGCATTGCTATTCATCAAGGTAAAGAACTGAAAGAGAGAAATCCAGACTAGAGAGAGATTCAGACCACTGTTTCCAATTACTGTCCAGTATCTCCAACCATCTGGCTGGTTTTATTAATGCATGCTTTATCTGGAGCTCAGGCAGTTTACATGTCAGATGGTATATGATGATAATCACCCCACCCCCCTCCTCTCCTGAACATGGTGAGTCTTTTAGACGCTCACTACGCAAGTTGCATCGAGTTCTGCAAATTACGAGTGAATTGCGGGAACAACAATCAGGTAAACTTGTGATGCACGGTGTTTATAAACTGCAGCTCAGAAAAGATAACCACGGCGCGCGTGAA
Source organism: Melanostigma gelatinosum (assembly GCF_949748355.1). NCBI lineage: Eukaryota > Metazoa > Chordata > Actinopteri > Perciformes > Zoarcidae > Melanostigma > Melanostigma gelatinosum. The sequence continues at coordinate 19,712,705 of NC_136634.1, forward strand.
CATGCCTTCAAATGCGCGTGCATGAAATGAAGCTGATTGTAAAATATTGTGAGGACTGGACTAATGACATGGAAGGAGAGTCAAAGCTCAGTGTTATATTGTAATACTAGCCACACTTTAATTTTCTTCAATTTCTTATTCAAGGTTAATATTCTCTTATCTCAAGATTATATTGAAAATATTCTGTTTAATAAATGTTTGTTTACCCCACATTGCTCTGTATCTCTCTGCTTATTCTTAGACCAGCTAATGTAGCAAACTGTTTGAAAGGAGGGAGGATTGTAGGAGCAGCACTGGGTGTCAGGAGTGACTGTGTGGCGATGGCAAATGGTCTCTCTCAGTTTACATGTGTTTCGTAGGAGAGAGAGAGAGAGCACACGCATGCATTGATGTGTTCAAAGCAGATTTGCAGAGGGCCCATTCACTGGAACTTTTCAGGGGCCAAGCCATTTGAACAGATGGAGGTAACTCATACAGACATAAATGCAGACAAACAGGAAGTTAACCTGTCGTGCACAAATTCAGGCCAGTGGCTGTGACTGTGCTGGACTGCGTTGTTTCGTGCCATCATTTGAACCTGCGGCAGTGCAATCAAAACCATACAGCTTTGTCTGGAGTCCAGTCTGGAGTAAAGATGTTGTGTCCAGCTCATACAGTGTGTTAGATCCTGGGATACTTCTGGCCCGATACGGGGCTACTTACTGACTCAGCTCTCTATTAAAAGATTGTCGAGCTGGTGTTCTTGCGAGGGAACTCGCCTGGCTCTTCTAACTGCCGTTACTCCCGACGTCTACCCTGCTTCCTCCGGTCTGAGCGCGCTCGGTCGAGGGGCCACCCTGACCCCGGGCGCTCCTACCAGTCGCGTCGGTTATGGCAGCTTCCCTCTTATGGATCCGTGCTCTTGGTAAATGCCAGGTTAGGTTTTAACGGCTAGGATTACTTCTAAAACCGTAAGGGATTGTTAAGTGGATTCGGTCTTCTAGGATAACCTTACAGAACTCACTTGTTAGACATACAATGGATTTAACTTTTTACTGCCACGAGGAACTTTTACTACTTGAGCAAATAAATGCACTTGAGAATTTTACTTTAAATGCAGATTAGATATTTATTGCAGGTTATATTTCGTTAGTTTGCAAGGGTTTAAGATACAGCTCACATAAAATGTCACTACACTTGATTCGTTACTTTAATTTTCTTCTTAGGTTATACTCATTGGTTTTAGATGCCGAGACGGCTCGGTTGGAGCTGGATTTCCAAAGGTGCGATGAAAAGGTTCTTTTGGAGTTGTTAGGAGCGAAGGTCTGGCCAGACCCTCGGACTCCTCCTGCTCCTGCAGCGGTGTTCGACCAACAGTCCACAAGGCTCTGTACAAAGTCTTTCTAGGGCGGCGGCGTTCCTCCGTCGTTCAGTTGTTAAAGTCGAGCAGTGGGGAGAGGAAAATCTCCGTCTTTCAATTCTTTGTCCACGAACAGCGGTCTTCTTTCCGTGAACCGAGACGAAGTCCTCGAATACTTCAGTTGCAATCGTCCGTATCTTCTTCTCAGAGCGTCTGGACGGCTCGTGTAGAAATCCCAGATTGGGGCTTGCAAGCGTCTCCTTTTATCCTTGATTTGGGCTATCTGTCCCCCCCCACCTATTCTGAACACATGTCTCCGGAAAGCACTAGACCTTTCCCTCTCGTGTGTGTGAGTCATCTCTTGCAGCAGAATTCCATGTCTCATGACTGCTTTTCCGACCCACACCCAAAAACATCTGTTCCTGACTCACTCGGTCTGCTGACACACTATGACACACTTTTTCCACATCTCAGCTCCGGTACACAGAACATTATTATAATCAGTTTTTACATTTGTTAAATCACTCTATGCATTAAACATTTTTTATATAATGATCATAAACCTTATCTTTCGATTATACTTTAACTATTGATTTCTGAGTATATGCTTCGTGCTTTTATATCCTGTCTTTCCCCTGAACGTGTATGCATGTATCCAAGGCGGCTTTCTCTGTGAGCTCAACTCTTCTTGACAAGTGTCATTGTGGGATAAAGAAGAGATCTTTGAGAACACACTTGAAGGGACAGTTTTAACCCCCAAATTCAAAAATACAAATTGTTCCTCTTTCCTGTAGTGCTATTCATCAGTCTAGATTGTTTTGGTGTGAGTGGCCTAGTTTTAGAGATATCGGCCGTAGAGATGTCGGCATGTCGGCCTCTCCAATGTAATGGTATTAAATGGCACTCAGCTTGTGGTGCTCAAGGTGCAAAAAAGGTGCCATTTGAAAAACTCAACAGCAATGTTTCTTTCCAGAAATCATGATGAGGTTACTCAAGATAATCCACGGATCATGTCGGAACTAGTTCCTAGGAAAACAAAAAAAAGGGCAACTCACACTCAAACTTTGATTGATAAATAGCATGACAGGTAAGAGGAAATCATTTTGATTTTGGGGTGAACTATCCCTTTAAGAAATCGATTAGCCTCCTCCCATCCATTTAAAATTCAGGATCACAAGTACAACAAGTTGATGATATTTTAAGAGACTTCTGCAGGATCCTTTTTTGTTGTTGTAATTTTAACGTTTGTTGCTTTTTCACACTTCTGCAGGATCAATTGATGCACTCAAGTCAGTCATAATATTTAGATGATGATGCCCAGTAATCGAAGTGCAATAAGGCCAAAGAAGCTTGCACTCTTCATCAGGATTGTCTTTTCCTTTTGGTGAGTCTGATACATTTGTATGATCATATATGTTCTATTTCCGTCCAGCATTCTGATTACATACTCATTTCATAAATATCTGACCAAAAACATCTTTCATCATATTTGCTTACCCTTCCATTGAAATGCATTACAGTGTGTTTATAATTGGATGAGCCACGCTGTAATCACACAGTATTGACTGTTCCTGAGGGCCCATATTCTGTTGATGTAAGTGATAAAAAGAATAATGATGATCACGAGCTTGCCGGGCTTAGATCACATGGTACATGAGCAATGTCACATGCTTTGGCAGCTCCAGCTTGCAGTGAGAGGTCATCTTTTGGAAAACTTAAGACAGACCCAAAAATCACACATCAGTAAAATGTGCACTGACATCACATGTTTACCAGCTGAAGTTAAAGATCAAATGTGAACTATTGGTGATTCCAGTTCTTTTTTATGATGAAGTGCTTCTTATTGCTGCTTGGATTCACATAGCCAGAAACATAAAATGCAACCGCCAGAATTGTTTCACCATTCACCAGGAATTCCCTGTCCATAGCTGGTCTGAATATCTATGCTTTTCATTCACTTGAGGATATGAGTTTCCTCTCTCAGATCACTTTTGGTCCCTCCCATTGTTTTCCTATTAGAAACAGGTGCAGATGAGGTCTGAACCTGGTAGCTTGATGTAATTTGCTGTAACTAGAAAGACACATTCTGTGTGAGATGGCCATTATTTTGTTCAATTCAATTTAAATTTGTTACTCTTAGTATTGTTGCTGAGAAAGAGGATTTGTTCCTCAAAACAAAGCGAGTGTTATGCATGAAGGAGGATTGCTTTAACTCTGCTGAATAACAGTGACATGTCTGAGATGAACAGGTTCTCGTGTCCAATGCATATAATGAGGTCATTCCTGTTACAAAACCATGCTTGCACCATATTTGTATTGATATATTTCTTTACAGTAAATACTTCAGAGTTAAAAGTTGGAGTTTGGCAATAAAATAAAAAGACGAGGAATGCTATTACAACTAAACCAATAAAGACTACAGCCAAGACCATTTCAATCTCTGCTCTATACAATAGTAAGAGTTTTAAAAATGTAAATATTTTGTAAGATCCAGCATCAAATTCCTACAATTGAATAGCGTTGCCGCTAAATACTATTCATGCTCTGTTAAGGAACTTGTAGATACAAGAACAATGTTGCAATGAAACCTCTTACAGGCCAATACAAACACTGAACAGTTTGCTCTTCTGCACTAAAATACTGAGCTTCAGTTCAGGTCTTACCTTGAGTCTGATATTGGGTTACACCTGCTCTGATGCAGAAGTAGAAAAGACCAACGATGGCCATCCTCCAGGGCAGCATGGTGGCCTGATCACTCGCTCGATGCTAGTTGCGTGTAACTGGGACTGGACAGGAGTCTGAACCTCTTCATCCACTGTGTTTCTGCCTGTTAGCACCCACTCCTCTTGCTTTTCTTCCCTTCTCTTATAGTACACCTTCCTCATCCCTGCTGTTCTCTCTCCCCCTCCTAGATCTGATCTCTCTCTCTCTCTCTCTCTCTCTGCCCTCAAAAGCAGACTCTCTTCTAATGCTTTCAGCTGGTTTTCATCAGGTTTACACACACTCTCGTTTTTACATCATTCTCCTGTAACCATTTGCAGGTATGTGTTAATGACACTTCATTGTCCTATCATCAGCATTTTCATCTTTGGAGGCAACATTTCTCTTTGTGGTTTATATTTCTTCTACTCATTGTCTCTGAAACGTTTTCCTCTTTATCATCTGAGTACTTCATACAGGACTTACTTTATGTGCCCCTGTCTTTCAGCCAAAGCTTAAAATCGACTGCTTTCTTTTAATGCAACTCGTCAGTTCATCCCGTCATACTTATGCAAACTGTGTAATACACTCGTCATTATCCTCTGCCTCAGTTGAGCTGATATTTTGTGTCTGTCGAAGGCAAAAACAATGTGGGAGAACAAAGAGTTGCTTTATCTTGGCTTCTATTCATGGACTGAAGAACTGATTGGGTGAGAGAGCATATTTATTGTCCCCTTGGCGCTGTGTTTGTGTACCTATAAGGTCATAGTTAGTTCTGTTTTTACCAACAGATTGGTCCCTCGGGGGGTTGGGGCGTATATATGTGACGGTGCCAGGACGACCTATGGCAACCAGCTCAGTTTATGGTCTTCAGGAGGACAAATGTGGAAAACCTACACTCCTAAGTGATGATTTCTAATTATACAATGCACACACCCTGAGTACTGGACAGAAAACATATGCAGAACCCACAAAGAAAGACTTTGTTCACTGCTTGGCACAGCTCGCCTTCTCCACAAGCCTGAGGAACAGCTACCAGAAGTGCAACTAACTTTTATTTGTTTTAACACTATTTTAACATCAATTTCTTTCATTGGGGAACACAGGCTGATGCCAACATGTGAGCACACAGCACACGGTTACAATTTCTAGAGGTCATTTCCATACGCCTGGCCCTCTGGAACTCACATGTTCGTCCGTGGAAGTCAGAATGGGACAAAGCTGTGCCTACAAAGAGGTAGCAGTCGCGCTGCTACAGAGGAAGGCAGACACAGACTGTGCTGAAACTGGCAAGAGACCTGTGTCCTCTGGGAAACCTCCACGAATTACAGCTGAAGTACTTGAACAAACATATTATTCTTTCAATAGGTAAATTTAATAAAAATGTTATTCTAGGCTGTACCCCAAATTATTTCCTTTCCTACGTTGGTGTACTGACTGACTTAATGGTGGATAGAGCCCTGTGTTATGTCACCATTTTATCTAATATCCCCATGCATAATGATGCAACTGCGTGTAGTCTCCCACTGTTTACCACAAGTGGGAGACCCAATCTAGAACCCCAAGTAACTAAAATCTGCTCTTTTTGGTGGAAATAACATATGTTTTGGCACAAACAGATTAATTTCAGTCAGTAAAATTTCAGGTTTGACTGCTTCGTTTCTCCGTCAAAACCGGAGTCTGAGTCAGGGTGCGTTGAAGTAATTTAGAATGTTTCGGAATTTCTATTTTCCAATACATACCAAACATGTTAGTGTTAGGAGCGAGCAACATAGAAAGTCACACTGTTATCATTTATTTACCTTCTGTTCATGTAGCTATTGTTTTCTTTTTTTATTAATTGAAAATATCGATATATATTCTTATAACTAACAACACAAAAAGTGACCACATGATCAGTGAGGCTTTTTTCTTCTTCTTCAAGCTGTTGTGGCACTTAATGACACTATAGAGTGCATTTAAATACTTTCCCTCTATTATTTACATATAAAGAGCATTACACCAGTTTTACACATGGAGTTCAGTTTACTACAGTCCTACAGTGGAACGTTTTTTCAACACAGTTGTTGGTTGTGGAGCCGACCCTTGACCTTTGGACCCAGTGTGAAAAAAATAACCCTGATGATGTCATCTCAGTTTTGGCTAGAGATTTTACATTTATATCTCTATATATATATATATATCTCTATATATATATATACATATATATATTTGTATATATATGTATGTATATATGTATATATACATGTTGTGGCAGCCGGGGTGGGCGAGCCCAGGGAGTAGTGATGGCAGGAAGATACTACAGACTACCAGAGAGAAATGGATTGCACTTTGCACACGCTCCCTTAGTGCCAGCAGGCAATCAGCGCAACCAGGCACACCTGAGAGAGCCGGCCAGTGGAGCTTCATGGGCGGATATAAAAGGAGAAGGAAGATGTGAAGTCGGAGGAGTAACTTAGGTGAAACCATTCAAGACGGTGAGATATTGTGAGACTACGTAGCAAACGACCCTGGAACGGAAGACTACCCCAACTGGATTGCCCCCGGCTACTGACCCCTGCTTGGAGGAGAACGACGCCCCTGCCCCATCCCTGGACCGTACGAGAATTGCGCCTTGTGTATCAGACCCCGGAACTGCACCTAGACCCTTCTCTTGCTTAACGGACTTGTATTGGCTGTGTGGCTGCTGTGTCGTTACCAATACCCCAGTAAAGTATTTGATTGCCACGTCTTTAAGTCTCCGTGTCTTTATAAGTATTGCATATTGTCCAGTAACACCCCTGACCACCCCGGGGGCTGTTACATTGGTGGAGAATGTGGGCATTCTAACCGGCTTCTGGACAATATCTAATATTTATATTACGCGTCGTATCGACATCAAAATGTCCGCGCCCAACCCTGTGCAGGAGCTTCTCGCAGGTCTCATAGCCAGCAATGCGGAGACTCAGAGGAGGCACGAAGAGGCAATGCAGATGCAAGTACAAATGCTGCAACTTCAACAGCAAACACAACACCAACACCACCAGCAAATGGAAAAATATATGGAGTTGCAAACCAACCAACAGGAAGTGAAACGACTGGAGCGAGTGAATCCCTCGCGCTTCCTGGTTAAACAAACAGCCAGTGACGAAGTGGAAGCTTTCCTTCTGACTTTCGAAATCACTGCAAAACGTGAACAATGGCCCGAGGAACGGTGGGCAGACTTGATCGCTCCTTTTTTGACGGGCACCGCGCAACGGGCTTACCAAGACCTAGCCAATATTTCACCCGTCACCTACGCAGCACTGAAGGAGGAAGTGCTTCAGCGTAGCGGGGTGACTCTTCTGACAAAAGCGCAGCGATTTCATGAGTGGAATTATGATGCCACCCTCTCTCCAAGAGCGCAACTGTATGATATCACGCGGATCACTACCGCCTGGCTGATGTCGGAGCCCCTCTCATTTTCCCCCCTTGATCGGGTAATCATGGATAAGTTACTGAGGTCATTACCGTTTGAAGCAAAAAAATTGGCAGGACAAAAAAATCCCCGCAGTCTCGAGGAACTGACTGAGGTAATGGAGGGCTGGCAAGCGGCGCAGGCTCTGGTGCGGGGGGGAAGACCGCCCAAGATGGAAATATCCACCCGGCCCCGACTGTTGAAACAGGGAGATTCCCCACGAGAGCCGGCCATGAGGACCCCTCCCGTGGAAACCCCCCAGCGCAGATCCCTGTTAACCCCCGACACCCGCAGGTGTTATGACTGTGGTGAGATGGGACATATTGCCTGGAACTGCCCACAGCGGGGGGACGCCCCCATGCCCACAGCTAGCGAGACTAGTCACCCCTGTGGACTACTGACCACCTGTTGGGCCCAACAGGGCGATTCGGCCCCACTCACCCCAGTACGAGCGAACGGGCATGACGCGGCCGCCCTGGTCGACTCCGGCAGCGCCGTCACCCTCGTCCGCCCCGACTTCGTCGAGCTACCCTACCTGAAAAGTACAGTATCAGTCACCTGTATTCACGGGGAGACCAGAGACTACCCCACCGCGATCCTAGAGCTTCACACCACCCAGGGGAAGAGCACCGGACCGGCAGGGGTGGTACCCGACCTACCGGTGGACCTCCTGATCGGAAGGGACTCCACTGTCTTCCCGGGGCTATGGAGAGGCCTGGCCAACGGGAAGAAAGCCCCACCACGAAAACCACACCGCACGCCAGGAAAGTTGCGTGGGTTTCAGGGGGCCGACCCCCTGAGCTCCACGTCCCCCCTCTCAGAAGGCGCCGCCAGCGCCGCCGTCCGGGCCGCGGAAGCCGCCATTCGTCCAGCCAGGGAGGAGGACCCTCTTCCAGCCCCCGAAGAAAGGGATCCAAGCCAGGCCAGTGAGGACGCCTGGGCTGATTTGTTCCCACTAAACCCCGAGGACCAACCCCTGCCTGCCCCTCTAGCGGGACGCTTCGGGACCGCCCAGCTGGAGGACGCCAACCTCCAAAATGCCCTGCGACAGGTGTCCGTGGTGGACGGCAAACCCATGGATGGGGTAAGACAAATAATTTACCCTCACTTTGCCATTAAAGCTAATTTGTTGTATCAAGTGGTAATGAAGGACGGGGCACCCCTTGAGTTGTTATTGGTGCCCCGCCCTTTTGTGTCGGTGGTGCTCCAGATGGCCCACACCCACCTGTTGGGGGCCCACCTGGGGGTGGAGAAAACCCTGGAAAGAATCAAGGCCCGGTTTTACTGGCCCGGGGTGGAAAAAACGGTGGAGGACTACTGCCGGAGCTGTCCTGACTGCCAGCGGGTCGCCCCCCAGCCGCACCATCGCCATCCGCTGATCCCCTTACCCATTATTTCAATTCCCTTCAGTAGGATTGCGATGGATTTGGTGGGACCCCTCCCAAGGTCCAGTAAGGGATTCCAGTACATCTTGGTGGTGCTGGATTACGCCACTCGCTACCCAGAGGCCATTCCCCTTCGGACCATGGCCACCAAAGGTATTGCCAGGGAATTAATGATGTTATTTTCTCGTGTAGGCATCCCGGACGAGATCTTGACTGATCAGGGGACCCCCTTCATGTCAAGAATCATGAGGGACCTGTGCGGGCTAATGAAGGTAAACCAGTTAAGAACGTCGGTATACCACCCGCAGACAGACGGCCTAGTAGAGAGGTTTAATCAGACCCTGAAACGGATGCTCCGGAAAGCCATGGAGGCAGACGGACGTAATTGGGATCAGCTGCTCCCTTTCCTCATGTTCTCCATTCGTGAGGTTCCCCAGGCCTCCACGGGATTTTCCCCCTTCGAGCTGTTGTACGGAAGACGGCCCCGGGGACTCCTCGACCTGGCCAAAGAGGCCTGGGAACACCAGCCATCACCCCACCGTACGCTGGTGGAACACGTGGAAGAGGTAAGAGAGAGAATGGCAACAATTTGGCCGATGGTTCGAGAACACATGGCCGAGGCCCAGACTGCCCAAGCCCGGGTCTACAATAGGGGAACCCAGCCCAGAGAATTTAGCCCGGGGGACCGAGTCCTGGTATTAGTCCCCACATCTGAGTGCAAATTCCTGGCTCGGTGGAATGGACCCTATGAAATAATGGAAAAAAATAGGAGAAGTGAACTACAGGGTAAGACAACCAGGGCGACGACATCCAACAAAGGTGTATCACATTAACCTGCTAAAAAAATGGGTGGCCCGTGAGGCCCTATTTTCCCTCTCTCTCTCTTCCCCTCCCACCACAGGAAAGACGGAGGCAGTAGAGGTCCCCATGGGAGAGCAGCTGACCCCCAGCCAAAAGCAAGACCTCCGCGAGCTAGTGGACCGATTCCGGGACGTCTTCTCCCCAGAGCCGGGGTACACCGACCTCATCCACCATCACATACATACCGAACCTGGGAAGAAGGTACGTCTCAGGCCGTATCGGGTGCCAGAAGCCAGGAGGACCGCCATTGAGACAGAGGTACGCAAAATGTTGCAGGCGGACATAATCGAGCCCTCCAGAAGCGATTGGTGTAGCCCCATCGTCCTCGTCCCCAAACCTGACGGCTCAGTCAGGTTCTGCAATGACTTCCGCCAGCTCAACCAGATCTCCAAATTCGACGCCTACCCGATGCCACGAGTGGACGAGATGATCGAACGGGTAGGGAGTGCCAGATTCATTACCACCCTGGACCTCACGAAGGGCTACTGGCAAGTGGCCTTGGCCCCCGAGGCCAGAGAGAAGACAGCCTTCGCCACCCCCGAGGGGCTGTACCAGTACAAACGGCTCCCCTTCGGTCTACACGGGGCCCCACCTACCTACCAGAGGCTGATGGACCAAGTCCTTCGGCCCCACCGAGAGTATGCCGCGGCGTACCTAGACGACATCGTCGTACATGGGGAGGAGTGGGGGACCCACCTGCGTCGGGTCGACGCCGTGCTCCGAGCCCTGAGGGGAGCGGGGCTAACAGCTAACCCCAAAAAGTGTCGCCTCGGCCTCCGAGATGCGGATTACCTGGGGTACACCATTGGGCGAGGTTGCGTCAAGCCCCAGGTAGGGAAGGTCGAGGCGATCCGGGAATGGCCCCGCCCCCTCACCAAGAAACAAGTAAGGGCATTTATTGGACTGGCGAGCTATTACAGGCGATTTGTCCCCCACTTTTCCTCCCTTGCAGCTCCCCTGACGGACCTAACAGGAAACCGGCTGCCAGAGCGGATCCAGTGGACAGCAGAGACAGAGGAGGCCTTCGAGAACCTCAAGAGGGTGCTGTGTTCAGAACCAGTGTTGGTGACCCCGGACTTTGAGAAACCGTTGGTGGTCCAGACCGACGCATCAGAGACCGGGGTAGGCGCCGTCCTGGCCCAAGTACAAAATGCCCTATGCCTTCTCTGTCGTCCACAGATCCGGTGCCGCTCACGGAAACGCAGATGCCTTGTCCCGCAGGGACGCCTGGTGTTCCTGGAGCAGTCCTCCCCCCAGGTCAGATTTAAGGGGGGGGGTGTGTGGCAGCCGGGGTGGGCGAGCCCAGGGAGTAGTGATGGCAGGAAGATACTACAGACTACCAGAGAGAAATGGATTGCACTTTGCACACGCTCCCTTAGTGCCAGCAGGCAATCAGCGCAACAAGGCACACCTGAGAGAGCCGGCCAGTGGAGCTTCATGGGCGGATATAAAAGGAGAAGGAAGATGTGAAGTCGGAGGAGTAACTTAGGTGAAACCATTCAAGACGGTGAGATATTGTGAGACTACGTAGCAAACGACCCTGGAACGGAAGACTACCCCAACTGGATTGCCCCCGGCTACTGACCCCTGCTTGGAGGAGAACGACGCCCCTGCCCCATCCCTGGACCGTACGAGAATTGCGCCTTGTGTATCAGACCCCGGAACTGCACCTAGACCCTTCTCTTGCTTAACGGACTTGTATTGGCTGTGTGGCTGCTGTGTCGTTACCAATACCCCAGTAAAGTATTTGATTGCCACGTCTTTAAGTCTCCGTGTCTTTATAAGTATTGCATATTGTCCAGTAACACCCCTGACCACCCCGGGGGCTGTTACATTGGTGGAGAATGTGGGCATTCTAACCGGCTTCTGGACAATATCTAATATTTATATTACGCGTCGTATCGACATCAAAATGTCCGCGC